>NW_017306643.1:862871-871863 GCF_000935625.1 Nanorana parkeri | reverse complement strand
TATATATATATATATAACAAATCATACATTAAATCAGGGATGCAGGAGCCCCGTAGCCAATGCTCCTTAAAAATGACAGATGTTTCCTAACTTTTGAGTTTTTCTCTAGTATAGTAGCTGGAAAAATATCTGTAGTTGTACTTATACCAAGTACGGTACTTGGTATCTGTGTACACCTAATTTTAAGGATCTTGAAAATTAGATATCCATATTGATCAGATAGAGCATATCCATACCTTGATGGATCATCATAATATTTAAAATTGTAGGCTTTTGGTTCTTTTTATAACAATAACCAAACAGGAGCTAATTTTCTCAGGGAAAGCAGTGAGCATCTTCTTTGATAAAATTATAGGAGTTTAAAATAAAGAAAAATAAGCATTTTAGCAAAATAAAAAAATTGTATGCATAAGTCATAGGTACCATGCAAACACATTTGATCACATTAACATCAAACACATTAACAACATTAAGATTTGGGGGTCACTGTAGACCATAAACTCAATAATAGATTACAATGCCAGGTTGCGGTAAGCAAAGCTAGTAGAGTCCTGTCCTGCATCAAGAAGGGAATGTTTTGCAGGGATAAGTCTATAATTTTGCCACTTTACACATCACTGGTTCGGCCTCAGGAGCTATGCGGTGCAGTTTTGGGCACCGGTACACAGAGGGGATGTCCTTGAACTGGAGAAAGTCCAGCGAAGGGCGACCAAACTCATCAAAGGGATGGAGGACCAGAGCTATGAGACACAGTTACTAAATTTAAATTTGCACACAGGGCTCAGTCTTGCCCATCATGTTCTTGACAAATAAAGGAAATTGACTGGAAAATCTACATGGGGGAATTATATATTCTCCATAGAGAGCTATGAAATGCACCTGTGCCAAGAATATGAACTTTAAAGCATTTAAATATAGCAGTAAACGATGTTTAAAGCAAGCCCTTACTGACCTTTCTAGCAGCAGGCACTGTGTTAATTATTCACAAAGATCCCAACAGAGGCCCTGAAGTCAGGCTTCTAACAGCGTTAGAGGGTTGTTTACAAAAACAGGTTTAAACAAAGATTAAACAAACAAAAGATTAGACACGCATACAGCTACAGAGGTCAACAAGGGATTTAAAGCTCTTTTACTGCTTGTAAAAAGGGCCCTGGCATCCCTGGGTCACTTGAAAACATAGCCCACACTGTAAAAGACACTTGCAAGTGTGCTAATCCTGTAGTGGCGTACACCGTCAAGAGAAATATAGTTCAGGAGGAGTTGGCTTTATGCAGCTGGAAGTGTTGAATACCTGCAGCCACCAGGGAGCAGCAAAGTGGGGAAGTTTAAAGACATGGGTCTTCAGCATGGGTCTTTTACAGCTTCTTTTACTTTATGCATATTTAAATATTCATAGTTTGAGCACAGGGTGACTAACGGGAGTCGGACATTTTTAGAACAGGTAGCACTCGGTAAGTGGTGATGGGAGGGGGACGAGCTAGGTGTCTTTCCCCCCCAATGGAATGCAATTTCAGTCACAATGAAGCATTGTTTGCTTGCTTACGACAGCTTTGTTCGAAGTGGTGAGTCTATCAAAGCAACGCAGCGGCTATTTCGTCGAGAATTGAATGTTGGTCGACACGGGGCCGTTCCCAGTCGCAACACGGTCCTCAGGTTGGATGAAAATGCAATAATCATAATGAGCGACAAAGCTCATTTTCATTTGAGCAAAATCTTTGGTACTGGGCTCCTGAAAATCATGGGAACACTCAAGAAAGACCTCTCCACTCTGGATGTTAGCAAGTGTGGTATGCGGTTGCCCCTTTTGGCGTTATCAGCCCGTATTTTTTCTAAGAAAACGGCGTAACAGTGACTGTTAACTCAAGACGTTACATTCACATGCTGAACAATTTCTTACAACCAGAACTGTGAAGACGACAAATAAACATGAGAAATGTTTATTTTCAGCAAGAGGGTGCCACAGCGCATACTGCCAATGCACCAATGGAAGTTCTTCGAAACATGTTCCCTGGGCGCCACATTTCAAGTTTCGGCGATGTGCAAGGTCTCCTGACTTGTCATCATGTGATTTCTTCCTATGGGGGTACCTGAAGAGCCGTGTGTACACTCACAAACCCAGTCATTTGAAGGATGCCATCCGACAAGAAGTGCTCACGATTGATCAACAGCTGTTGGCCCGATTGATGGACAATTTCAAGCGAAGGATTGAAACCTGCATTTAAGAGGCTGTTCGTCATCTAAATTACATTATTTTTCATAACTGAATAAGTAACTCAAATGGCATGTCTTGACCTCTGTTTTTGTAAAAAATAAAAACATTTTGAGTTGAAAATCTACAGAGTACTGTTTTTTATTCAAAACTGTCCGACTCTCGTCAGTCACCCTGTACGTCTTGACAATCATCTTATTAGGTGCACATTGACTTCAATTTCTTGCAAATTACGTTTCTGCCAACAAGTGATTCAACTCTTAGTAGCCAACACATTGCACTATTGTTTCCACTCCTGACAGGCCAGAGCCCATGGCGCTCCCTCCATGCATGCTTGTTTTAGAAAGGTCATTTGTCAGAAAGATTATCCAGCAACTGGTTTATGCATGCACACCCAGCCCCTGTCTAATCACTATAGGCAGCTTTAGAAGAAACTATAACCAAATATTTTATGGTTATTCTCTATTTAGAAAGAACGAATCATGACAGACTTTAATGGTACCATCACAAAGAATGTTTTTTAATACTACTGGTAACAGCGTGTTTTGCACAATCTGCAAAGTATCCAAATAAAAACAATCCCTTCATAATGTTAGATCATTATATCCTGAGAACTTGTCTTATAGTATTAACAGGGCCAGTAATATTTCACAGTTTGTCAGATTAATATATCTATAGATATATCTATTCAGTAACAATACCATGTGCACAGTAGTACACATTTAAAAGCAGACGAACTGGTATTCCCGGTACTAGAGACATGGCTTGACATGTTTTGCTGAATTTTTGCTATCCTGCTTCTTCAGGAAACCCTCAGGTGAGTATTATAAGCAACATATTTATTGAACTTTGGATAGTAAGAACAAAAATCATCATGTGTAGAATCTGAGGTGTCAGCAGAAAGGCTCCCTTGTGGTGGATATGAGGACATAAAAACAGGTTTAACCTCCCTGGCGGTATGATTATTCAGGATTTTAGCATCCCAAAGCATAGTTTTTCATGGAAATTTGTTGTTTTATATTGTAGGCCTGTAATTCTTAGTAAATCTTAGGAATAACTCACCTCATGAAGTTGGACAACATTGAACAACATTGAAGTGAAATAGTTTGATACATAAGTGTAATCATAGCAGATTACATTGTATTGTGTGTATTCTGTGTACAGATTCTATTCCTTAACGATTCTTAAGGATTCCATTCCTTAAGAAGCGCTCAGATTCTATTCCTTAACGATCCAGATTCTCCCATTTTTAATGTAAGTGTTTAAAGAAGAAATTCTTTAAACACTTACATAAAAAACTCGATAAGCAGCGCTACATATGAAAAACCCACATATTGATGCGGTACTCTCCGATTAGTAATATCCCGTTCGTTTGCTATTGTTCACCTTTCTACCCGGAAACTTCCCAGATCACACATGATGACATCAGCAAGTAAACTGCTCTCCCCATCACATCTGATCTTGGGAAGTCTCCCGATAGAAAAGAGAACGATAGCAGACGAACAGGCTATCGCTTTTAGAGAAGCGCAGATTTTTTATATAATTTAAAAGGATTAGGGTACCCACTCCAATGATTAGAAGGCTGTGTATAAAGTCATCACACAACTCAAGCTGTGCATTCTCAAACCCTGACGACACGGCTTCTCAGGTATCCACTGCCCTGGAGTTGTTTTGAGTTGTTTGATGACTTTAAACAAAGCCTTCTAATCACTGAATGAGGTACCCTTTAGTACTTAGGTTTGTGAATAACAGGTGAATTATGAACCTTAAGAATTATGTGCTAAAACTAGTAAAGTGACCAATATGTAAGCGACAAACAACAGGTCACAAGATGTGGGCAGTAACCATAAGGTATATATTCTCTTTTCTTTGCTGATGTGAACTGGATATAAAAAGTAAACCTGTAAAAATGCCAGGTTTTGAGGGGAAAAAAAGATAAATCACTTTAGATTTTTTTTCCACATTTAATGTGATCTATAATCTGTACAATTCAATAAAAAAAAAACTGAAACTGTTTAGTGTGGAAAATAATAGTGTGGCTGCAAGTGTACATACCCTCTTATAATTAAGGATTTGACTGTGTTCAAAATGAACCAATCACATTCAAACTGATGATAAATAGTAGTCAGTACACACCTGCCATCAATTAAAGTGAATCTGATTTAGCCCATCCTCTTTGCGGACCATAGTTTAGCTGTTCTAGTCCTTTTTTTCTGACATTTACCTCTTACAGCAAAAACCATGGTCCGCAAAGAGTTTACAAAGCATCAAATGGATCTCATTGTTGGAAGGTGTCAGTCAGGAGAAGGGTGCAAAAAAAATTCTAAGGCATTAGATATACCATGGAACACAGTGAAGACTGTCATCAACAAGTAGAGAAAATATGGCACAGCAGTGTGACATTACCAATAACTGGACCTTCGTCCAAAATAGATGAAAAATAAGAAATCTGGTCCTGGAGGCTGCCAAAAGGCCCACAGCAACAATAAAGGAGCTGCAGGAATTTCTGGCAGGTACTGGTTGTGTACTACATATGACAACAATTTACTAGGGATGCACCGATACCACTTTTTTAAGACAGAGTATGAGTACCGATACTTTTTCTTAAAGGACCAGGTCACATTTTTTCCAAAGCAATACAAGCTAATGATTTTATGTCAGTTTCCTAATATTATGATTCATGAGATGACGAGGGAGCATGACGCCGGCTTCCCGTCCAATCAGAATGCCGGGCGCTGCGTCATTACACGGCACCCGGCTTCCGGATTGGCTAGCGTTCTGACCAATCGGGAAGCCGGGCAGCGTGTCATTACACGCTACCCGGCTTCCTGATTTGCCGGGAAGTCGGCTCCATGCTCTCTCGTCACAAGTGACGAGAGAGCAGGGAGCAGTTTCCTGGCCAATAAGGAAACCGGGCAGCCTGTAATGACGAGCTGCCCGGCTTCCTGATACAGGAAGTACTCGTGCTAGGTATCGGAGCATTTGGGCGAGTAAGAGTACTCACCCAAATACTCGGTATCGGCACCCATACTAGTATCGGTGCATCCCTACAATTTACTGTATTCTTCATATATCTGGGCTGTAGGGTAGGGTGAGAAGACAAGCCTTTGCTTACTAAGAAAAACATCCAAGCCAGGCAGTGGTGTAGCGTGGGTTGTCAGCGCCCGGTGCAAGGCAAGTATCCCCCTGTGTGTGTGTGGCAGGGGGGTTAATTATTTTTTTAATTACTTAACACAGAGTCCTCAGTCTCTTTTCTACAGCCCCAGCACTGAATAATTATGAGTAAGCACTGTTCATTCACAAACTGATGAGGCATAGTACTCTCCCCAGTTATGAATGGGCAGGAAGCCTCTGTACTGAGTGCTCCAGTCCATTCAGGAACTAATTAAGTGATTACTATGTCCCCCAGTCATGAATGAACAGCAAGTGATGTGTAGCACTTCCTGTTCAGTCAAAACTGGGGACTTTGTAAACAATTGAGGACATGGTAAACTTACTAACACCCAGTGATCAGTACTGATCACTAGGTGTTTACTCAGTACACAGAAGAATCAGCAAATATTTCACAGCATGCCCCACTCAGCATCCTGACTCCTTGTGTGACTGCTCGCTTCTACTTGCTGGGGGCTGGCAGCTGGATTGGCTCTGTGTCTTTTACAATCCCCACTGCTTCTGCTGACACAGGTGGGAGAGAATAGCAGGGATTGGAGGGGACACAGACCACAGTCTGCTCCCAGCAGGGAGGAGAGAGCTGCAGAGCAGGCAGCTTCCAGCCTGGGCCCCCTTGCTGACCCAATGGGCCCGCAGCACCCCTAGAAATTTGGCTCCCAGGGCAACCACCCCCTGCCCCCCCCACGTTTTGCCCCTGCAACCGGGTACATTTTGCAAAATCTGTGGGATGACCTGAAGAGGGCTGTGCACAGGAGATGCCCTCGCTATCTGACAGATTTGGAGCACTTTTGCAAGGAAGAGTGGACAAAGATTTCCAAAGCATGATGTGCTATGCTGATAGACTCCTACCCCAAAAGGCTAGATGCTGTCATAAAATTGCATTATCTGACATCCTTTTGTAGCAAATTTGTTATTCCTTGCTCTTCTGCATACCAGAGGAAGCCAATGTGCACATGGCCTGAAATGGTTAGCCAAAGTGCCACTGGGTCAAGTCATAAAAGCAGGATTTTTGACTTACCAGTTACATTAATTTATTGGAGTACCGTACACAGGGAATTCATAGATGACTGGGTAATATGCAGGTATCATCAGGTAAATGAACAGCTGGATATCCCCTCCCACTTAACAGAGGATATAGAGGGAGAGTGCTGTGTCCTGTACTGTACTGCAAGAAATTGATTTTTACTGGTAAGTTGAAAATCCTACTTTCTTGATCATAAAGTACATGCCACAGATGACTGGAGGTTCAGACTGAACCTTCAGGAGAAGGTCAACCAGATAAGCCACAATGTAAAAACTCTAAGAACGGAGGGTGGCAAGGATCGGAGACACCACCCTGGTAAAAACCTGCAGAGCGGGTGTGGCTTAGCGATGGTGGCATGAAGACGCTACTTTTTGGAGCTCTGTATTGGCTGGCCCAGGGCAACTTTACAACGAACCCTAGTCACTGGTTTCATATATGCCAAAAGTGCTCAAACACTCACCCAAGCCTCTCGGCAGCCAAATCTACCGGACTATTTCACCTCTGGCAGTGCACTGTTGCAAACCCCCTCTGCTCTCCAAATGGCGCCTACCTGCTCCTCTACTGTTGGGTCTATTAAGAGGCAGGGCAAAGCCTCTGCTGCTCCCAGCGACACCTCCAGCCAGAGCCCCAGCCCGCCGCCTTCTCCGATCCCCACACCAACATGTCCTTCTACTGACTCACTGGGCTCTGCTTCTTTGTTCTGCTCACAAGTTACCAATGACAGAGGAGATGGGGACTGAAGCGACATCCTCCCGGGCCTCTCCACTAAAGGCGACCTGGACCATATGGTCATGAAGATTGTGGCTGCTCTTTGGCAGGAGTTCCAGGACATCAAACATCGGGTGTCCACCATCAATGGCTGAGTAACTGAAGTGGAGAACCGCACCTCCTCCCTGACAGAAAGGGTATCAGCCCTGGAATTCTCACATTCCACCATATGCCAGCAGCTGACGGATGCCTTTCTAAAACTTGATGATGGTGAGAATCGCAGTAGACACAATAACCTCAGGCTCTGGGCTATCCCGGAGGCCCTAATGGGCCATAACCTGCACTCTACAGTTATGTTTGTACTTAATTACTATTTGGGTAAGCCCCATGATTCGGACCTGGAGCAGTGTCCAGTGTCTCCGCTTCTCTACCTCCTCCTCAGCTCTTCCTTGAGATGTGCTGTGTCGTGTCCATTTGTACGCCATCAAAGAGGATGGATACGCGTACAGGTGATGCCGGATCTCTCTAGACATACCCTACAAATGAGGAGAGTCCTGAAGCCTCTGTTGGAGATCATTCACTTCTTGGACACAATCTATAGGTGGGGGCATCCCTTCCATCTTATCTTCCGCAAGGGTTCTTTTACCTTTCATCTGCATACTCCCTCTCAACTACCTGCTATGTTCACCTTTTTGGAAGCTGAGGGGTTTAAAGTCCCAAACTGGCTTGATTTCTCTAGAATGTTCTCTGTTACTCTGTTACCGCCCAGATCCTCCCACCCAATACGGCCCCGTCAGCACCCTCACCAACTGGCCCAGCTCATGCTTGGAATGAAGCTTACTTCAAGCAAGCAAGCCTCGGCCCCCTGCATATACTCCCTGTTGGGTGGGTTCTCCGCTGGTGATTGTGGGGCACTGTTATGTTAGTGGACTTGCCTACTTTACTTTTTTATGCCCCCCACACCATGGTTGACACTCCTAGGACTTCCTATAACGAGTTTTGTGACCCAGCTTTACTTGTCTTTTCTGTCTGAGGTATTGCAGTGCTTTTTGTTGATTCAGAGACTACCTTGCATAGTTTTGAAGCTCCTGGATTCCAGATACATACTTTGTGGCTGATTAGCTTCAAAGTTGCTTCCTTTATGGATCATCTGCTGGACCTCTTGCACAGATCTGTTTGGCTGCCTGTAGCCTGTGGATGTAAAAAGTAGGGATGCGCCGAAACCAATACTAGTATCGATATCGGTGCAGATTCCGAGTATTTGAGCGAGTACTCGTACTCGCCCAAATGCTCCGATGCCTGGCACGAGTACTTCCGGTATCAGGTAGCCGGGCAGCGCGTCATTACACGCTGCCCTGTTTCCCGATTAGCCGGGAAGCGGCTCCATGGTCTCTCATCACTTGAGCTGGCTTCATGCTCCCTCGTCGGCTCCGGCTGGGTACTGGAGGAAGGCCGCGTTCTCGCTGGAGAGGCCCCCGGGGGTGACAGGCTGGACATACGAAGGTAAGAGGGGACTTTCTTGTTAATCGGTAAGCCGGGTGGCGAGTCTTTACACGCTGCCCGGCTAATCAGGAAGCCAGGTGGCGAGTCATTACACGCCACCTGGCGTGAAGAAGAAGAATGGGACTTCAGGAAGAATGGGACTTCCGTTACTCGGTAATTGGTATCGGCGAGTACCATAAAAAAATTATCGGTACTCGGTACCAAAATACAGGTATTGGTGCATCCCTAGTAAAAAGTCATGTTGGAGCCCCACAACCTATTCCCTTGGCCCTTTGTGGAATAGAACACAGTGGGGATGTTTCATTTGCTTTCCTTTTTGACAGTTTTCGCACATACGGATACAGCTAACGCCAGTACCTCCGCTCTATGGCTTCGGG
>NW_017306643.1:851041-862842 GCF_000935625.1 Nanorana parkeri | reverse complement strand
GCCTATTTGACTTGGGGTTTACCTGCTCCTACTTTGTAGATATATATATATGTTTTTTATGCCTATCAATCTGCATGTTTCCCTCTTTTTAGTTGTCTTTTGGGCTGTGGTCTTTGTGGGTGGACTTGTGGACCCAATTTTTGGCTCGGTTCAGGGAGATCCTGCTTCCCCCATACTTAATGCAGAATTAATTGAGGATATTGTAATTGAGGACACTCTGGGTAATAGTGATCACAATGTAATTACTTTCAATATTGGATACAGGAAAGGGAAGCGTGCTGGTCGGACAAGAACCCTACATTTCAGAAAGGCTAACTTTGATAAACTGCGCCACCTAGTGGGGGACATCAAATGTGAAAGAATGGAATAAAAGATGTAAACTAGTAATTCGGGCAGCTAAAATAGAGTGTGAAAAGCATATAGCCACAGTTAGTATTAAAAAACTCTACCAATACATAAACAGTAAAAACGGGAGAAAGCAGCAGATAGGCCCAATAAATGCCGAAAACGGGAAGTTAGTCACAAATGACAAGCAGAGGGCCGAGGTGCTGAACACTTTTTTTCTCCTCAGTATACACTCACGAAAAAGACGGGTTTAATGTACATGATAAAACACATAGTTCAACGCAAAATATACCCCAGTGGTTGACGGAAACCGGGATACAGCAAAGACTTAATCTACTTAATGCAAATAAAGCATTGGGACCAGATAACCTGCACCCCAAGATACTTGAGGTTATAACAAGACCATTATTCCTCATTTTTAAGGACTCTTTAATGACTGGCAGAGTTCCAAGTGACTGGCGGAGGGCTACGGTAGTTCCAATATTCAAAAAGGGGGCAAGATGCCAACCTGGGAACTACAGACCAGTTAGTCTTACATCGGTAGTTTGTAAACTTTTAGAGGGAATGATTAAGGACTATTTGGTAGAATTTGTTCAGGATAATGGTATAGATAGTGATAATCAGCATGGGTTTAGGAAAGACCGTTCCTGTCAGACTAACCTACTAACTTTTTACGAGGGGGTGAGTAAAGATCTGGATGGAGGGAGGTCTGTGGATGTGGTATATCTGGATTTCTCAAAGGCTTTTGCGTATCAAAAGCCTTTGAGAAATCCAGATACCTCATAAACGCTTACTATACAAGCTGAGGTCTATGGGCATAGATGGCAGGGTGTGTACATGGATAGAGAACTGGCTAAAGGAACGGTTACAGATAGTATCAATAAATGGCGCCCTTTCAGACTGGGCTAGTGTCATGAGCGGTGTGCCTCAGGGTTCTGTGCTGGGACCCATGCAATTCAACCTGTTTTTAACTACATCGGGTAGGGTCAATACAGCAATATCTCAGTGTTTGTTGACGATACCAAAATTGGGAGGGTAATAGAAACGGACCAAGATAGTATAACACTGGATAAAATAGGGGAGTGGGCAGATGAGGTTTAATGTCGATAAATGCAAAGTTATGCACTTTGGGATTAAAAATAAGCAAATGGGTTATACAATTATGGGTATGCCGCTAGGGAAGTCGGAAAAGGAGAAAGATTTTGGGGTCATTGTAGACCATAGACTGAATAATAGATTACAGTGCCAGGTTGCTGTAAGCAAAGCTAGTAGAATCCTGTCCTGCATCAAGAAGGGAATGTTTTGCAGGGACGTCTATAATTTTGCCACTTTACACATCACTGGTTCGGCCTCACCTGGAGTATGCGGTCCAGTTTTGGGCACCAGTACACAGAAAGGATGTCCTTGAGCTGTAGAGAGTCCAGCAGAGGGCAACCAAACTCATCAAGGGAATGGAGGACCAGAACTATGAGACAAGGCTACTAAATTTAAATATGTTCACGCTGGAAGTAAGGATATGATGTATTTCATGTACAAGATGTTCAATGGTCATAGCAACATTAGCAACAAACTCTTTACGATTAAATCCGTAACAAAGACTAGAGGCCACCACCTAAAATTGGTAGAAAAACAATTCCAACACAAGGGGCGAAGGGGGTTCTTTTCAGTTCGAGCGGTTAGGGTCTGGAACTCTCTGCCACAGGCAGTGATTTCAGAAAATAGTGTGGAATACTGTGGAATCATTCAGGGGTACAGGTACTCTTAAGAATGAGATGTCACAGGGACCTATACACACACACACAATAGGTTAGACTTGATGGACTTATGTCTTTATTCAACCTCAAATACTATGTAACTATGTAACCAGGCTGGTTTACAATGATGGTTGTCATGATGTGTCATGGCTAATTGCTGTGCCTTTCTTCTGCAGGCCACATATTCTGGCACCTTACTTGTGTCTCCTGGGGTTCCTTTGAGTTATTCTTCCCCCCTCACGACAATTTCTGTAGACATTCATTTAATCATACAAGAGTATCACTTGGTCTCCTAGTTTACTGCCATTGTTAGTCTTTTTCTTTACCCTACACCCCTGTAAGTCTTTCACCTCTACCATTTTGGGTTGTGGTGTTACTGGTTTGTTGGCTGGCATGTAGCCAGAGCCAGCCTTTATTGTCTACCTCTCCTTTCCCTCTTTGGCTCCTTTCCTGTTCCCTCCCTGTTTTTTTTCCTTCTTTTCTTCACTCTGGACTTGTCACCTTCGTTCTCTCTTCCTTGTCCTTCTCTTTGCTCCTTTCTGTTTCCCAACCACCCGTTTCCCTGATAGCACACCTTAATATTGATGGCCCCTTTAACAATCCCACCTTTGAATGTGAGGGGTCTTAATATCCCAGAAAAGAGGTCCAGACTTTTCGACCTGAAAAAAAGTCTGGGTTCATATAGCCTATCTGCCAGACACAGTAAAATCCCCAAGCTGTATAATAGGGACTTTCCAGTGGTATATCATGTCTCTTCTCCAATTTCAAAGTCTTTATGCACAGATGAGCAGTGATGAAATCTATTGGTGGCCTAATGTGGACCAGCTCCAGTTCCTTGGACCTATCCAGGGGGGCTTTGCATCTTTCCTTTCCATCTTAGGAAAACCTAATTAGATTAAGGTGGCCCTTCACCAACTTCACCTAATAGACGCCTGGTGTTTCCTTCATCCTAGTGAGAAGGATTATACTTACTTTACTGGTGTAGCTGCTGTCTAGAGGTGGGTGGGGGGTGAGACATCTATTGTCTTGCCACATACAATGCCGTTTTAACACCTCTCTCAGGGCAGGTTATTAACACCTCCTAGCTCCAATTATACAAATGCAATCAACATAATACCATCTGGTAAGTATTTTATATTCCGTTTCTATCCTGAATAGTGCTGGTAAAACGCGAGGTGGAGTGAATAGTGCCTTGTGTGCGAGGTGGAGAATATATTCCCTCTGTTCTGGAGAGAAGGGGCAACCCCCATATCGCATTTAACAAGGAATAAAGGTTCAGGATAGGCCAAGAGCGTATGGGCCCTTGACAACCCGTGATCAACAAACTCCCCTGCTAGGCAAATCTCCTCAAAAGGTGATAAGTCTGCATGAGGGGAAGAGGTGCCCAGTAAACTAGAGAGAAAGTGAAGCAGTTGTAGAGCCTGCTTCACTGGCAACAGGGGCGGCACTACCATTTCATCCAGTGATTGCAGGGACACGGTGTCTTCCGCTGGCCCGAAATTGGCAATGCAAAACTTGTTGGACACTATGAATCGGGAAAATGTGCCATCTTCTATCTCGGGGACACCAATCACTGGAGTCATAATACATTAGCCGACAGCAACCCGGTCGCCGCTTTGATGACCCGCACCATTGTACCCGTAAGCAGGTGGCACAGAATTTCCCGGGGGTGACGGAGCCGTCCATAGCAGACCAGCTAGGGGCCTGTTCTATTATTATCTTTTATCGAAAGAAACATTGCACCACTCAAACACTCTTTCCATACGAACCGCTAAATGGTATCGAAGGAGATGAGGAAACCCATTTCCCCCTAGGTATTTAGGAAGCGACAAGAGGGTTTTATTTTATTTTCGAGAACAATTTTAAATCTATGTTAAACAGGGATATCGGACGTAAGCTGGAACAGAGAGCATGGTCCTTCCCTTCCTTAGGGATGCTAGTGATGGAGGCACGAAGCGTATCACCTGGAAAAGCTTGGTCAGAGAGCCGGGAGTTAAAAGCCTGAAGAAACGGCGTTGGTAACTTATCTCTGAAGGTCCTGTAATAGCTGAGCAAAAAACCATCGGGCTCAGAGGCCTTACGAGGTTTAATTTGTTTCAGTACACTCATCCACTCCTCCGCAGAGAATGTGGATTACTTTTTTGTACAGGGACCTCCCATCTGTCCTCTCTAACATGCTCCTTTTCCAACCACGCCCAGGTCCACCTGTCTAAGTGCTCCTTTTGGAGACTCAACGAGTCTCTCCACCTCCCATAGTTAGCTCTGACCTTGAAGCTTCCTCATGGGCGTTCTTTCATTTAAATGCCTCTGTTCAACCCATTGACCATTTGGAAGTCTAACAAAGTCTAATCGAGCATGGGTCCAGATGCAAGCAATGCAATGCTCAAATTGTGCATTTCCTACTCCGCCTGGAGGCGGTTCATAAGAAGTCCTTGGCTTGAGAGTATTCTGAGTAGCTACTGGAGGTTTGGGAAACATTTAATTCCTTGTTTTCCCGTATCAAGCAATGGGTCCTGAGTGACAGGAGATCTCTATTTGAATATGCCAATAAACCTGGTAAGTTGCTCACTGAGGGGTCCAAAGACTAAGTAATTTATTCCCCATCTAATCTCTAGTTCGGGCAACCAATACACACAATTTAGAAAAATGGGGGTTTGAAGAGGCATAACCATTGCACAAGTATAAAAAACATCAATTTGGGGGGCGTGTCCTGGCCATGGCGGAGTGAGCACGCGTCTTCTACTTGCTCTCACGATACGCTCCAACACCGGGACAAACCGCAGCACCTACTGACCCCAACAATGAGCAAAACGAGGCAGAAGAAGGCCCCGGACACCCCCAGACCTCCGGCACCGGGTAAATGAAAAAACTTTTTTCCCCGACCGCTCCGATGCCCGCGGGAGTAGGCCCCGGAAAAGCCGCGGCCTCGAGTAAAGGCACGCGGCCGCCGCAGCTCAGGCCCGAGTATCCGCCCAGTCCCAGGCTCTCTCCTCCATCTTCCCCAACCCAAGGGTCCACAGAAGACTGCCCAGGGACACCCCTTTCATACGGGCAGGCGGGGGATACGAGACCCAGAACACCTGGGCCTTCCAGGCCCCAAACAGAAATGGATATAGGGGCCATCCTGAGCCAACTGCCAACCAAGGCAGATATTGAGGCGCTGGTGGCGAAAGTCGAGGAGGCCCACAGCCGGGACATACAAAGTCTGAGACAGGACATCTCCAACCTGACCACGAGGGTGGAGGCGAACGAAACAGGCGCGGTAGCCATAGAAAAGAGACTGAGAGACCTGGAGGACTCGAGAGACATACAAACAGGAATAATATCAGATATGCAGCTTCATATTGAAGATCTAGAAGACAGAAACAGGCGCAACAATCTGAGAGTGCGGGGCGTCCCTGAGGCTACAGGGCAAGAAAACGTGCATGATACCGTTGTGGCCATCTTCAACACGCTGCTGGGCCATCCACCCACTACAGTGATTGAATTGGACCGTGTTCACCGGGCACTGGGCCCACGTTCCGAAGATCCAGACCGGCCCCGAGACATTGTGTGCAGACTGCAAAGATTCCCGGTCAAGGAGGAAATACTGCGCAAAATATGGTCCCAGGGGCCAGTGGATTTCGATGGAGCCACGGTGCGGCTCCTGCCAGATCTTTCCAGGGCCACCTTGCAGCGGAGGATGATCCTACGACAGCTACTGACATGCCTGCGGGAAGCAGGGGTTGTATACCGGTGGGGCTTCCCCTTCCACCTCATTGTACGGAGGAATACTACCTTCTTCGCACTGATACAAATGGCGGACCTACCTGCAATGTTTGAGTTCCTGGAAATGGAGCCTTTCCCGGTTCCGAACTGGCTTCAACATCTTCCTGGGGGTTCTGCTAGACTGCGAACTCGCCCAACACTCCCCAGCCGACCTCAGCGGCCTTCGCAGCAACAAGGCCGACGGCGATCCTCCTCCCGGGGAAGAGCCAGCGAACCCTAACGGTCCCCAAGAGCCGGTCTAGGCAATAAGGAGATTCACACATGCCAATAGACGACAAGAACCAGTTGGGTCATTACCCTTGCCATGGGAGATATGGGTTACCGAGAGGGCAGCATTACACCTCGAGGTTCTGCCTGAGTGACTGCAGGAAACTGTTTCACTAACACAGCCCATGAGGGAACTCCTGGCACTGCCGTGACTCCTGCCCCCTGGCAGGGTGAAATGACCAGACACTGCATGAGTAAACCAGTAGTTTGTCGAGCTACTGATTGCCTAGTTCTTAGCGATATAAAGCTGGTTTGATAAGCATGCCTTATGTGGGGTCTCCTCCTGTCCCTCGCCCCCTCCGAGGGTGCCAGTCAGGGTCCAACGCCTTGTACCTTAGGTTCTGAGGAAATCTGGTTAGCGGGACGGGGTGGATCGAGGGAGTGGAGTGAATTCATCCTTGTTACCTTGTTTTTGTTATATGCTTATATACTGTTTAACCTCTTGCCGTCCGCCCGTAGTAAAAAAACGGACGGACGGCACTGCTACATCTGCGGGTTGCCGTCTCCAGGCGGCAATTTTTTTATGCTCGCGCGCGCCCCCTAGCGGGCACGCACGGGCAGAAAAGACCCGACCGTTGCACACACCCGTTACCGGGTGCTTCACATATAGGCGATCAGCGGGTCCATAGCCCGCCGATCGCCTATATGTGCTCGTTTTATACTGTTTAATTGAAACCTCATTCATTCACCATCCTCGAATATTTACACGGGGTCTACATTGTAGGTGCTTAACACTCTGAGGTATTACTAAGAGTGGTCTCGCCACTCATTAACGTCCTGGTGTGGAGCGGGGAAGTTGAGTGGGACCCGCTTTATTCAGCCACACTTCCACAAAGGTTGTCCCGCCTAGGGGATCCAGTCCTTTAGGTGGGTGAATTTAGGGGTAGTTACCCCATTAGTTTGTTGTGTGTTTAAATTGTCTAGAGTTTTGTCCTCCACTGTCTCCTATGAGTTCCGGTTGGACCACCGACCCTCTAGAACTCGGTGACTGGTCCAACCTCTCGCTTACCTACTCTCCCCTACAACCTCTTTTCCCTCCCGTTCCCCCCCTATTCTCCTCTTCTTTGCTCTCTCCTAGAGGAACTCTCCAACTTTCCTGAGCGTCAGATGGCTGTGAGGATGCCTCCAGTATCCTGTACCGTGGTGTCCTGGAATGCCAAAGGCCTGAACATTCCGGAGAAGAGAACGGCCGTTCTCAACGAACTTCAATGCCTAAAGGCCCAGGTAGGCTTTGTCCAAGAAACACACTTCAAGGTCTCTAGTATTCCCAGGTTTCAGAACCAGCACTTTCCATATGCCTACCACTGTGGCTCCCCAGATGGTAAATGTAAAGGTGTGAGCATTGTGGTGCATAGGTCCGCTCAGTGGCAGTACATAGAAGCGCGACACAGCCCAGATGGCAGATTCCTTTTTGTGAAGGGCAGAGTGGGTCCTACTTTATGCACGTTCGCAAACGTATACCTGCCTAATGTGGGTCAGATCCCTTTCTTGGAGGCCACCCTGGAGCAATTGGGGGAATTCATGGAGGGGGTCCTGGTCCTGGGCGCGGATTTCAACATGGTCCTAGACCCCATTCTAGATAGCTCGCGATCGGCTTCACACCTCTCCTACTCCGCTCTCAGAAGGGTCAAAAAATGCCTGCGGCACTTCCAATTAGTAGACATATGGCGAACGCTACACCCTAAGGAGCGTGACTATACGTTCTATTCCAACCCACATGGTTCGTATTCCCAGATAGACTTTTTCTTAGTGGGGCACAGAGATCTGTCAGTGGTGCGGGAGGCGTCCGTTGGAGTCATTGCACTTTCAGATCATGCCCCGATTTCCTTAACCCTCGACCTGAAGCCACAGGCGCATGGAATTGGCGCCTGAATAGCTCTCTCTTACACGACCCTACCCTGGTAGCGGAGATTAGAGCTGACTTGAAAACTTACTTTGCTTGCAATGACACGGAAGAGTGCGATCCCATGATTCTCTGGGAAGCCCATAAGGCGTACATCAGAGGTTCATTTATTAAAATGGGTGCACGACTCAAAAAACAGAGATCAGCCAAGGTGGAAGAGCTGCTGGCAAACATAGCCAGCCTGGAATCAATCCACAAACAGTCCCTTGTCAGGTCTGTCCTTGGGGAACTAACGGGTCTCCGGGAACAATTACTATCCATTTGCTTAGGTAAGGCCAGGAGTATGCCAACTAGGTGTAAACGGGTTTTCTATGAATTGGGGGACAAATGTGGCAGGCCATTAGCCAGGGCGTTACGTATGCAACAAGCCCAATCCTACATAGCGGAGATACTGTCCCCCTCCGGTAAGAAGTTATGTAAGACAGCAGAAATAGCAGGGGCATTTGCAGAATATTACTCTTCCCTATATAACCTCCACAGCCAAACCACATGTCAGGCCACACTGGATCTTAGAGCTAAGATAGCGGGGTACATAGCCGAATCGGGGATGCCGGCTATACCGGAGGAGGCGGTGCACTCCATGGAGACACCTATTACCGGTGAGGAACTAAATGCTGCCCTACACAGGACTAAAACCGGAAAAGCTCCGGGACCAGATGGCCTTTCTCTACCCTACTACAAGACGTTCTTAGAGACCATATCCCCCTACTTCTTGAAAGGATACAATGCGGTGGGCAGAGGCGTGCCGTTTCCCATAGATTCTCTGCGAGCACATATCACCGTCATTCCAAAACCAGACAAAGACCCTCTTCTCTGCGTGAGGCCAATCTCACTGCTCAACTCGGACCTGAAACTTTTCACGAAAATACTGACATCCCGCTTAATCCCCTATTTACAAGACATTATTCATCTAGACCAGGTCGGCTTCATGCCATCTAGGGAAGCACGGGATAATGTAATGGTGTCATCCGTGAGTCCTCCACCCGGAAACACCCCCTCCTGCTTCTGTCCACCGACGCGGAAAAGGCTTTTGACCGCGTCGATTGGCAGTTCATGGAACTGACGCTCCGGGCGTTGGGCCTGGGTGAGGTGATGATGACATGGATCATGGCGATATACTCCAGACCGACAGCTCAGGTCCGGATCAAAGGAGCGCTATCCAGGATTTTGCGATATCAAATGGTACATGGCAAGGATGCCCGCTGTCACCGTTGATCTTCATTCTCGCCCTGGAGCCCTTCCTCCGCAGAGTCAGAACTAACAGTAATATTGAGGGGGTGGACCTGGGGGGAGGGGGTAGACACGAAGTAGCGGCATTCGCCGATGACCTGTTGTTCTTCCTCACGAACCCTACTATATCTCTACCGAACCTTATGCAGGAATTTGAGAAATATGGGGCACTATCATTATTCCTCATTAATTTTCAGAAATCCACAGCCCTCAATGTATCCATCTCTGGCTTCCTTATACCGGGCCTGCGGGCTGCCTTCCCATTTCGGTGGACTACGGAATCACTTAGGCACTAATATCCCGGCAGACCTTTCCCACACTTTCCGCCTTAACTTCCCTCCACTGCTCAAAGACATTCGATCGGACCTCTCGAGATGGCACGTAGGTAAATTTTCGTGGTTTGGTAGATGCAACATTCTGAAGATGAACGTTATGCCACGCATTCTATACCTTTTACAAACTCTACCAATTCAGATACCACAGTTCTTTCTCAGGGCAGTTAACAGCGCCTTTGGGAAATTCCTGTGGGCTCACAAGACACCTAGGATCAAATCGTCGATCCTGCGGATGCATAAACAACACGGGGGGATTATCCTTCCCGATGTGACTAGATACCACGCTGCGTGCCATCTCACGAGGGTGATAGATTGGTGCCGGCATGGCCCTCTAAAACAATGGATTGGACTCGAACAATCAGTTATTGGATTCCCCCTGTCATCCCTGCCCTGGTGCCACAGTGATATTCCGACCTCAGTGAAAAATCATCCCACCATAGGTGCCTCTTGGGCAGTATGCCGCAGGTTCTTCCCGGTGGAGGGCATATCCCCCTCTCCCTCACCCCTACTTCCCATTCTGGGCAACCCTAGTTTTACACCTGGAGTGGGAGACCCACCGGTCATTGCCACCTGCCAGGACCTTGGCTCGGCCCCTGACGGACTTTGAGAGAGAGAGTGAACCCGGCCCGCCACTCCGACAAGCAGTATCTCTGGTATATTCCCTCTTGGACCCCCACCTGGGGGGTAGCGCCCGACCTTACTTCGGCAAATGGGAAAGTGAACTGGAGCTAACCTTCACGCAAGACCAAAAGGAAAAAATGGTATACCTGGCCCATAAAACCTCTAGATGCAACAGAATCCAAGAGTGCAATTATAAAATTCTTACACGCTGGTATAGGACCCCTGCTGCCCTTCACAGGATTATGCCGGAACTGGCGCCCGAGTGCTGGCGCTGCGGCCAGACTGGAGGTACCATGCTCCATATTTTCTGGACATGCCCAGGAATCCAGGGGTATTGGGAGGGGGTCAAGTCGCCGCTACCCACATTTACTGACCGAGATATCCCAATGACCCCGGCGCTCTTCCTCTTGCACCACAATGCGATACCAAAACGGGCATACCTGAGATCGGTACTGCCACACTTACTCAATGCGGCAAAAGCCTGTATTCCGATTCTCTGACGGAGCACCAGACCACCTACGGTGAGCATGTGTTTGGGGAAGGTCAACGAGATCTGGAGAATGGAGGACCTGATTGCGTCGTCCATGGAGACACATGACGCTTTCTGCAAGGTATGGTCTCCTTGGACGTAGTTCTTCTTCTCCCCGGAATACCAGTTACACATTGAGCAGGACCCACCAACTGACCCTCAGGTGCCTTGAGCACTTGGAGATAGCTGACCTAATGGGAGAGGGTCCACTCACTCTTTCTTTCACCCACTTCCTTCCCCTACATTTCTTCTTCCACCTAATTGTCCGTCACTACCCCATGTTTGTCTCTTGTGTTTATGTTACCCGGACCAACAGAGCATAGTAGGTGCATTCTGTCCAGTTGCTGTAGGAATACTAATTACGGAAGCCCCTGTTAACCTCGCATGGAGTCAGTTACCTGTCGTCACCGCTCACTACTCCATAGATCAGATCACCATGTTACAATACTCGGGTGGGGATAGGAGGGGACACCCGAGTCACAACCATGCATGGGGCGACTCAGGGAGAGAAGCACATAACACCTATTTATGCTGGGGTCCGAAGCCTATTGTACCCTATTACTATTGTTAATGTTATCAATGTTGCCTAAATGGAAAAGTTATGGAATCCATACATATGAGATCGAACCTGATATTAACACCGCACACTGTGAGCCTAGATTTATATTGTTTGCAGACTGTATGCAATGTTTCTGTATGGATGCCTTACAAAATAAAGAATTATAAAAAAAAAAAGCATCAACTTGAATTCAATTCATATTCCACAAATTGATACCAACAGATTAAAATCTAGTCAAAAAAACACATCCCTTTCATCCTTGTTTGCCAGCCAAGGTGTGTACAAATACCATAATATATCATATATATTATCAGTATTTCCTATATATCCTTCTCAATGTGTGATCAGTCCATTAGTGGTTCACTGGTTTGCGATGTTAAAGATGGCATCTGACGCGTTTCACTTTTATGCTTCTGGGGATCCGGGGTGGTTAATCTGTTATAAATACATCATTACTTACTAATTATTATTAGTTATTTTTATAATTATA
>NW_017306643.1:844328-850920 GCF_000935625.1 Nanorana parkeri | reverse complement strand
TATTTAATAATTTTATTACTTACTAATAATTACTACATAAATAGCTATTACAAATTTAGTTACAAAATGATCAGCAACATTATTAAAATGAGCATTTGGTTATCTGGAGTGTGCCGGCACTAAACGCCAGGAGAGAGATGAGGGTCCTAAATATGGAGGGAAGGCATGCTGGAAAATACAAACCCCCCCATTCATTTTTCGGCGGGGACACCAGAGTACTTGAAGATGGAAGGACCCGACAACCTGCACTAATAGCGTGTATCAAGTGTAAAAATAATAATTTTTCCTTTTTCTTTCCTTTTTTGTTCAGGTTCCGGTATAAGACGAATAAACGTTGAATCCTTATATACACCTAAGTGAATAATATAGGGCATCATGTACTTAAACTTCTACATAAATAGGTCTTTTTTACTCTCAAGCATAAATATATTTGTACCCCCTTCTGAACTTATGCCTAAGTTACCGACTGGGTTATTAGATCTGAAGGAAATAGGACGAAGTTAAAAATACAATTACTTTTATTAATGTGTGAATAAGTAAAATACAGTACTAAATGTATCATCCAGTGAAAGCTCACATCTTAATTTAAAGTGACATTACAGTCAAATTTTTCCCCCTCCCCCCAATGTTAATGTCAGCACTTACGTTAAATGATGTCTCTTAATCCGATCTTCCTCTTCTTTCCTGTCCTTTTCAGCCTTCTCTCCAGCGCTGCGACGGGTGTCCGATCCATCGCTGACTCCTCTGTCCTCGCTGGCACTTCCAATCCCACAGTGTCTGCATACGGGTGCACGCGTCCATAGACTTACCTTGCGTCTCTCCTTGTCTCCCTGACGAAAATTTGAACTGCGCATGCGCCCGCTCCAAGATGCTTTGCGGCCGCCCGCCCGAGCAGTTTAGGATTCTCAGACAGGAGCGCGCAGCGAAGACGGGTTAAGTTTTAACCGCTGTTAAAGCGGTTTGTTTTAAAAAAAAAACTTTTTGCATATATCTACTGCTTGCAGTAGATATATGCAAAAAAAATGGAGGGTTTAGAAACCCTTTAATAGAGAGATGTCAAAGAATTATTGTGATGGTCATAATATTAAACACAATAGATGAGTATAATTCATATGACCCGATGCTTATAACTAAAAATAAGTGTATGAATATATAAGTGCTTCAACATGTACATATATATTTATATACCCTTCATGCCAGGGGCGTATCTGCCGCGAGGCAAACAAGGCATTTGCCTCGGGTGGCAGATTCCAGGGGGGCGGCAAAAATGCCGCCCCCCAAAACATTTAGGCAGCCGGGCTGCACAGAAACGGGTAGCCTGGCTGCCTAATGTCAACAGGGAGGAAGCGGTGGGCGGGGGAGAAGGAGGAGACGGGCACTGGGAGGCAGGGGGCGGAGATGGAAGAGGTGGGGTGAAGACAGGAGGCAGGGGGCCGAAGACTACTGTAACGTTGCCCGGTTGCGGCCAGAGTGCACTCCAGCGTGGAGCGCATCGGCCATGTGACGCGCCGCAGGCCGCCTCCCCTATTGGGGGAGGTAATATGCGCTCCAGGCTGGAATGCGGAAGTGCCCCGCGGCCACGTGACATCATGTCCGCGGGCTATTTAAACCTGCATGGAAGAGAAGATGGCGTTCAAATATTGGGGTTTGCTGCCCTACTAACGCCATGAACCGTTGCTCTACTGACTCCACAACCAGCTCTCCTAGGAAGGACCTCCACTACCTCCCCTAAGTGGAATCTTGGATCCGGGAAAATGAGCACACCAAAAGCGCAAGTACTCTGACTTATTCCAACACTGATTCTCATAGTATTGCTCCTACTGCATATGCTACTGAGACTGCGCTGTGGGGTATTAGAGTCCTGTTATTTTGCATAAGACTTTTCACTTGCTGCATACCACCATTCAATGACCCCCTAGCCTGGACTATGGTGGAACACCTTTGCTTCCCTAATTTTCGTTATTACTAGCCGGGGTTATGCCTTAAATAACTCCGCTGCTGCTCCTTATATCTACTTTCAGTTTATACGGCACATGATGCGCGAATCCCAAACTCTCCGTCATTGATTCAGAGTGAAACCTGGGATTCAAGACTGACTGCCACAATCCACACGAACCTTGAAAGTCTGTATCCGCACTTGTGATCCTAACCCATTCATAGTAGATTTGGGCACATTACAACTACAACGGAGGAGGCAAGGGCAGAAATAGCGATGGAATAGGCGGGAGGCGTCAACAAGGCTCCAGTCGGGCGGCGAAGCTGAGAGATTGGGCGTCGAGGCAGCGGAGGAGGCTGGGTTTCCCGTGCCAGGTAGGAGGACGCCAGGTAGATTCTGCACAGCCCACCAAAGAGTCGCAGGTGGGCTGTGCAATACCCTTTGGTGGGCTCTGTAGGATCCGTGGGGGGCTTTGCAGGATCCGTAGGGGGCTCTGCAGCCTGCAAAGCTCACCACAGATCCTGCACTGCCCCCTTAAGATTCTACAGACTGCAGGGTCTTGGGATCTCTGCAGGATCTGTGGAGGGCTTTGCAGCATCTGTGGGGGGGCTTTGCAGGATCCGTAGGGGGCTCTGCAGCCTGCAAAGCTCACCACAGATCCTGCACTGCCCCCTTAAGATTCTACAGACTGCAGGGTCTTGGGATCTCTGCAGGATCTGTGGAGGGCTTTGCAGCATCTGTGGGGGGGCTTTGCAGGATCCGTAGGGGGCTCTGCAGCCTGTAAAGCCCACCACAGATCCTGCACAGACCCCCTGAGTACACAGCTTTCCTGCTATGCTCATAGCGGAACATGTCAAAAGCTAGATACAGCTTGTACACTGTATCCAGCGACTGACAGGTTACACAAAAAGTATTAAACAGAAAGGGCTGGGGTAAATTTTGGGGGGGGGGCTAAAACATTTTTTGGTGGGAGTAAATATTTTCTCAGGATGTTACCAGCCTGAGAACAGAACATCCACCGCTAGTGACCATGGGAAGATCCTGTGCAGCCAGTT
Organism: Nanorana parkeri; assembly: GCF_000935625.1. Lineage (NCBI taxonomy): Eukaryota > Metazoa > Chordata > Amphibia > Anura > Dicroglossidae > Nanorana > Nanorana parkeri. Next base: position 847,929 of record NW_017306643.1, on the reverse strand, counting down.
TCAAAGTGAGGCATTCTATGATTTCATCAATAAGCACCTCAATGGTGTCACGTATCTTTGCAACAGATCCTCGGTGGCAGCAAATCCTCCTGTTGAGTTGTGGCACGCACCTCCACATCAATTCCCCTTCCTCCTCATCATCTGGCGTTAAAGCTGTAGCAAGCTGCATCTGAACCCGACTCTGTAGTCGGGTTCAAAGGAGGGGGATTACGCTTATGTCCACTGAAGCTAGCCTCCCCTATTAGGCCCCATACATACGGATCTCAATTCCAAATGCACCTACAAGCATGCAATGCTTTTCCATTGCTAAATTCACACCTGGATGTTAAACAGGGTTCAGGTGTATTCAGTCCAGCTTAGTTTACACAATTACAGAATTTTCTGTGTCCCAGGATTGTTCAGCCTGGTTTTATGTAGCTAAACCCAGCATGCAGACACATTTATATTTCCCAGATAACTCCTCCTGTATTTGATGCAGGTGGCCCGTGCACACAAGGCCTCAGGTGGACAACAGTTATATAACTGACATATACTGGCCTCAAAGCCCTCTTTGCTTTGGCATGAGGTACCCCTGATGGGGCGACAGAGACAGACCATCAGGTACAGACTCTTCAGGAGGAGTGATAGAAATACTCTCCTGCCCTAGCAGCTACAGAAATATCAATTCCTGTCCCCCACCAGACGATGCCGATAACAAATATACCCCCTATTCTGGGAGGCAGTCTTTAGGGACAGGATCACACTAATGCAGATACGCCACTGCCCAGGACCTGTATAGCAACTGCAGCTAACCCAACAAGCTGCACAAATGTGCCAAGGTGGTCTCCCACACAGGATCCAATGCTAAAAGCTGGCTTTGCATCTTCTGACGTTGTCTTTGCGGGGTCTGAATACGTACAGCCCCTGAAGTTCCCGCTGTGGGGCACTGTTCCAGAAACTACACCATTGCCAATGTGGCCACATGCAGTCGAAGAATCTTGATTGAAGACATTGTAAGTAAAGTCTAACATTCTCTCAGGAGAGAGAAATAAACATATCCATTACCTTAGTACACTGGCAAAAATTTGAGGGTTTCCTGGAGTGGCAGGGGTTATGAGGTCACAGCTCTGGCCATGTTTAATGACCTGATGATACTTGCATATTACCCAGTTTTCAATTAATTTCCTGTTCCCTGTACTGTATGATCATTAAACAATTTTTCCATTGCATAGCATGTCGAGTTAAAAATAGTACCATGTGAAAAAGTTATTTAGTCAGCATTTTCTGCACCCTTGATTAGAAAGTGTGCAGATACCATCAGGTTGCTGTAGTTGGAGGAAAAAGGGTTTAATTAGGAATCTTTTTGGACTTTTACACACACACAGCTGAATAGATTATATAATCTTTAAACCCTCTTTTTTTTAGGAAAACTGTAATGAGAAAAATTTTGCTGCCATTACTGTCTTCTGAAAATGCTAACTGCAGTTTTTACTATTCTTACTAACGAATAAGCAACAAATAAAGGCAGATTTTAATGATCTTCATACTTGTTATGGGCCAGTTTCTTGGAAAGTCAGGAATCAGCATGAGAGCCATGAAATTAGAATTTTCAGGAGGCCAGCAATGGCAGCCAATTAAGTCTTTTATGAGAGGTTTATTTTAAATTCAGATAGGCGATGTAGGAAGTGGAACTAAGTTCTCAGACCGGCAGTATGAAATTTCAGCAAATCATTCACAGTTATACAGTATATTTACTGAAATGCTCACATATATTCAGGGGCGGACTGACAACACATGGGGCCCCGGGCAATATGAAATTATTGAGCCGCTTGTGCTTCGTCTATATACAAGCCCCACCCATACATCCCACCGGCATATACAGTACATTCTTGTGTTACAGAAATAATTTCTCTTCATTCATCTATTCACTAAAAGGTAAATTGCAGAGGAATTGGTAGGATAATTTCAAGATCTAAACCAATATAGGCGATTTTGAATGGGAGCTAAATGGTAGAATTTTTCTGGTTTGGCTATTTTGACCAAGATTCTTCAGTTCTGCCAATTATCCTGAGTACATTGAAGGAGAATTAGTAGGATAATCGACAAGGGAACTGAACAGACCGGAGCGGGGTTTGGGCGCTTATTACAAGTGCAGTATGCAAAACCCTGCCCCCCCGCCCCCGCTCTGGTGCATGCAGTAAGGCCCCAAATGGTCCTTTTGCCCAAATGGTCAGTCTACACATGACCAGAACCAATGCACAGCAGACTTCAGACCAGCACCAATGCATAGCAAGCCTCCGGACAAGAACCAATGCGCGTCAGACCCCAGACCAGAACCAATGCACATCAGACCTCAGACCAGCACCAATGCACAGCAGACCTCAGACCAGAACCAATGCATTGCAGACCTCAGACCAGCACCAATGCACAGCATACCTTAGACCAGCACCAATGCATGGCAGACCTCAGACCAGCACCAATCCATGGCAGACCTCAGACCAGAACCAATGCATGAGTCTAGTCTCAGGAGGGGCACTGCCAGATATAAGGTGTTGCTTACAGATCTGTTAAGAGGCTGTAAACAGGCACCGCGTGGTTCACAGGAAGGATGCTGAGGTTCCCAGCAAGCGCGAGACCTCAGACAGCCACTTCAGTTTAAGAATTTAACGTACCGGTATCAGTGCTTAGTATCAGGGCATTTTCATGAGTATGAAAATGCCTAATATGAGCACTGTTACTGGTATTGGTGCATCCTTACTGTATAATGTATTGTTGGGATTTGTAGTGCTGTATAACTGGTGGTATTCTGCTTTGCTGTATAATCACTATACAGCAATGCAGAATACCACGAGCTATACAGGACTACAAATCCCAGCAATATATTTTACAGCAAATCAGCAATGCTAAATACCTCTGCCAACTTTAGAGGACTACAAATTCCAGCAGTAAATTATACAGCAATGCAGAATGGCACCGGCTATAGAGGATTACAAATCCCAACAATACATTATACAGTAATGCAGAATAATATGAAGCTAAATACCCTGTTTTGCTCCGGGTTGGTGGCCTGATGTCTACAGGGTCTTTGGAAGGTTGTTTGGGGTCTCAGGGGAGCTGTGCGGGCTCTCAGGAGGCTATGCGGGCACTCAGGTGGCCAATACAAGCTCTCAGATGGCCAGTGCGGGCTCTGAGGTGGTCAGTGGGGGCACTGTGGTGGTCAGTGGGGGCTTCTGAGGTGGTCAGTGGGAACACTGAGGTGGTCAGTGGGGGCTTCTGAGGTGGTCAGTGGGAACACTGAGGTGGTCAGTGGGGGCTTCTGAGGTGGTCAGTGGGGGCTCTGAGATCATCAGTGGAGCTCTCAGGTAGCCAGTGGGGACTCTCGGGTGGTCAGTGCGGGCTCTTAGGTGGCCAATGCAGGCTCTCAGGTGGCCAGCGGGGCTCTGAGGTGGCCAGTGGGGCTCTGAGGTGGTCAGTGGGGCTCTGAGGTAATCTGTGGGGCTCTGAGGGGGTCGGTGGGCTTCTGAGGTAGCCAGTGGGGCTCTGAGGTGGTCAGTGGGCCTCTGAGGTGGTCAGTGGGCCTCTGAGGTGGTCATTGGGGCTTTAAGGTGGTCAGTGGGGCTCG
>NW_017306643.1:835284-844314 GCF_000935625.1 Nanorana parkeri | reverse complement strand
TCTGAGGTGGTCAGTGGGGGCTTCTGAGGTGGTCAGTGGGGGCTTCTGAGGTGGTCAGTGGGGGTTTCTGAGGTGGTCAGTGGGGGTTTCTGAGGTTGTTCAGTGACGGGCCCCCTCCTGGGTGCGGGCCCTCGGGCATTGCCCTGGTGCCTGAATGGTCAGTCCGCCCCTGCACATTTTTATTCACTACACCTCCTCTGACTGTAAAGTATTTAGTAAACATTTTATGATTTACTTATTAGATCTTCTATAAATTAGCTTGTATTTGTGCAGTAAAATATCTGTTGGCCCCAACTTCTTTATTTGATTTACAAATCGGATACATCAGCATAAGAATCGATACTGTGTTTAACAACAAATTGATATGACAAGGATCAGAAATAAAAAGAACTGAGAAAATGTTATATGAAAATGTTTATTATGCAAGACTATATGTGGAACCAAAGTGATAGTAACCAAATAAAAAAGGCAAACACCAATGCAACTAAAAAACCATAGCTCCTTCAGAAAAAAAGAAACTATATAAAGGAACCTCATCTATCTCTACAATCCTGCTCTATTGATTAAAAAAACAAAGGGGCCCAATGTTCAGGACATGTGACTCTCCCCTGATAGAATCAGCAAAATCTACAAATAATGATGCACTGCCTAGGGCATTCTGACCAGATAAAAAATAATTTTTACACGACATAGTTATTGGTAAACTTTGTTGATCTAAATGTTCAAACCCACAAAAGGTTTCGCTGACATTTGGTATGCTATGGTAAAAAAAAAGCTTTAAAGCAATGCAATGTGGAAAGAGTGATGATACACAAGCATTGCTTATTGTAAACTGACATTTTTAAACTGACAGTATCTCATAGTTGTCGTTGTCAACCCAGGACGAGACTCTGAGTTCTTTTATGAATAGGTGAATTTATTGGCCATACAGCAATATTGTCAATATTGGAGAGATACAAGAGTGCTCTGCTAATGTGCTCTTACACTCACAATTTATAGTTTTACAGAGTACAAGGGGCGTTGGGCGTTGGGCCCAGGCAACTTGAAGGTGTGTGTGTCTTGTTTACAGTTTTAAATGTAAGACTAATTATCATGATTTATGTGCCATAATTATCTATACACTAGAAATTCTTAAATAAAACAGGAAAAGTGACCATTGTTTTGGACAAAAAACTAGAGCAGCATTGCCTTGGGCAAAGTACTCAATGAACAGGTTCAAATAAGAAACAAGAATCATAACTTCCACCATACCCTAAGGCCTTCTCACTCAAAACCCATACCCAAGGACACCTTACTGGAATGTAGAAAGTTTGGTCTTCCATTGGAATAGTTCAAAAGTTCGTGCAGGTAAAAAATGGTGACTCTTGAAGCAAAGTTAATGCAGGCATAGGATGATAAAATCCTAAACAAGATGGAGTCAAGTAAAGAGCAATCTTGCACTCACATACTATTTTGTACTTCGTAGCATAGTGGAGAAAGTACAGCTAGGTATAAGAAAATCAGACTTTTAGTGCTCATCTTGGAGAATCACATTTAGTCTTGCAAATTCTTCATCCACATTGTCAGATTCAGACCTCCACTAATCATTGTATAAGATTTGTAGTTCAACAACGTTATTTCCTTGTTGTATAATGTTGGGGGAGTGAAGAGTGACCGTTCACCGGTCTCCTGCCCCAGCTTCCCACCGACACCCGAGAAGCTGGTCCCGGGGCACGTAGGAGGGGCAGGGGAAATCCGGCGGGGGTGTTGGGCAGTGGCGGCCCATTTACCAAATCGTACAAGCGATCCGGCAGCAGCTGAGCAGCCAGAATCGCTTCTGTAAAGTCGGCTGCCGGCTCTACCATTATGAACCGAGTCCCAGCATCTAAAAGCCACTGGGAGTCTGTTTTACCCCTTCAAAATTCATGATGGGATTATCCCGTCATGGGTCTTAAAGGGGTTATTAGTCAGGACAAAGTCAAGGCAACTTAAAAATACTGAACTGCTATGAGTCCATTAGCATTGGGGATACATGTATAAAGCGACGATTATGTGCAGTTTCCATTGTTCATTGATTGACATGTAAATGTAGTTTCTGTAGGAAATCACCCGTGTCTTTAATAAAGGCCCAAAGATCACGTACCAATGGTTGCAAAAAGTAGTCAACATATTGGACCATAGGCTGGGTGATTGAGCCTGAGCCAGAAACTATTGGCCGAAATGTCATGGGGCTGATTCCTTTATGTATCTTGGGTAGACCATGAACAACAGGTGTACGTGCATGATCATTCAGAAGAAACTCTGCAAAAGTTTCATTGATCCAGCCATTGGATTTACCCACATCAACTAAGGATGTTAAATCCCTATGTGTCAAGCGCATTTTTTCATATGTAGTAGATTCATAACTAGATGAATCGGACAAGAGGGTCTTGATACCATGACTGTAGGCAGCGTAATTCATAATGATGATTGCACCGCCTTTATCCACTGGTTTTATGATGATAGTATCATCATTTTTCAAAGCTCTAAGCGCTCTAAGCTCTGGTCGGGTCATATTGGAATATGACCAAGTGTGTTTGGCCTGTAACACATCATCATATTTGATCGTGTAGATATATGCCTCAATGGAGCTGAACTATGCAGAAGGTACAAAGTTACTCTTTTGCCGCAATGGCAAACCACTACGTATATTGGGGGGAAGCATAGCAAAGTGTTGGTTCAACTTCAATGTTCTCTAAAATTTGAACATCTCAACTTCAAATTTAAATGCATCAAACCGACCAGTAGGACAAAATGACAAACCTTCAGCCATACAATTGCCCACTCGCGCGTGGGAAACTGCCTAAATGTAAAAATAGGCAACGATGCCTGTTTACATATAAGCAATCCGCCTGCTATATATAGCCTGTCACACCCTGTTATTACATAGGGTGCTTGTTAGCCTCCTATGTGATAGCAATAGGGTTAGTGTAAGAAAAAAAAAGTGTTTAAAAACAATAAAAATGAAGGTAACATATAAGAAAATTTTAAAAAATGCAAACAATTTTTTAAAAGTCCCCCGCCCCCCCCCCCATGTGCACGCACATACACAAGTAAACACACGTTGGTGCGCCTACGTGCGAAAATGACAATTGCGCTGCGAACGAGAGCAATAATTCTAGGGCCATCAATCACTGATAACACTAAACTGATGAGCAGTAAAAGCGTTTAAAATGTTCCCTATGGGAAATTTTGTGTCTTTACTTTTTTTGCGGCTTCACGGGCGAATGCAATTTGAAGGCTTGACATGTTTGGTATCTATTTACCTGGCGTGACCCTGTCTTTCATATTTTACCAAAAAATTGGATATTATGTTTCTGTGCACTAAATTTTAATTTAGCTTATTTTTTCCTAAAAATACTGGTTGATAAACATTTGCGCAAAAACTGTGCGACATAAAAAATTGCAACTAGCATTTTTTTATTCTACAGGGCCTCTGCTTTCAGAACATATATCATTGTTTAGGGGTTTGAAGCTGTTTTCTAGCCAAAAATGTATATTTTATCATGTGTGCGCAAATAGTAAAAAAAATTCCCCGGACAGCAAGTGGTTAAAGGATTGCTTCATGTGGATGTTCAATAGTATTATTTATGATTGTGGAAATGGAAATATATTGCTTATTGTAAACTGACATGTTAGTTTAAACTGCTTACTGTTTCCAAGCCATTTCTAAGGAGTGGAAATATCTCATGATCACAAAGCCCATGGCCCAGCACAATGGCTTAGGGGTTAGAGCTACTGCCCTGCAGCACCTGTGCCCCTGGTTCAAATCCTGCCCCAGATGACATGCACATGGATTTTGCACATTCTCCCTGTGCTTGTGTGGCCCTACTCCAACCTCCCCCCAAATACCAGCATATAGGATTGTGGAAATGGAATAATCTTGCTAGGGTTCGGAGTCTCGTGTGCCCTGACCCATAACCCCAACATACCTAGATACAAACCTAAGAAATGCCAACCTCACCTACTCAAACCAACCTGAGGTGTGCCATGATCATCACCTTATTTGGCATACTGACCATGATGGTCAGTATGCCAAATAAGGGGGCAAAAGCAACGTGTAGAATATATTTGTTTATTATTGGATTCCTCTCAATAAGCCAATTTTTAAAAAGCTTGTGCCATCTCCGCATGCGGGTTAGGGATGTATCTATTAAAACAGGATGACTTCCACCTCCCCAAATATTTAATCACGTGAGCCAGTACATGATACCTTGATGCGGCCGAAGCTGCCCCCATCCTGAAAGAGTGTCCTGAAAATTGTCTGGGATTAAACCCCAAACGCGAGAGGAGCACCCAGATATGACCCGTGAACTTGTTGGATGATAACGTGTTGCACGGAAAAGGCAATAATGGACTATCTTCTGAAAGCTGGGACAGCGTGGACGACAATTGATCCAATACCTTGACGGGGCACCAAGAATTGCCAGAAGGGAAATACTTTACCTCTGTGGGGTCTCTGAATTGATTGGTTTTGCAGCGTAGCAATAACAAAATATAATGCGAAGGGTGTCTAACTAGATGCTTCCTTAGTAATACCTGTGACTTAACGTTGACCCGCGTAAACTCGCCTGGCCTCAGGAACCCGTAAAATGCGAGATAAATGGCAGCCTTTAAAACCGTACTAAGCATGAAGCCAAACGGTTCCCTATCCAGTGCATCCGACAGAGCAGGAAACACTCTGGTCGGAGCAGCCGTGATGTGGCACATTTGCATGCCCCTCAATATAGCTCTTACTGGATGTGCCAAAAACAAGGAGGATCTGTCTGGATATTTCAAAGCCAAAAAATATTGCACACCAGCCATGTACATTCTAATGGTTGTATGTGCGAGTTTTAAATCGGTATGGCAATACGCTACAAAGGCCAAAATGTATGAAACACTGCCCGGATCTGCGGTGTAGTGTGTAACCTGAAATTTGCTGAAAAGCTGCCAAGCTACGGTATAAGCTTTGCGAGTATTATCCAAAAGTGAAAGATTGATGAGACTAGCCGCATTGCAGGGGTGTCAGCTTAATGCAAACGAAGTTGGTGAAAGTGAGCTACAGTTGCTGAGTTGACGTCCGCTTCTGGCATCTGTTGGAAGAAAAGTTGGACTTTTAAACGAGATAAAGCATTGGCCGCCACATTACGTGTACCGGGAATGAAAGAGCAAGTGATATTAAACTTATGCTGTAATGGCACCCACTTTAATCCCTTTGTTGATGATATCCACAGTGGCTTGGTTGTCTGTGAAGTCATGGTGTGACCTAAACACAACAAGCCCCAATTCACAGCCGCTGCCACAATCAGATAGATTGCGAACAAAGCTGAAGTTTCGAAGAACGAAGGGATAGATCTTACCTCCTCCGGCCAGGTGCTGGCAAACCAATGAGTGCCAAAAATAGCAGCAAAACCGGTAGATACTGCTGCATCTGATATTACCTGTGGAGAAGATGCGGAAGCTTGCGGGATGAACATTGAAATCCCATTCCAATGCCGTAGGAACTCGTCAAACATCACCAGGTCAGCCCGTCCTGCTGCATCTATGTGAATGTGAGCATCCTCATTGGATGCTCAGATTCTTCCTTGGATGCTCAGGTTGTTGGCTTTGTTTAGGTAACAAAGCCAACAACCTGGAAATGAAACACCTACCTTGCGGAATGACTCTCACAGCGAAATTTAACATACCCAACACTGACTGCAATTCCCTTCTGGTACACCTGGCGGATAATACCAGAGCGTGTAACGACTCAGCAGTAATCTGGCCTGCATGGAAACTGTGTCCAAAGTGATGCCCAGAAAGGTAATGACGTGCACCGGACCCTCGACTTTCTGTGGAGCTACCGGGACGTTTAATGTTCTGAAAGTGTACAATAACCGGATCCAGGTCCCAAGGGACTTCGGAGGGGGACTCTATCAGCAAAAAATCATCTAAGTAATGCAGAACCTTATGACAAAGGGCCTGATGTTCCAGAATCCAATGTAAAGCTTGAGCGAAAGTATCGAACAACCACAGACTGCTTTTGGACCCGAAGGTCAGCTTCGTGGCAAAATAATACAAACCTTTCCATTTGATGCCGTGCCGCTGTCACAATGATTGCCTGATCGGCAAGAGTTTGAAAGCATCCGAAATGTCCGCTTTAGCCAACCAAGCATGCCTACCTGCCTGCAAAATATGTTGCACTGCCTGATCCACCGATGCATATTTCAACAAGAACTCCTCTGATGGGATAGCGCATTCAAACTGGGAATGTGTGTGGAATGAGGGGCAGACAAATTGTAAATTAATCTATATTTATTATTAAATTTGCCACATACCAGCCCAATGGGGCTCACTCTCCACATCACAAATGGCGACATAACAAAAGGACCGATCAAAAACCCTTTCTCTAATTCGCTATGAAGCAAACCCTCCACTATTTCGGATTCGGCCAAGGCTGACCTCAAGTTCCCGCATTAGTAAGTTGACTGTGGTAACGTGATGAACCCAGTGTGAAACCCAGCCGTAAAGCCTTCCGTTAAAAAGGCTACTAACCCAAGATCAGGATAGTCACGCAGATATGTGACTAAGATATCGATCTCTATGCGTCCTAGTCATGAGGGGGTGGAACGTTCTTATGGAGCAGCTAACTTTAGGATGAGCCCGGTAACAAATGGAACAAACATGCAATAACCTGCAATGCGGATAATTGCACGATTTGTAATTAACATTATTGCATATTTGGGCCCTCCCGAGGCACTGGATGGGCCTGCCTAATTTATCCATTTGGACAGGAGCTGCACTGGGAGGCATAGGTAGTAAGGACACAGCCCTGAATGTGGGAGCTGCATCACCGGACGTGGGATGGGGCACCAATTTGCTGTATGACCCGATGACTGACAATTAGAGCACACTGGTGACTTCAACCCTGCAAAGTGTCTACAGAAGAGCTCAGTATCAATTTTTTTTGCTAATTATCCAATTTAGCTGAGACTGCTCTGTGGAAAATTCCCCATATTTGTGGCCCAAATCAACCACTAGATGGATATAAGCATCAAACTCCTCCCTCCTCTGCGGACTGACAGTGCAAACTACGTCCCTATAGATCCCAAAGGCCAAGACGAACTCTGGAATGGACAGCTTCCGATTCAGCCTGGGATCCCTGGCCATCAATATCACTGAAACCTCCCCACAAGCGTAAGACTTGTTGTCTGCTATGTCGTGCGCTGCTGTAAGTAATGAAGCTAAGTTCACATTCTTACCCTCCAATGTGTCATTTCCCAGATTTGCGGGGACAAAATGCGCTGGGCTAACGTTCAGAGTTGAGCTCATGGTACTTGGGTCTGACGGCACGAGAGAAGTGGCTGATATCCCTGGTTTGGACATCAGAGTCAGCAACCGGAGTTGCCTGCTTCTCCAAAGCTTCTGTCCTGTTCTAAAGATCGAGAAGCGAAGTAGAAATGGTATTTAAGGAGGCGTGTATCTGTGTGAGCGATGACACTAATGTATGTAAGGACACCTGATCCCCGCTAGTACTGCCCGCGGTCAGAGGAAACAATAATTTGAAAAGTTCGGCCTTCCTGGTGGAAGCCGAGAAAGGTATCCCCCTGCATTGCAACTACGCGATGAGTTTAGGTATGGTCTAGGACCTGAGAGAAGGGACACTGCCGTGCTCCGACCCTCTGGCTGGGGTTGCAGGCAGAGATGCAAAGTCCTCAATATCTGACCTGTGAGACATTGTACTTCGTACACTGAAAAACATAAGGAAATATTTACTTACAAGTAACAGACACAGGTGATTGAGCCTGAGGACTCAAATCCTCAGAACCCCGTTGACAAAATTCAATAGGCCTGTGACGTATGTACTGAAAAAATGATTTGGGCCGAACGTATGCCCTGAGTATGTGGGATTCTTTTTTTTTTCCGAAACAAACCTGCCCAACCACTTGATGCAAGTGAGCAACTGCCTAAATCAGTGTGTACATAAGAGACCAACGACCTGACGCTCCCAAGCGCGTACCTTCCATGAACATCCTTAACTGGGCCTACAGCCTACGCCACCCCCTGTTTGTGAAGCTAGTATGGGAGCAAGCATGAGACTACCAAATCATCAATAGCCTGCATCAACTCATGCCATGCACCAAGAGAGAAACATGCATCCCTCTGCGTGCTGGCGTACCCAAGACCAGCGGCCTGAGGCGGATCGTGACTACCGTGCATGTGACCTGAATACCCACACAGTCCAGCGGCCTGAACCAAACTTATTATACACAATGTGTCGGTGTCTCTGCTGGAATACCCCTGAATCCCTAAGGTCCAGCGGCCTGAACACACTTGATGTGTTGAGCCTACAGAACCTGTCTACATGCGGCAGAGGTCCCTGCCTGAACCAACTAAGTGTCAAACGCTCAGTACCTGTGTGAATACCCATGAAAGGTATTTAATTAAGGTCCAGCGGCCTGAACCAAACATGCGTGGAAAATGCGCTGTGCCTGAATGCAGAAATCGCAAGTGAATGCCCCGAAGTCCAGCGGCCTGAACCAAACTTGCAAAGGCAAATGCGTTGTGCCTGAATGACGGACCGAATGTGTCTGTGCCTGAAGTCCAGCGGCCTGAACAAAACGTATGTTAAGGTGAAGTGCTTGATGCATGCGTGCCCCAGATCAAAACAAGACGTACCTCAGATCTGAAACTCTTGGACGAAATTACCCCTAAGGAAGATACCGTGTTTGGTTAGCAGGTGACAGAATTACTCCCCACTGAAGTTTTTTTTCCCCTCAACCCCTGTGAATGAAAACCCCCCACAGAATGGTGTCTGCCCTACCCTCAACCGCTGAATGTTGAGCGGCACGAACTCCCAGGCAATAGTGAGAGGTGGAAAGAGCGGCGGTGAGCAAGACCAGAAGTGACACGTATCTGACGCGTCCGTACTCGCTATGCCGGAACTCTGCTGCGTGTGAGTCCTCCCATCCCCTCCTCGCCTAAATGCGCTGTACACTCAGACTCCTCCCACAAATATGGCTAATGCTCCAACAACATTCATGATCATAT
>NW_017306643.1:823135-835116 GCF_000935625.1 Nanorana parkeri | reverse complement strand
TTCATGATCATATATATATATATATATATACATATATATATATATATATATATATATATATATATACATACAATGCACACACGTATATACAGTGTATACAGTGCATGCATATATGTGTGCATTGTATGCGTATATGTATAGGCATATGCATATATAACGGAAAATTGTTACCTTATGCTTCTGTAATTTTCCTTTCCTGGCTCCTCCTCATGTCAGCCTACGATGGGTCAGCTCCGCCCTCTTGACCCCCCACAGGACCACCCTCATAGCAACTAAAAGAGGGCCTTACCCTGTATTCAGTGTGCCATCCTTAGCTAACTCGCGACGGCCAAGGGTGGGAAAGCAGTGTGGCTGACAAGAGGAGGAGCCAGGAAAGGAAAATTACAGAAGTATAAGGTAACAATTTTCCGTTTTCCTGGCTCCCTCCTCATGTCAGCCCATGATGGGATTTAAAAGCAATGAATTAGGAAGGGATAATAATAATAACCAGTCAGAACCAGACAATAACTGCCATATCAATTTAATTTAAGAGCCACTGAAAGGACTGACACTCTCAACGCGCTCTCAGCCCCAAACCTTACATCCAACTTATAGTGTCACATAAAGGTGTTAGGGGTGTTCCAGCTCACAGCCCTGCAGATGGTATCCACTGGCACCCTTGCATAGGCTGCCCAAGAAGCCTTTAGATCCATGGGAGGGGGGAAAGATGCGTGACCCTATAAGCCAATGAGATAGCCCTCACGATCCATGCTGAAAGATTCCTAGGAGAAGCTGCCAACCCCTTCTTTGGGCCGCTTGGAAACACAAATAAATTCTTCTCTTTCCTAAAAGACGCAGTCCTCTGTAAGTATGAGGATATATTCTCCACTAGGTCCAACCTTTGCCACTGCAATTCTTCCTTTTCCGAAGTGGCAAACGTTGAGAGCTCGATTTCCCAATTAACATGGAAACTAGATGATACTTTTGGAAGGAATGAAGGCACTAGTCTCAAGGCACTAGTATTCTGTTTGGAAGCTGAACCAAAAATGTTTTTCTATAGACAGGGTGTGCAGCTCCGAGACTCTTCGAGCTGAAGCAATAGCCAGCAAGAATGCCGTCTTCACGGTAAGATGCCACAGAGAACAAGACTGGATAGGATCAAAGGACTCTGAAGGAGAGAATTCACAACTAACGGGAGATCCCATTTGGGGAAGAACGCCTTTCCGATGTGGCCGAATTTTCCCCACAGCCTTTAAAAACTGTACCACCAATGGATTAGCCAACCACTTCTTTCCTGTGAGCGCTGTTAACGCCGACATATGCACCTTCAGGGTGTTGAAGCTCAACCCTTCATCCAAACCCCTCTGCAGAAATTCCAAAAACTTGCTTACCGAAGGATCTAAGGGGTCGAAATCTCCCCGTGTTGCCATCTCCTTAAACCTAGCCCACACTCTGGAAAAGACTGCATTAGTCGAACCCTTTCTTGCCTTCAAGAGGGTTTGTATCACTGGCTCTGAGATATGCGAGCCTTCTAACCGATTTCTTTCAGCCTTCAGGCCAAAAGGCATTAAGCAGTGGATGTTCGAGTGACTGAACCCCAACCTGCTCCAGAAGATCCAAGGTCAATGGAAGAGGGATTAGATCGATTACCCTCATCTGCCATAGAAGAGGGAACCATGGCGTCTCGGCCAAAAAGGTATTATCACAATTGCATCCACTTGCTCTCTCTGGATCTTGAGAAGTACCTTCAGGATCATGCAAAACGGTGGGGACACGTACACTAAGTGGAAATTCCACCTTTGAGCAAGCACATCCTGCGCTAGAGCTCTGCGGTCATACAGGCGAGAGTAGAATCTTGGTAACCTGTGGTTCTCCGATGTGGCCATAAGGTCGATGTCTGAGTGACCCCAGAGATCGAAGATTGGAGTCAGAACAGAATGGCTCAGAGCCCATTCGTTGTGGTCCAGCAGTCTCCGACTCAGTGTGTCCGCCTCAGTATTCTCAGACCCCAGCAAGTAACAAGCCTGGAGGTTGTTTTCTGCCCACACAAACATCTGGGATGAAATCTTCAGCAGCTGGAAACTCCTGGTGCCCCCCTGATTCAACACATAGGTCACCGCAGTCTTGTTGTCTGACATCACCCTGGCATACTTCTGACGAAGGCCCAGAGTGCCCAAGGCACCACTGGCACCGTTGACTCCAGGAGACCTAAAAAACTCATAGCTTGCCTTGCTGATAGCCGCAGAGTTCGTCTGATCGCCAGGGCTTGCTCCCGAACTGGGCAAATCTTCCTCGGAGGAAGAAAGACTTGCTACCGAAGTATCATCAAACGGAATTCTCAGGTATTCAAGGCTCTGGGATGGAACCAAATAACTTTTGTCCCTGTTTACCAGCCATCCAAACTTCGTGAGGGAACTCATCACCTGATCTCAATGCTTGCAGGCCCTGCTGGAGGAGCAGCAGGTCGTCCAAATAATGGTAGATCTTGATCCCGGCCACCAGAAGAAGTGCTATGTGGGCTGACAGAACCTTGGAGAATGTCCGCCGAACCGTGGACAGGCCGAAGGGAGACATCGAAACTGGAAGTGCCTGGTGCCCACTGCGAAACGTAGGAAACGCTGATGCCCATATTGGTATATGCAGGTAGGCATCGGCCAGATCTATGGAAACCATCCAGTGACCAGATTTGACTAACGCCAGAATGGTTCCCAGAGACTCCATCTTGAAAGGCGAAGGCTTGATGAAGGTTTTTAAGAACTTCAGGTCCAAAACTGGTTGAAACTTCCCGGACACCTTTTTCACCAGAAACAAAGGAGAATAAACCCCCAGACCCCTTTCTGTCCCAGGCACCGGGACTAAGGCCCGAGAGAGAAGCAATTCTGTGATATAGGTTGCAAACAACCCCATTTTCCTGGAGAGGAGGGGATCCTCGTCTGAACAAAGACGGACAAGGGGGGCCTTCTGGTAAACTCTATCCGATAGCCTGTCTGGATAATGTCCAGGACCCATCTGTCGGTAATGCTGTCTGCCCACACTGACCTGAAGAGAGACAACCTTGCTCCTACCGGAATGGGATAGGCTGGCAAAACTTCAGAATGTCTTCTCGGCTTGCTTGGCCCTGGCTGTGCCCTTACCTCTTGCCGATTTTGAAAAGGAGTTCTGACCCGACCTCCAGGAGAGACGAAAAAACTCTTTGCCCTGCCTATATGACCTTGCCTCCTTGAATCTCTCTCGCGAGAACTTTCCCGAACGAAATGACTGACACTGTCTTCTTCTGTCCTGAGGCATTAATCCCAACTTGTCGCCTGTTACATGTTTTATCGCATCTTGAAGGATCTTCCCGAATAGGAGTTTTCCAGAGAACGGAATCAAGCAAAGACTCTGCTTAGACGCTGCATCCGCCGACCATTGCCTAAGCCACAGGGCTCTCCTTGCTGTCACCGAATGTAACATGACTCTAGTCTCCAACTTGATTTGATCTACAGCTGCTTCTGCAACAAAATCTGCCGCCATCCTCAGATCATCAAACAAGCGCGACAACTCCGGTACCTCTTCTTGTTCACTCCGCTCCTCCAATCGAGACACCCAAGCTCGAATAGCACGGGAAACAGATGTCAGGGAGACCGCTGACCTGCAAGCTGCCCCAGAGATCTGAAAGAGTCTCTTTAAGTCTGTATCCTTCCGTAACCCGATGGATCGGAGATTGGAGTCAGAGTCATCCAAGAGCAAAGTAACATGGCAGGCCAAACTCTGAAAGCCGCATCCACTTTCGGAACCGATTACAAAATTTCCACCTCACTCATTTTAAAGGGATAAAGCTTTGGTACCCTGTTAGAGAAGGTTTGTCTTCTGTCAGCTCTTGCCCACTCATCCTCAATAAGCTCTCTGATCTCAAACATGAAAGGAAATGTCGGTAAATCTCTTTTTAGTTCAGGAAAATGCTTCCTAGGGGGAGACGTGGATTGTTCCTCCCATCCAATAGCCTCCTTCACCGCCTGAACAAACATTGGCACTCTAGCTGGTTCCTCAGGACCACTGATCATGTCCTCCGAGGATGATGAGCAGGCTGCCTGTGCCGACGGGAGTTCCCCCTCCTCCTCCAAGGCACTGGATAATCTTCCCCTGGAAGTTGAGGGCCTAGAGTGGCCGAACTCCCGAATACTCTGGGAAATGGCCTGCTTAATAAAGGAACGCACCTCCTTGGCCTCCACTTGCTTGTCCTGCGCCACCTCTTTAAGGCAGTAGAAGGGCATCATGGCACACTCACAAACCAGCATGTAAAACAACTTGTCTCACCACTAAGGATAATAACAGAGGTTTGGATACACGTCTTCTGCAGAGGACGTGAAAGCCGCACTGCCGCGCCTTGTTTATTAAATCTTTATTCAAATTTTTGACATCAAATTTTACAACCATTTCATACAAAATTAACATTTTCCATTCATCCCATACAACCCCAGCCCTTCCTCCCCCCCCTCCATCCCTCCCCTTTCCCCAATATAGACCTCTCCGGCCACTCTAAGGACAAGGCACGAGACAGTGATCTAGTGATCTAACCCCCCACTCCCCCTTCCTCTACCCCAAAAGTGTTTATTATACGTGACTCTTTCAATCCTTTCCAAATCCCTATACGAATGCCTCTCTGTGATGCATATATTATCTACCGTGCCCTCATTGCAACAATCTTCCTCCTATTCTCCTGTGTGCTATTCCTACGAAATCCGTGTCGTACATCTATGTCGCTCTTCTTGTGTACGTGAAAATGAAAATGTTTCCCCTACGTGCCCCCCCCTATTATCCCTCCCTCATGCTACATTAACCTCCTACTGATGTGTATACCACACCCTACCCCCTTATCCTCTCTTGGCTTCCTTCTTCTAACTTTATTATAATGACCCTATCACCATCCCCTCCCTACCCATCCCCCCCCCTCTGCACTGATCTTGTAGTTCCTGAATCGCTTTGGTGTGCACATCTAGCCTTTCTTCCGTGTCCTCTACCCTTTTTAGTACTTGGGACATCTCAGTTCTAATTGTGGTCAGGTCTGCTTTAATTGAGGCTTCCATGTGTCCCAGTAACTTAGCAAGGTCTTATTTTGTGGGTAGGGATTGGGCTAGTGTATGTAGCGATAGTGCGGTACCTTGGTGGGAATCGTCCGAGGTCCCCGAGAATGCTGGTGAGCTGAATCGTCCATCCGTGTCTCCTGCTGTTCGGTCTCCGCGGTGTCCTGGGGACGGCGCCTCGTCAGCTGATGGTGCAACCTCTCCTCCTTCCTGTGCGCCGCGTCCCTGTGACGTTGGTTCCGGCGCCCAGAGCCGTCTAATTGCTCCTGCTCGGGGGCCTTTCGTGGCGTTTTTCTTCTGGGCTCTCCTGCCCCCCATCGCTTAATTGTAAGTACAGACTCCTTGGTCCCGTCACCCCCGCCAAGTCAGAGTACCGGGTCAGCAGGCCGGCTTAATCGGCAACAATGCTCTGCTATTGTGGGTTCCAATTCACCTGGCTTGGGAGGGAGCACATGGATGTCTCAGCTACTCACTGCTCAGCGCCATCTTGAGCAGGCTCCACCCCCCTCAAAACCTTAGTGGTGAGATAAGTTGTTTTCCATGCTGGTTTGTGAGTGTGCCATGATGCCTTTCTACTGTTTTACTGTTCAAAGCCCATTTCGTGTGCACCTTACTGTATAACTGGTGACAAATTGTTGAGTGCGTTTGTCGTTTGTTTTGCTTGACCTCTTTAAGGCAGTCTCTGCAGAGCTGCCTTTTAGGCAACACTTTAACAGGTATGGGCGGAAGATAGCTCATACGTAGGATCTGGTCAGGGTGAAATATGAGAGCAGTGGTGTTTCTTAAACTTATGCTTTTTAGCAGAACGCTTGCTGGAGCGTGCATAAGGGCCCCCGGGGCTACGCGTCTCAGGGCCATAGGGTCTCCGTGCAGGTTCTTTCCCCTGAAACTGACCAATAGCTCCCTTTAGAAAATGCTCTCTTTTTTATTTTTTATTTATTTATTCTTAAATAATATATTTTTGTCCAGGAGAGCCTGAACCTGGACAGGCCTAAACATCTGAGCATATTTAAGCCCTGTCTAAGAAAAATCACAACTCTAACCAGAATGACTGGCCGGAGCGAGGACGAAAAAACAACACTGAATACGGGGTAAGGCCCTCTTTTAATTGCTATGAGGGTGGTCCTGTGGGGGTCAAGAGGGCAGAGCTGACCTATCGTAGGCTGACAAGAGGAGGGAGCCAGGAAATGCATATATATGTGCATTGTATGCTAATATGTGTGTGTGCATTATATGCATGCATATATACAAACACATATATGTGCATATAATGCACACACACATGTATATGCACATATAACGCACATGCATTAGCATGCATATATCCAAATGGATACGCATATCCATACACATGTATTTTGATGCACATCCATGCAGATATATTCTTTTGAATACAGATGCATGAATACTAATATGCATGTGCATAAATATGCATTTTTATATGCATGCATACATATGTAGTTACAATAAACTACCAGGTATTTGGCACCCATGAGGATAACTAGTTTCTGGTTGCTTGAGAGTTAATAGCAACTGCCGGCACCCTGTTTCCCCACACAGCTCCATTCACCTGCTGGCTAGCTTCCACAGCTGACAGACAAATGGGTTTCAATAGCCAGCCTGCTATTGGCCATTTCAAGTTGCAATAGCTGGCTGGCTATTGAAGCCCTGCTAACTCTGTATTCCCCCAAAGCTATAGAATTCATTATTAGCGTTTCACAGGGAGGTTTGACTTGCTGGTCCAAGGCCTGTGACAGTCCAATAGGGGAAGAAATCTCTAGCATCTTGGAGTTCAGGGTGCCTATCAGATCCATTGAGCCTCTGTATTGATTAATTGAACAACAGGATTATATCTGTAAAAAATAAGTCAAGGCAACTGGACTTGCTGTATTTTTCTTGAAGATGTTTCATTGGACATCCGACCAGCTTTTTTAATTCAGAATGACTTGTACAAAAAATTACCTTGGAATAAATATGGTGAACGTTGCTCCAATCCACATAATCTGTTAGTCACAACCAGATGTTGTCGATGCGTACTTGATTGTCTTCAAAGGAGTGACCTTTTTCCATTAGATGTAGGTATCCTATTTTACTAAATTATGGGTAGTCTCCCTGTAGGCGCATAGTTTTACACCTCTCCCCCTAATTACATAATTTCACAAAACATAGGGGAAATAAGGGTTTCTGGAGGGGTGTAAATGACCATCCAAGAGAGATAGGTTTAAGGAAATCTCAAAATTTATTACCGTTACATACTGGTATAAATACATACATGATTCAAAACAACCATAATAAACAAATAAATAAAACAGAACCCTGCAGAGGATGTGTTTGTATATTCATTAATTATATAGCTCTAAAATGCATTTGGTCCGACATATAAAGATTTCCATTGGGTATGTACTAAGTCTTAGACGTCACCCAACAATCCTTCTTTACATTTCATCTAAATGCTTATGTTGCTTAATTTTGATAATGTAACCATATCTGGACAATATTGAACCAAATGCATTTTAGAGCTATATAATTAATGAATATACAAACACATCCTCTGCAGGGTTCTGTTTTATTTATTTATTTATGGTTGTTTTGAATCATGTATGTATTTATACCAGTATGTAACAGTAATAAATTTTGAGATTTCCTTTAACCTATCTCTCTTGGATGGTCATTTACACCCCTCCAGAAACCCTTATATTCCCCTATGTTTTGTGAGATGTAGGTATCCTGCCGAATCCTGACCAGAGGGTTTTGTTCTTCGATGCTGTGCCATACGCTGGTGTAGCTGCTGTTTTGTTTCACCGACATACAATTCTGAGCACTCCTCACTGCACTGGACGGCATACACAATGTTGTTCATCTTGTGTTTTGGCATTGGGTCTTTTGGGTGAACCAGTTGTTGCCTCAGTGTATTGCTGGGTTTAAAGCAAACAGGGATGTGATGTTTTTTAAAAACCCTTCTGAGTTTCTGAGACACCCCATCTACATATGAGAGGACCAGTTTCTTCCGTTTGTCATGCTTTTCACTCTCACTGGTACTCTTGGCATTCTTTTCTCTTCTTTCTGTTTTGACAAAAGCCCAGTCTGGATACCCACAAGTTTTAAGGGCCCCCCTGAGGTGTTTGAATTTCTTTTTCTTGGAATTCAAACACCTCGGGGGGGCCCTTAAAACTTGCAGGTGTAAAAGACTGACCTGTCCGTCGTTCCGGGATCGCCGCAGGCTTCCGCCGCGTCATCCCGGATGTCACCAGGGCCCTCCTCCTCTGTCTATTTAAGCTGCATGATTCAATTACCTGGCGTTCCAACAAGGGAGAAGACGCCAGGAAATACCGCCCCTACCCCGCACGCTGAACCTGCCTTATACCTGCCTCACATAAACAGAAAAAAAAAAAAGAGAGAGCGCTACTACCTAGAGAAAACTTATATTGAATAGCATCTATTCATAAGAGAAAGAACAAATGTGTGTAACTTACGGTTGGAAGTCTGCAAATGTGTCAAGGATGGTGGAACAGTGACCGGTATCTAGAGGGAGTCCAAAGCAGAATGCTGCAGCAGTGGATGGATGAGGGGGCACTGTGAAAGATCCTAGCGGCACGCGTGCACGGCTGGCCAGGCCGGGCCACGGCGGCTATGGGGGGGGAGGACCGCGGCGGTCGTGGAAACCGGTCCCGTTTGCGGTCTTTTGCGGGCTTTTGTCAAAACAGAAAGAAGAGGAAAGAATGCCAAGAGTGAGAGTGAAAAGCATGACAAATTGAAGAATTATGTAGCTGGGGTGTCCGAGAAACTCAGAAGGGTTTTTAAAAAACATCACATCCCTGCCTGCTTTAAACCCAGCAATGCACTGAGGCAACAACTGGTTCGCCCAAAAGACCCAATGCCAAAACACAAGATGAACAACATTGTGTATGCAGTCCAGTGCAGTGAGGAGTGCTCAGAATTGTATGTCGGTGACGCAAAACACCAGCTACACCAGCGTATGGCACAGCATAGAAGAGCCAAACCCTCTGGTCAGAATTCGGCAGTATACCTACATCTAAAGGAAAAAAGTAACTCCTTTGAAGACAGTCAAGTACGCATCCTAGACAGGGAGGGGGACTGGTTTAAAAGAGGTGTGAAAGAGGCCATTTATGTAAAAAATGGAGAAGCCAAGCTTGAATAGAGGTGGGGGGTGTGAGACATCTATTGTCTGCCACATACAATGCTGTATTAACACCTCTCTCTGGGCAGGTTAATAACACCTCCTAGATTTCAATTATGCAAATGCAAACAACACCTGGTTGTGACTAACAGATTATGTGGATTAGAGCGACATTCACCATATTTATTCTCAGATAATTTTTTGTACAAGTCATTCTGAATTGAGAAATCTGGTCGGATGTCTTCAAGAAAAATACAAGTCCAGTTGCCTTGACTTATTTTTTACAGATATACCATCACCTGGATGAAAGAGAACCTTCACAGACAACAGGATTATGTTTTTTCCATACATTCAGTGTCACAAAGGAGGAAGGAACTGCTCACTGCTGATGGACGTACTGCCAATCATGAATTCAGCGCTGAACTCTCCAGAATTTCCTGGCTGACACTATAAGCCACAAAGCCTTAGACAACAATTAATGTTTTCTTATCCAGCAGTTTCCTGTGGATCAGCAGCAAGTGGGTTATCTAGATCTCAACCTGATGGTAATCCCTAAGAGCACAGAGTGCAGACACTCCTTGTTATTAGTGAGCTTTCCAATGGCAGGAGTATTGGGTATTTTAATGCTTATATGTTTCCTTCAGTCCCACTGGTTTCAGGCTCCTAAATAGGACCCACAATTATCCAGGTAGGGTGATGGCAATCATTTGACTGTTTTAGATAGAAAGAAACTGCGCTAGGAATCAAATAACACTCTAAGAGCAGCTGTGCTTAATAGGTGAGTACACCCAAAATAGGAAAAAAGAAAATAGCATTGCGCTTCAAACTCAAAAATTATATTCCTAAAATGTGAAAAAAATAGTATAAAATGTGAAATTGTCACAAAGGGATATGCAAATTTGTGTCATACACAACACCTGTGTTGCACAATGCCTGTGCTGATGATAGTTAAAAAAAACAAACCGTGCTAGTACATCTCATAAAATGTGTACATATAGAAAATTCTGTGTTGAATCTCACAAGTGATGTATAACTCCCTCTTAATCTACATAACCACGTGTGAAGTCCATTACTTAAAGGATACAATAAAGTCCTTCTATATGAGGATATATCTTCCTGCTTTTATAGTCAACACCAACGTCCGTGAATGCAAAAACAATTAGTGAATCAGTGCTCTCCAGTCACCACTGTGCTCAAAGATAAGATCTGGCCGCACTCACCGACTTCTTTTGCTCACCATATTTCAGATGAACAATTAGCGCTTTGCTGATATATATAGAAACGAATCCTCTCCTTTGTTTTTAATCCGACAATAAATTGGGGTAGATTCCTCCCAACTATGGCTTATCTTTCCAAAATCATGTAAAACTATTCCTCCATCTTCCACCTTCTCTTGTGCTCAGAGAGAGACAAAAAGGCACTTACAATTAAAATAAGGCAATTGCGTCCACTGGAGCTCCTGTCTCTATGATCGTAATGCTCGCATAGATCCGCCCACCTGATGCATTTCGTCACTATTGACTTCCTCTGAGGCGACGGTCTGACCGTCGCCTCAGACTGTCGCCTCAGAGGAAGTCAATAGTGACGAAATGCATCAGGTGGGCGGATCTATGCGAGCATTACGATCATAGAGACAGGAGCTCCAGTGGACGCAATTGCCTTATTTTAATTGTAAGTGCCTTTTTGTCTCTCTCTGAGCACAAGAGAAGGTGGAAGATGGAGGAATAGTTTTACATGATTTTGGAAAGATAAGCCATAGTTGGGAGGAATCTACCCCAATTTATTGTCGGATTAAAAACAAAGGAGAGCATTCGTTTCTATATATATCAGCAAAGCGTAATTGTTCATCTGAAATATGGTGAGCAATAGGAGTCGGTGAGTGCTGCCAGATCTTATCTTTGAGCACAGTGGAGACTGGAGAGCACTGATTCACTAATTGTTTTTGCATTCACGGACGTTGGTGTTGACTATAAAAGCAGGAAGATATATCCTCACATAGAAGGACTTTATTGTATCCAGAAGTAATGGACTTCACACATGGTTATGTAGATTAAGAGGGAGTTATACATCACTTGTGAGATTCAACACAGGATTTTCTATATGTACACATTTTATGCGATGTACTAGCACGTTTTTGTTTTTTGTTTTTTTACTATCATTAGCACAGGCATTGTGCAACACAGGTGTTGTGTATGACACAAATCTGCATATCCCTTTGTGACAATTTCACATTTTATACTATTTTTTTCACATTTTAGGAATATATTTTTCGAGTTTGAAGCGCAGTGCTATTTTCTTTTTTCCTAATCATTTGACTGTGGCCCATCCATCTAGGGCAGGGGTCTCAAACTCAATTTAGTCGGGGGCCACTGGACAAATGTTTTAGTCCCGTGGGGGCCGCCACTATATACGGTACCAGTGTTAATGTATGTTACAAGCGGCAACTGTCACCGATTCAATTTAATGATCGGGTGACAGCTGCTGCATGTAAACGCCTGCACACCGCATATGTGAAAGGATTTTATGCAGTTAGGAATCAATCACTATCCCTGGATACACAATTGTGTATCCAGGGATAGTGATTGTTTTTGTAACTGCATGTAATCGTATCACAGGTGTGTACATGCAGCGGCTGTCACCTGATCATTAACTTGAATGGGTGACAGGTGCTGCATGTAAACACCAGATTAGGGATTCCTGTGCAAGAAAACGCAAGTTTGTGACACAGGAATCCCTAATCGCACCTGAAATATAGGGGACTCCCCCCATTCCAATATCCCCCCTCCGCACACATAATAATT
>NW_017306643.1:818509-822738 GCF_000935625.1 Nanorana parkeri | reverse complement strand
AAGCCCCGTTAGCAAATTGCTCTTGGAAAGGTTGCCCTGATGTAGACTTTTCTACATGAATAAGTGTGGATTGTTATACATCTAAAAAAATTAAAATAAGACCTACCCCAAAAATAAGACCTAGTGTGTTTTTTTGAGCCTGTAGCAAATTTGTTTATGGCCAAATGGATCAGTCTCTATAGTGACCATAGGTGGAAGTACAGAAGGTAGGTATAGAATAAAATTCCAGGAACAGATCATCCTCTCTGTATCCAGGTGGAAGGCCTATGGACTCAACAGGTTGGGCAAAGTTTGAGGATTGGCATTATCATGCACGTTGGCGAGGGCTAGGATTCACTTCAACAAGTGGCAATGGATTGTTTTTACAATGCTGTGAATACTTGGTGCATGTTGGTTACAATTGGCATGTAAGTGACATTTTGATTCATATATTTTTTATAAAAAGCTTTGCACGTAGAGCTTTGCTTATTTTCTCTATGACATTAAGGCTGGGTTCACACCTTGGCGTTTCATGTATGCGTGTTTTACGCGCGTTTTTTACCGACGTTTTTCAGGCGTATTGTGAAGCGTTTTGTACATTATAAAAATGCGCGTTTTACGTGCGTTTTTTTATTGACCACACAGGCGTCCAATGAAAAAGAATTCCTGGATTTTACGGCTGCATCCAATGGGAAAAACTTCCTGAGTCGCAGCATTTCCTTTTCCTGTTTCTTTGTCTGAAAAGGACCGTGTGCTGTGTGAATTTTCTTTGTTGGAGAGGAGAGTGTGTTGAGTGGAGCTATGGATCTTGTGAAGCGACGACGAAGTGCAGCAATCATTGCGGCAGTGCAGCTTATTCGTTTGAGGAGAAAGAGACAGAGCAGGCGAAGGTTCTGGGTCGATCCTATCATTGCCAACCGCCCACAAAGAGGCCAATTTTGGGCGATGTATGTGCACTTCTGTACTCCCTCTCTTTGCGCCGTTGGCAAGTAAATGCATCCTTCACACTCTTCCACTTGTTTTTTATGATTGGTGATCTGGACCTCCCAGGGAACACTGCGCTGCCAGGTACCGCTCAACCTGCAATGCCTTATGTATTCGTAGGAGACGAAGCATTCGCTCTTGGTGAGCATTTAATGCGGCCCTACTCCAGTCGTTGGCTGAGCCTGGAGAAGAGGGTCTTCAATTATAGGTTCACCAGAGCACGCAGGGTTGTGGAGTGTGCCTTTGGCATACTCTCCAATAAATGGCGCTTTCTGCACTCGCCAATCAATTTTAAAATAGAAAACGCCATCTCTGCGGTGAAGGCAGCTTGTGTCCTTCACAATTTTGTGCGTCGCAGATGATTTGCGTCGCTTTCTATTTGATGATTCATTGGTGCATTGCATGGAGAGTAGCCATTGGAGCGACACCTGTGGTACAGCGCATGGTGCCACCGTTCGGGACCAATATGCGGCATATTTCATGACACCTGAGGGGGAGGTGTCATGGCAGATGCAGGCAATCCAGTCATGATTTAAACCAATTATCCTTGTTGTTACCTAATAAAGTCTCTTTAAATATAACTTATATATGAGCATTGTTTTTTGTAATGCACCACATTAACTGCACTTGAAAACACTGAACATCTGCAGTGTTGTCATGCGTCCAGCAAAACACTGCATGCAGGCCATGGGAAAACAATGCATGCAGGTTACATGCAGACATGCAACCTGTTATGTCACCTGCGTGCAGTGTTCTCCTGCGACCTGCATGCTGTGTTCTGCATGACGCATGTAAAAACACTGCATGCAGGCCATGGGAAAACAATGCACGCAGGTTACATGCGACCTGTTCTGTCACCTGCGTGCAGTGTTCTGAAGAAAATGGAAATTGTTAAAGACTAAACCACATGACATGGTTGAGTGCATGTCCAAAGGTGTGAGGGATCACTAATGGTGGACACAAGAACTGCATGGAACAAGTGCATATATACACTGTGAAAAAGCACAAGGCAAAAGTAGGGATTTAAAAAAATACTTTTTTGTCTTAGATTATATATAGAAATGTATTATTGCTAATATATATGATATTATGTGCACATAGTGAGGTGTTATAACATATTGTTATATTTATAGTGAGAGTTTATTTCAGAAAGCACTGCACTATATTTGTGAAAAGGTAAGTAAGCAGCACACTGGATTTCCGTGAAATAAACAGGTATTTCTCTGTACTTGCAACAATGTAAAGGGATAAAACACAGAATAATTTTTTTTTAAAGGGATAAAACAAACAGAGTTTTTTTCATTCTCCCCAAACATACATTGTGATTTTATGGCACAGCACTATATTGCTGACTTTTCCTTATGACCCCTGCCTTTGTGTTCCAGGCACTAACAACCTTTGCACTGTACTATCAGTATTTGATAAGCATAGTTCAGGGAACAGTGAGATGTGGCACTAATCATATGTACACAGGCTCCAGCATGCAAAGCTCTGAGTCATAAAGCATTCCTGTGTAATAATCCCAGGGCTCGACAAAGTATTTGGAGGAAGAAGTCACTTCCCACTTGTTTCCTATGTGTTTACAATACAAGCTGTTTAAAAGGGCATGGCAGATATGTACAATATAGTATAGCGTGTACTGTCATATAAAGCACAACTTGTCTACAAGAAGCTGTCTTCCACAAGCACAGGTCACTAAAAGAAGGAAAATCTGTGACATCTCCATCAGCATCATAAAGCCAAGCCAACTGGATATAGAAAGTATAGTTCATCCTTTTGAAGTAGCAAACCCAAAGGTAAGAAAATACACTGTACTTTAATTCTAAACTTTAAAACCTTTGTGGTGACTGCTAAAGGGGATCTTGGATTGTCAGCTGAAGAGCTTTGAGCACATATTCAACTTAACTACTTTGCACTTTCTGAAGTAGCAATGAATACTAATAAATTCAGAAGGGCATATTCACTACGCATGCCACGCACTCCGAAACTAACAATATTCCTGGATTCTTCTGGGGTTTATGATCGACTGGATGAGATGGAAAACCAAGATGACCACCATGGGCATAACGAAAGCTCAGAAAACAGGGAACATAGCTTTTCCTTGGAAATTCCTTTGATCGCAGAAGCACCAAAACTTCACTATTGCAGGAAGAAGTGGGGTTCAAAAAGTCTGCGGTTACCAAAGGTCCAGCAGGCAGAAGCAGCATCTAACTGCAAAGCACAAGAAGTAGCACATTTGGAGCACAAAGTTCATGATTCAAATAATGAAAGTGATAAGTTCTGCTCTCATGAAGCAGAAAATGGGGAAGACAAACAGAAAGGCAAAAAGATAAAACACTATAAAAAGGTAAGATTCTCAGACTTTATTGCTATGTGACAAAGGAGTACCCTTATCACCTTGACAAGTCACTTTACATCTGTGCCTCAGACAACATAGAATAATGGATATACACAGAACTGGTTCATCAAGAACCAGCCAAAATCTGTTCCGTGTTTGGCTCTGTTGGAAGCCTCCTGCCCGTCATCGCTTTATCTGTAAAATGGAAGAGCCAAGTGGAAAATTATCAGCCGACATGAGTGCAGCCAGTCAGCTGATTGCAGCCCGGCACAGGGAATTCACCCATCCATGCTGTTTAGCGTGGATGAAGAAATGTGTGTATGGCAAGCTTAAGATAAATGCATATTTAGCTTAAGCTGTGTGTATGGCCAGCTCTTAAGCTAAGTACATATCTTTCTTCTAACACAAGCTTATCTCTTCCAAAGAGTGATTCTGTTATTCTTGTGAATTCTTGTTCCCTAATTTCTCCCCTGAGTCACATATCAGCTAAGGTTTCAGAAGCCAAGTTTAGATGAGGTACCAATTCTGTTTGTAAATTAACTATGCTCATCGTAATAATTCTGTATAATTTTGTTAACTTATTCATGTGTTACTCATTACATGTGTTTTTGTGTGTGTCAGTCTTGTAATCAATAAGAATACCAGTGACAAATATAGAAAGTTTAATGCGTTGTTAGCTAGCGGTGATATAAGCAGTAATTGGTAATTATTTCAGATTTGAATGACCACAAATGACTTAAAGAGAATATAATATATTTCTTAACCTCAGGTGGTTTTTATTGAACATTTTTAAAACAGTATAAATAAAACAACGTTCCCCTTCTTCGTCCAGTCTCTCTCCTCCCCTCTCGCGCCCCAGTTTAATTACAAAAACATTGGCATTTGCCTTCATCTGTTTTCTACAACCACCAAAGGATAATTTATTAAT
>NW_017306643.1:803461-818475 GCF_000935625.1 Nanorana parkeri | reverse complement strand
AGGAAATGGGAAGCAGAAGTGTCCAGATCTGACTGTGGCGATCAGCAGGGTGGTTCCATTTCTCTAATGTCTCATTTGAGATGTGGGTCCCGAGAATGGCATGGTGCTTCACTCCACCATTAGCTCACCATACTCTGGGGAATAGAGGAATTCTATCCAATAAAACCAAGTTTTGCGGAATGCGCTGTCTTTGTGATGTAGGGAATCAGTCATTTCCTCCATCACTCGAATTTCATCCACCTTACGGAACCACAGCTTTACTGAGGGTGGAGTAAGACTTTTCCAACACAGCGGCACACAGGCTCTAGCTGCGCTGATCAGGTGTATCAGCAGAGATTTGCGGTATCGGGCCCTGGGCAGTGGAGACAAGTGGAGCAACAGAGCAGCTGGATCCCCCACCAGAGACAGTACTGTGAGTTGTTTGATTATCCGAAGGACTGCATCCCAAAACCCCCCGAGGCATCGGCAGGACCAGAACACGTGGAGAATGGAGCCCTCTTTCTGGCCACATCTCCAACACGTTGGGGGAGTCTGAGGAAACATTTTGTGAAGCTTGGTTGGGACATAATACCATCTGGTGAGCAGTTTGTAGCCTGTCTCCTGTATGGAGCTAGCCATCGAGGCCTTGTGGGCAAAGTGAAGTATGTAATCTTTTTGGTCTTGGGTGAATGTTGTGTCCCAGCTAGCCAGAAAGCTAGGTTCTGGTTGGTCAGCCAGCAGTGTCGTGAGGGCGTATGCCTTGGACAAGCCGTGATCCACGTAACCACCTGCCAAGCAGACTTCTTCAAATGGTGTCAGTACTGTACGTGGAGGTGGGGACATACTAAGTTTAGAAAGCTAGCTACGGAGTTGTAGAGCCTGCCAACACAGTAGAGGCGGAGTGACCTAAGCGAGTCCAGGTTGGTAAACTGTTCGATGGGTTGGAAATGCCCAATCCTAAAACGATTAGATTCCACTAAGCGCATAAAGGAGCTGTCGGTTAGACTGGGCGCAAAGGCCGGGTCGCCCACAATTGGCGACATCCTAAGCACTCGTATCGTGACACCAGTAAGTGGGTGCTGTAGTATTTCCCTAGGCAGGGGCGACACGCTCCAGAGCAGTCCCGTCAGCCGTAAGGGGGAGACTGCTGGTTCAAATTGCAGCCAGCGTTTGTCGGAGGATACGTTACACCATTCGAATGCACAGGCCATGTGCACGGCCAGGTGGTATCGAATGGGGTCTGGGAAACCGATCCCCCCTCTAGACTTGGTTAGCGCCAGTAGGGATTTGTTCAGTCTGTGGGCACCGTTCGCCCACAGAAAGGAGGCAAACTCTCTCCGCACTAATTTCAGAAACGTCATTGGAATGTGTACTGGTAAGGTTTGGAGCAAGTAAAGTAGTCGTGGAAGAATATTCATTTTTAATACGCTGTTTCTCCCGAACCAGGAGATGGTAAGCCCCGACCATTTGGAGAGATCGCATCTAAGTTCGGAGAGCAAAGGCGGGAAGTTAATTTCAAACACCCTGGCGACTGATGCGGGCAGTTTCGTACCTAGGTAAGTGATGTGTGAAGCGGACCAGTGAAAGTAGAAGGCCGCTTGGAGCCCCATGAGCGTGGAGTGGGTCACCGTGAGGTTAAGTGCCTCGGATTTCTGGAAATTGATTTTGAAGTTTGAATACCCTCCATAGGTCTCCAGTTCG
This sequence comes from Nanorana parkeri, assembly GCF_000935625.1. NCBI lineage: Eukaryota > Metazoa > Chordata > Amphibia > Anura > Dicroglossidae > Nanorana > Nanorana parkeri. Next base: position 816,795 of record NW_017306643.1, on the reverse strand, counting down.
GCCATGAGATTCGGGAGGGAGAGTGTAGGTTTGGTAAGCATGAACAGAAGGTCATCAGCGTAGCCTGCTATTTTGTGCGTCTTTGGGCCAGGGAGCAGTCCCGAAATATTCGGGTTATCCCTGATTCTGCAAAGTAGGGGTTCCAGCATTAGTATAAAAAGTAACGGGGAGAGTGGGCATCCCTGTCGTGTCCCGTTGGCTAGGGGAAAGTAGGCAGAGTACGTGCCATTTACCCGTACCCGGGCCGTGGGGGTAGAATAGATCGCCGATATCCACCTGCATATACTGTTTCCAAACCCAACCGCCCTGAGCGTCGCGTAGAGGAATGACCAATCTGTGACGACATGGTGATCAGTTTATGTGTATTGGTTAAGTTAAATGTGTATTGGTATTGAGTTATGTTTGAGTGCGTTATGCTGTGTGACCTGGTTATGGAAAGACTATCAGCCCCATCCCTCGTTATCTCCCATTGTACTCTGAGGGAGCTCAGAACAATGACATTCTGGCCAGGCTCCTGCTATGGCTGTCTGGAGTTCGTTAGCAGGTGGACACCTGTGGTGTTGAGCAGACCGATGGTCTGGGAGGAGGGGAGGTGGATGTGATGGGATTATATTCTGATTTCATCACTTGCTGTATAAAAGTTTGTGCAGTTGTTCAATAAAGCAGAGTTTGTTTACCCTACACTCAAGCCTTGGCTAGTGACTGGGGAAACTGGGAGCTACAGATCAGCGGGTTCCAATATCTCCTCAGCAAGGAAGAAGACAGCGGCGGACATACTCATCCTGAGTACGGGGGTCCGTCACACAATCTACCTGGTCAAACGCCTTTTCCGCGTCGGTTGATAGGAGGATGGCTGGGATACGCTTCGAAGTGGAGAAATTAATCGCATTCAGTACTCTGACCGTATTGTCCTTAGCGTCTCTATGTGGCAGGAAACCTACCTGGTCAGTATGGATGATTTTACCTACGCTGTGTAGCAAGCGATTGGCCAGAATTTTTGAGAACAATTTCAGGTCTATATTTAACAGGGATATCGGGCGGAAGTTAGAGCATAGGGAGGGGTCTTTCCCCTCTTTAGGGATAACCGTGATTGTGGCCCGGAGGGAGTCCGCCGGGAAGGTGGGATCGGTGAGAAGGGAGTTATACGCCTGGAGGAAAGGGTCAGTCAGCTGGTCGCTAAACGTCTTGTAATAACGAAGGGAAAAACCATCGGGTCCCGGGGCTTTACGCGGCTTCATTTGTTTCAGGACCCGTGCCCATTCCAAGAAGTCTCGGAATTGCTCAGCTATAGCCTAGAGCTAGAGAGAAGAGTGCCGCTGCGCCACGTGATAGTGGGAATAAAGGTCTGGGCTCGGGCTTCCCTAAGAGCTAAGGCCAAGGACCTGCCTGGCTTGTTGCCATATTCAAAGTATGAACGTTTGACCCTCACCTGTTTCGCTTTGATCTTACCCAGCAGAATATCATTCAGTTGCTGGCGTAACGTCCATAGCTCAGCCTCCACCGCTCTTGCGAGGGTTTGTTTGTGGCGGGACTCAAGGCTGCTATTCCGAGCTAGCAGCGAAGAGATCGTTTCGGTGCGCTTTCGCTTTGCGTGGGAGGCATGAGCTATGAGGGTACCCCGCACACAGCACTTGTGGGCTTCCCAGATAGAGAGATGGGATGACTCTGGGGTCTGGTTATGTCGGAAAAAGTGAGTGAGATCCTGCTTAATGCGGTCAATCAGTAGGGTGTCATCAAGAAGGAGGTCGTTCATCTGCCAGTTCCATGGTCAGGGACCCTCCGAATGGAGCAGCATTTCGATCAGGATCGGGGCATGGTCGGATATCGTGATAACGTCAATGGCCGAGTGGCGCACTCTGTGCAGGTCTCGCTGTCTGACCAGAAAGTAGTCTATCCGTGAGTATACTCTGTGGGCGGTAGAGTAAAAGGAATAGTCCCGCTGACCCCTCGGGTTTTCCCGGCTTGGGATGAGCTATGGTACACAAATGGGAAGCGTTGGTCGGTGAGTCTCGGGATGCAGCCCGACTGAAAATGAGTCTCCTGGAGGTAAGCTACCTGTACTCTGTGTCTCCACAAATCCCCATGGACCCTGGACAGCTTTTCCGGAACATTAAGACCCTTTACGTTCCAGGATAGGAATTTCGTGGGGAGCGACACCGCCGCTCTATCCACCCGATGGGCCATGTCTGCTATCTAAGAGCGAGACCGGAAAAGGTAAGAGGAAAGCGCATGCACAGAAAAGAAAGAGAAGGATCAAAGGCGGTATACGGTAGAGAAGTTAGGTCAGAGAGTAGGTGGCTCAGGGGCGGGGCGGGAAGGATAAGACAACTGCCCACACTAGGTAGGTAGATGGGCAAAACAAGGCAGAAAACAAAAACAATACAGAAAACAAGTATTTCAACTAATAGAACAAAACAGGTTAACGGAACTACCAAACCGTGCCCCCCAATTGTCGGCATGCCTCCCGCCCGTGTAAACTCCCGTGATGTCGGACGGACAAATATGATGGCTCGAGGCCCAGATGTTGGGGCGCGCCCCCTGGGAGTCAAGTCATGTATGGACGCATACGACCATCTGTGCGTGTTCCATCACGGGGTGCGGGAAAGGAACAGGTGTGGCATAGCCCGTGGGGGCCTTATTGGCAGATTCATTATACAACTTACAACTATACACGTCAGATATATATAGTGCATAAAAATGGTGGCGCCATGGGTCGGTCCGGGGTAACCTGCAATGGGAACGGGTTATATCATATATCACAACAGTATGTCAAACATGTGTATTAGCAGAACATAGGCCTCTAGTGAGGGACCCAGGAAGCAATACAGGCCGTAAGGATACATTCCCGATCCCCGTGGGTAGAGTGGGGGCAGTAATCAAGAGTGGGGCCAGATGCGAACACGGGAGGCTTCCGCTGGTCCGGGAAGGTGGTCTTGGTACCCTGAAAGTTCACCAAGGGAAGTGAGGAAATAGAGTGAGTGCCAGCAATTGAAGTTCAACCCTGGGGTTCAGGTGTCGGCAACCGCTCCGGGGTCAGGTCTGAGGTGGAATGAAACCAGGGGACTAACTCTTATCCGGGTGAAGCTCTTAGAAGTGGGATGTAATCATCTTGGGGGCTCCATCCTTGAAGCAGCGAAAGCCAGGAAAAAGCCAGGAAAAAAGTAGTAGGCCATTAACATGGGCTAGGCGGCGTCCGTTCAGTCCTCGTGGGATGTGGGGTCTCGGGGTCGATCACCACCGTCTCCATAACGAGAGCGTCCTCTGCAGAGCCTCTGGGGTCGGGGTGCCTGTGGAAGACTAGGCCTAGAGGCCTCTGGAGAAAGGAGCCAATCCGGGACCTCAATGGGGTCTGTGCCCAGGAAAGTGAATAACTCAGGTAGTTGCTCAGGGGTCATCAAGAGGAAGGTCGTATCGGCTTTCTGTACTTGAAGGTGGAAGGGGTGACCCCATTTATAAGACGCGCCGCTCGAGGTGATGTGAGCGAGCAGTGGACGTATCAGGCGCCTGAGATAGAGAGTGTGCCTGGACAAGTCCGGCAGGATTGTAATATCTGCCCCATCAAAGTCCACCGATTTTTTGGTCCACGCCTGCCGCATTATGGCCTCTTTCTGTACATAAAAATGTATCCGACATAGTACGTCCCTGGGGCGTGTCCGATCTGGGCCCCCCCCGTACCGTTAACCCTGTGTACCCGGTCCATTTCGATGGGTGTCGAGGGGTCGCGATCCATTAATTGGTTCAGGATGGCTTGGACTGAGGACCGCAGGTCGCCCCCGTTAGTTGATTCGGGGATCCCCCTTACATCCGGACATTATTCCGGCGATTCCGGTTCTCGCCATCGTCCAGTTTCAAATATAGCAGGGCATACACCCTGTTATGGGCCCGCGGTGGCTGATTCCAAGGCAATAACACGGGTCATCAGGTCGCCATGGGACGTTTCGGCCTCAGTGACCCTATGATCTAGGACAGTTACTGTCTGGGCCACCCCATCTATCTCCCTGCGCAGAGTTCCCTCTACCTGTTGAGCAAGCCGGTTCACGTCCTCCTTCGTGGTCCAGCGACTGCAGGAGCCCTCTGATGTCGTCACCTAGCATGGCGCCCAGCGCTGGGGACATCCGCGGAGAGGTGGCAGGCTGCAGGGCTGTGTCCGGGAGTCTCGGCGACCGTATGGGAGAGAGGTCAGAAGCCGAAGGCCCAGCAGGAGAGGAGGTTGCAGCCGGCGCCGCCGGGCCCTGCCGTGTTAGACGAGTGCTGTGGGAGGCAAGATGGCCGACCGACTCCATGTGTGTGGGAGATGCCGCTGGGGATCCCGAGGCCGCTGGGGAGAAGTAGCCAGGTATGGTCCACCGTGGGTACTTCTTGTTTGATCGGTGGGATTTCCGAATGCCGACCATGGAGGTTAGAGAGAGTTATTTGCGGTCCGTCAGCGGTATGGGATATCGTTGGGAGCAGAGTTCAGCACTCGAGTGTCTCTACAGCTCCATTGCTTGGCCACGCCCCGTGGCCAAATTATTATGACCACCCCATCAGTACTTCGTTGGGCCACGAGATGACTCCACGAGAAGACTTTGTTGGGCCGCCTCGTGACTCCACGAGATGTTGAAAGGTGATGCGAGGAATTTGACACTGCTATGTTGCCCTTCTGTTGTCTTGTACCAGTCTTGCCACTCTCCGTTCTGCCCTAACATTGACTAGTCGCTGACGGCTACAATTCGCACCCAGATTTTCGGCTGACAGTCCAGTCTTTAAACACTTTAACAACAGCTGCTCTTGAACATTTAACGAATTCTGCTGTTTTGCTGATACCCGCTCCATGGCTCCGAGCCCCAACAATCATCCTACGTTCAAAGGCTGTTAAATTGCGTTGTTTACCCATATCTTCAGAAAAAAACACTTCTACTGTCGTGGTAAACAACCTGCTTCCCTATTTATAATGGTCTGGCCCTCTAACAACTTCAGCGCATATTCAATACGTCTAGGTGTGAACCCAGCCTTAAGGTTCCAGGTCCGTCTGCCGGGATAATCCATTGTCATTAACATTGGGTTTCCAGAGCCGGTATTGAATTGTGAAATTGGACGGCTGTAGGGCCAGGCTCCCCCGCAACAGCCGTCCATGGGCCCAGACACCCAGTTCAACCAACAAGCGGGGGTCTCTATAGTCCTTGGTCCATAGTCGCTAGGAAGCAGGCTAGCCCTCAGGCTCCTCCAGCAGCCCCTGTGACGGTTCAGTCTGTCACACTAACATATGCATTTCCCAGGGGGCAAACCTGAGTTTACAATGATCATTCTGAACATTTTTTTTCTGTTAGAAGCTGGACCCAGCAAGGGTGTGACCCTTGCTTTTTGGTCTTGGCATGGAGCCCCTGGCCATAGCTATTTGCTCCTCTACGGACATAGTAAGATTCAAAAGGGGAGATACAAATTGACTATATATGCGGATGACACTGCTGTTCCTGGAAGACACCAAGGAATCACTGACCTCTCTCATGTCACTTATTACTAAGTTTGGGTCTTTCTCTGGCCTCACTATTAACTGGGACAAGTTCACCCTACTTCCAGTAGAACCATTATTACAACCTTTACCTAATTGTGCCTAACACATTAAAATTGTGGACAAATTAAAATACCTGAGAGTGCATTGTCGACCCCAAACAATAAATGGAATCTTACACTATTACTTTTCAAGATAAATGTAAGACCTGGTGCCAGCTCCTCCTCTGAGTTACTGGCCAATACATTGTTAATTAGGGGTGGACTGACCATTCAGGCCCGCAGCCAGGAGGGGACCCGTCACTGATTCCCACACTCAAAGCCAGTGTTCTAACATTGGCGCTAGCAGCCGCCTGTGGGGGGGGGGGCAAAACAATGCAGCAGTGGACTGGGTGGTGTGCCCCTTCAGGTGGCCACCGCAGCGGCGATCACACCTGTCAGCTCTCCCTCTCTCCTCCCGGCTGCACTGTAGCTGCAGCGGCCAAGGAGAAAAGCTGCCTCTCTGAAAGCCTGCTTCGGTTCCTCGGCAGTCATGTGCAGCTTCCTCTGCCCACTTCATCTGCTATGGGCCGGCAGGAAGACTGCAGCATTACCATTGACCATCTGACAGCAGGAGAGGCGGTCCTGGGGAAAAAAAAGGTGGGTAGATGCACCATGCTGGATTGGACATCGCTGCTCCCCCCCACCCCCCGCAAGAGAGGAACATGGCAGAGCACCTGAGTTAGAACATCAGATGATCCATATGGACTGTTAGTATACTGTGTGTCACACCTCTATACTGTGCGTCACACCTCTGTACTGTGCATCACACCTCCGTACTGTGCATCACACCTCCGTACTCTGTGTCACGCCTCTGTGCTGTACGTTACACTGCTGACTTCCGTACTCAGCATCACACCGCTTCCTTCTGAACTCTGTCACACCTCTGACCTCCGCACCCTGCGTTACAACTGACCTCTGCACCATGCTGGATTGGACATCGCTGCTCCCCCCACTCTGCAAGAGAGGAACATGGCAGAGCACCTGAGTTAGAACATCAGATGATCCATATGGACTGTTAGTATACTGTGTGTCACACCTCTATACTGTGCGTCACACCTCTGTACTGTGCATCACACCTCCGTACTCTGCGTCACGCCTCTGTGCTGTACGTTACACTGCTGACTTCCGTACTCTGCATCACACCTCTTTCTTCTGAACTCTGTCACACCTCTGACCGCCGCACCCTGCGTTACAACTGACCTCTGTACTTGGCAGGAAGCAGGGGGTAGTACCACTCCACGGGGTCAACGGGCACGGAGCAGGGCACGGGTTCCCCTCCAGTCTGCTCGAATTCCTGATGCCCGGGTTGCAGGTGCGCATGCCCGAATTGTGCGTCGATCTCACATGCGCAGTATTCAGGCTGCGCGCGCAGTTCCGGAAATGCACGCATAGCGCGTCTGCGCCATTAGGGCAATCAGGTGTGGACCTTGCTGGGGGAGGTTCCCATCACACACCTTCCACCTCTCTCTCCTGCCATTGGCTCCCGGAGAGGGAAGCCTCCTGGTTGCCTCAGTGACCAGAAGGTGGCTGGCTATAAAAACCTGGCCAGAGCTCTGGCTTGTTGCTGAGTTATTCCACCCTATGGTGTAATTACCTAGCTCCCCTTCTGTGTACCTTGCTTTGCTTGCTGACCCCTTATCTGGACCCCCTGTTTGGATTATCCCTTTTGTACCTTTGTCTTCGGGTGCTTCCAGCCGTTTTCTGCCAGTGAGTTCCACTCCATTCCTGTCAAACCAGTGGCACTCCTGACAGCACTCTGCGTTACAACTGACCTCTGCGCTCTGTGTTACAACTGACCTCTGCAATCTGCATTACAACTGACCTCTATACTCTGCATTATTACTGACCACCGCACTCTGCGTTGCATTACTGACGTCTGCACTCTGTGTTGCATTACTGACGTCTGCACTCTGCGTTGCATTACTGACGTCTGCACTCTGCGTTGCATTACTGACGTCTGCACTCTGCGTTGCATTACCGACGTCTGCACTCTGCATTGCAACTGACGTCTGCACTCCGAGTTACAGCTGACCTCTATACTCTGCGTTATTACTGACCTCTTCACTCTGCGTTACAACTGTCCTCTGCACTCTGCATTATTACTGACCCCTGCATTCTGCGTTACAACTGACCTCTGTACTCTGCGTTAAATACAAAAAGTCCCACCGACTGGTCCGATTCCGATGAACCTTGCTGCAAAATGACAGCTTTGGGTTGAATGTAAACACATGGGTGGAGCAAATCGTGGCATCACAGGACTTGTTCTGCCCATTTCTTGACATTTGGGACAAGAGACCTGTCATATGATATCACAACTCTGCTCCTGAATGCTGTTCGTGAACTCCCGAATGTCATTCGGGTCTGGGAGCGGACGTGTTATTAATATAACACAACGCCTCGGACCTAAATGGCATACGGGAGTCCGAATGGACAGAGTGTAGTGCTGAGTGCAGAGGTCAGTAGTAACGCAGAGTGCAGAAGTCAGTGGTGTAACACAGGAAGAACAGGGATTTACAGTGCACACAATTAATCTGATGTGCTAATTCAGGTGCTCTGCCCTCATGCTCTTTTCCTCTCCAGGTGTTGGTGGGGGGGCAATGATGTTGATTGCATGTAATGAGGTGAAGCCTCCATTGGGCCTCCATTATTACTGACCTCTGCACTCTGCGTTACTACTGACCTCTGCACTCTGCGTTACTACTGACCTCTGCACTCTGCGTTACTACTGACCTCTGCACTCTGCGTTACAACTGACCTCTGCACTCTGCGTTACAACTGACCTCTGCACTCTGCGTTACAACTGACCTCTGCACTCTGCGTTACAACTGACCTCTGCACTCTGCGTTACAACTGACCTCTGCACTCTGCGTTACAACTGACCTCTGCACTCTGCGTTACAACTGACCTCTGCACTCTGCGTTACAACTGACCTCTGCACTCTGTGTTACAACTGACCTCTGCAATCTGCATTACAACTGACCTCTATACTCTGCATTATTACTGACCACCGCACTCTGCGTTGCATTACTGACGTCTGCACTCTGTGTTGCATTACTGACGTCTGCACTCTGCGTTGCATTACTGACGTCTGCACTCTGCGTTGCATTACTGACGTCTGCACTCTGCGTTGCATTACCGACGTCTGCACTCTGCATTGCAACTGACGTCTGCACTCCGAGTTACAGCTGACCTCTATACTCTGCGTTATTACTGACCTCTTCACTCTGCGTTACAACTGTCCTCTGCACTCTGCATTATTACTGACCCCTGCATTCTGCGTTACAACTGACCTCTGTACTCTGCGTTAAATACAAAAAGTCCCACCGACTGGTCCGATTCCGATGAACCTTGCTGCAAAATGACAGCTTTGGGTTGAATGTAAACACATGGGTGGAGCAAATCGTGGCATCACAGGACTTGTTCTGCCCATTTCTTGACATTTGGGACAAGAGACCTGTCATATGATATCACAACTCTGCTCCTGAATGCTGTTCGTGAACTCCCGAATGTCATTCGGGTCTGGGAGCGGACGTGTTATTAATATAACACAACGCCTCGGACCTAAATGGCATACGGGAGTCCGAATGGACAGAGTGTAGTGCTGAGTGCAGAGGTCAGTAGTAACGCAGAGTGCAGAAGTCAGTGGTGTAACACAGGAAGAACAGGGATTTACAGTGCACACAATTAATCTGATGTGCTAATTCAGGTGCTCTGCCCTCATGCTCTTTTCCTCTCCAGGTGTTGGTGGGGGGGCAATGATGTTGATTGCATGTAATGAGGTGAAGCCTCCATTGGGCCTCCATTATTACTGACCTCTGCACTCTGCGTTACTACTGACCTCTGCACTCTGCGTTACTACTGACCTCTGCACTCTGCGTTACTACTGACCTCTGCACTCTGCGTTACAACTGACCTCTGCACAAGTGGGCAGTTAGCAAAGGCAGCCAAACCGCTTTTCTACTCCTCTGGCGCTGCAGCAGCAGACAGACAGACAGACAGGGAGAGCTGACATGGGAGAGCAAAGCTGCAGCAGCAGTCTTTTTCAAGGGACATCAGAGAGGAGGCAATTGCCGCCCTGCCCCCCCGGCCTAGTCCACCCCTGGCCCAGGTGTGTCATGCTGTGCGACATTTAAACCAATTAGGGGATGTGCAAGCCAGTGTCACCTTTTCAGTGGTCAGGGTCACCTTTTTTCAACTTTTGTTTATCAAAGAAAATTAGTATTGTAGTAATACAGGTAAATCAAGGTTTGTGCTTTTGAACTTTTTATTGCTATCATAATAAGCATACATTATCACTTAATGTATTTTTATATTTCAAAATTAGTGATACTCTGTTGGTAACAAAGTCAATTGTGTCAAACAAATGTACGTAAAAAGCAACACAGCTGATCTTGCAATGTAACAGATGTGGAGTTTTTATTTTTGTGTTCTGATTTTCTTGGGGAAAAAATACTTGTAGGGTTATTCACTTTAGCCCATAGAATCCAGCCATAGCTTCAGCTGATCCTTCGGCTCTCTTCGGCCGCCGGAGCCCTTCCGTTCAGTCGAACCAAATGTGCTAATCAAAATAGCCCGTACAGCAGCCAAGCCAAACTCATATGCTTTGCCGGCATGTGTTGCCTCCCACCCCCTCCACCGTCACGGGCTTCCACAGGCTCTGCTGTCCCCCCGGCAGGTCTCCCCACAATGATCGGAGATAGATACAGCGGCTTCCAGCCGCTGAACTCTCCTCCGATTACTGGACCTGGAAGTGATGTGTATTACATCACTTCCGATTTCACTGTTTACATTCTCCGGGTCATAGAGCCAGTAAAAGAAGAAGCTGGGGAAGCAGATCGCTACTTTGGGATCTCTAGGTGACATTAGGGGTCTAAAAGACCCCTGATTTCTCCATAAGGAGGACCTGTCACACCCTATCTGCTTATTTGATATGTGATAGCAATAAGGTTAGTGTCTGAAGCTGTTTATCATGTGAGTGCAAATATGAAGAAATTGCTCAGGAGAGCAAGTGGTTAAAGGACAACAACTGGGCGGAGCCGACCATGATGTCACGGCCGGCTCCACCCAGTTGATTTAATTTGTCCAGGACCTGCAAGAAGGCTCTGGCAGGTGGCGGCCAAATGTAAACAGTTAGGCGGAGCTAGCAGTGATGTAACCACTAGCTCTGCCTAATTGTTTATATTTTGCCAACATCTGTCAGATTTTTTATTCTGCGGTGGGAGTTCATCGCGTATGGTCGGCGGGCATCAGATTTTTCTTTTATGTCAATGAGCAGTCATCGTTGACAGCGCTGGACATCGTGATTGACCATGGATTACGTTGTTGGATCAATTTTTTGGATTTGTTTTTTTAAATAAAGGACTTGTCAAAATCCTTTGTTCTGTTTGTTTTTCAACAAAAGGATTTTTTCTAAAACTCTGGTCTTATTTCTATTTTATTTAACCCTTTAGTGAATGGGTAGGGTACAAGGGGGAGGCCTCATCTGTGTGCCCTTTTATGAAAGGGGTACCCAGATGCAAATAAGCTCCCCTGCCCGCCGGCCCCTCACAGCCAACCCCCAGGGCTTGTGTGGAAGAGGCCCTTGTCCCTATCAGCACGGGGACAAAGTGCTTTTCCAAGGGGCCCTGGAAAAGCACCCTCCCAGTGCTGAGGGCTTGGGGCCTGGTATGGCAGGGAGGGGGGGTCGCTCGCTCGTCCCCCCTTCCCTGCCCTGCCAGGCCTGTCCTCAGATCAAGGGTCTGATTAGGAATTTTAGAAGGGACCTCACATTCTTTCCCATTTTTGGGGGTGGGGTTCCTCCTTAAACTTCCTACCAGACCTAAAGGGTCTGGTATGGTTTTAGAGGGGGACCTCATGCTGGGTTTTTTTTCCCTTTAAATATTTTCTTAAAGTAAACAATTAAACATTTTTAAATTTTTTTCTTTTTTTTAAACATTTATGTAAATAATTTTTAAACATTTTAGCTGAGAATATGAGAATAGGGTCGAACAGCTGCGAGTAAACTGCGGGAGCTTTGGCTCCGCCGCTCCAGATGTTGGATTGGCTTCTGCCATCAAACAGCTTCTGCACTTCAGCTCAACCGAACATGCAGAGCATGTTTGGCTGACTAAAGCCAGCTGAACCCAGCGGATGTACGGCTGATTTTTGCTGATGTATGGCTAAAATCAGCCGTACAGAGCCGAAGTGAATAGCGGAACGCTCAGTTCACTTTTACTCGGTTATTCGATTAATTACCCGATTAATCGATAATATTTTTGATCGATTAAAATTATTTTGATCAATAATGAAAACACTCACGGGGCGTGGCCTGCACCGCGAGGAGAATGGCCGCACACTAACTGAGCTCCGGCTACCCGAGACCTGACAGAAGCTCCGTTCGCGTCCTTACACCCACGATGGTGAAGATTGGGCAACAGCAGACAACAGCCATCGAACCCGCGACTCATACCACGCAGCTGAGTGGGTAAGTACCGGACATTTTCCGCACACAGCGGCCAGCTAACACAGGATAGATGTCTCTCAAAATGGCGGTGGGACCGCCACCGAGCCCCTTCACACACCCGCTCCCATCACGGGCCCCGAGCCGCCAGACTCCCACCCCCCCCTCTTACCTCCAACATCTGCAGACCCGTGCAGAGCTCCATTCGGTGGCCTCTGATATCAAAGAGTCCCTCTGCTCAGCGGTGTCAGAGCTGCGGAAGGATCTGCAGGACATGGGCCGCCGCATCCAAACGGTGGAATGCACAGGCCGCAAGCAGAGTGATGCAATCCAGGCCATTCACTCCCAACAGGATTGCACGGTCCGCAGCTTGATAGAGATGAGACGCCACTTGGAGGACCTAGATAACCGGGGGAGGAGGTCCAACATTGGAGTCTGGGGGGTGTTGGGGACCTACATGCCTGAGGCAATCCCCACCGTCCTCATGACCATCTTTAATGACCTGCTGGACCGACCAGCCGAATCACCTATCAAACTGGTGAGAGCACACAGAGCCCAGAAACCCCGGGCCCTGCAGGAGGAGACACCCCGAGACATCATCTGCTGCCTCCAGAGCTTTCCCCTGAAGGAGGAGATCTTGCTAAAGGCAAGACGAAGAGGTTCAGTCTTCCTGGATAGTAAGGAGGTGAAACTGTTCTAAGATCTCTCTGCCATTACCTTGCAGCAACGCCAAGCACTACGCCCTTTACTGGATTGCCTCAGAGATAGCAGCATCCTCTACAGATGGTGCTTCCCCTTCAGCCTGACAGCCACCCACAGAGGAAACACAGCCACCGTGCGCCTACCAGAAGACATCACCGACTTTTGTGCCAGATTGGAACTGCCTGAAGTCACCATCCCGGATTGGTATTTGAGAGGTCAGCCCTGATCTGATTCACCCCAATAAATTTGCCAAGTTGCAGGATGTTGGGGACATCAGTTCAGGGGGGACACTGCTGGAGCACGACTCATCCTATATCCGCAGGGGGAGTGAGTGCTCCGGCGAGGACGGGAGCAGGATGGAGGGTCAGGAGAGGCAGATCCTGGTGGTGGGAGACTCCATCATCAGGCGGACTAACAGGGTAATCTGTCATCGGAACCGTGAGCATCGAACAGTGTGCTGCCTGCCGGGGGCTCGTGTTCGACACATTGCGGAACGCATTGACAGATTAGTAGATGGGGTTGGGCACGACCCCGCTGTCATGGTGCACATCGGCACCAATGACAAAATAGGAGGAAATTGGAGTGTCCTAAAACAGGAGTTCAGAGACCTGGGTGCTAGGATGAAGGAAAGGACCTCCACGGTAGTTTTCTCAGAGATACT
>NW_017306643.1:801014-803047 GCF_000935625.1 Nanorana parkeri | reverse complement strand
AGTTCTGGTCACCAGTACTAAGAAAAGAGGTCCTTGAGTTGGTAAAAGTCCAGCGGAGGGCAACCAAACTAATTATGGGTATGGAGGACCAGAGCTACGAAACAAGGCTACTAAATTTAAACATGTTCACATTGGAGGTGAGGAGATTAAGGGGGGATATGATCTCCATGTACAAAATGTTCAATGGTGGTAGCAACGTTAGCGATAAACTGTTTAAAATTACTCCATTACAAAAACTAGAGGCTACCACCTAAAATTGGTGGAAAAAAAATTCCAGCACAAGGGGCGAAGGGGGTTCTTCACAGTAGGATCAGTTAGGGTCTGGAACTCACTGCCACAGGCGGTGATTTCAGCAAATAATGTGTAATTGTTCAAGAAACTTTTGGACGATTTCTTAAGGGACCGTAATATACAGGGGTACAGGTACTCCTAGAATGAGATCCTAATAGGTTGGACTTGATAGACTAATGTCTTTATTCAACCTCAAATACTATGTAACTATGTATTCAGACCTGTACTCTTCACCGGCCCACCCGTGGCCCTTGCTGGTACCAGCAGCCCCAGAACCTGCCTGAGCCCGCAAAGAGCAATCCCACCCAGGCGCCTCCAACTCACGCAGGCTGAAGAAACAGAAATCCCTTCCTATTGCGGGAACCCCGGCTGGGGACTCCAGCAGCAGTGACTCCTTCTTACGATGACTCTCCGGCCCACTGGAATGAGCTAAGTATCGATGCTGCTGCTCCCACATTTTCCACACCACCCCCGTCCCTGTGTATCCCGTAATACTGGGACTGGAAAGGTTCCAACCGTATACACGGCAAAACCTTTCTCATACAGGACAGACCTAACGGCTTAGAGTATCTCTGAAGCCCCCACCCACCACCGCAGGTCTTCCTAAAAGTAGAACTGCTATACCAACTGCCACGGTGTCTTAACCATACCTGCCTTCTTCAACATGCCAAGTGTATATTTACCATGTTTTCCACAGGATGTGCTATGATTGGGTCCCTGAGGCATAACCATAGCTACCTGAGGAGGCGATGTGGGACTGCGGTCCAATTAAGGTTGCCGACCCCCAGGCCTCATCACCTGTCTAATGCAAGCTGCCCCACCAGCAGTCGTGTACTTATGTTTAGCACTTCATGTCTGTTGTAGACCCCTCAATGCCTCCCTTGTTGGGTCTCGGGTATTGCCCAGGCCATACTCTGGTTATTGGAGGAACCCTACCCAATTTACTGCTTAGAAACCTGTCAGCTGTCTCATCTGACTGGTGGGATTTCCTCCCCCACCCTCACTCAATCCACCCCCCAAGGAGTGACGTCTTGCATCTGGCACCTTTCGCCAGACGCAACGGACGCTTCACCTACTGCGCCCCAGTACCTACAGGTTAGGCTTTAACCTTACCACTGTTCGCGGACCGTCTCCCACTGTTAGGCAGGCGACCCGCCTGAGGGGTAGTGTATATATTAGTTGGTGATCCACCAAGTGTTTCATTTTGTGTTTTGTATTTTGTATTCTTTTTGTGTGTTGCTGTGTTTTGCCTAACCTTGTCCACAGCGGACCTGTGTGGTGTTTGTCAGCCCCAGTGACCCTTCCTTCCCTTCTGTCGTCCATCTTGTCTCTACTCTTTCGTCTTCCCTAGACCCTATCACCCCTCCGGCGGCTGTCACCCTCCCGTGGGGACCCACGAGCTTCCCTACACCTCAGACATCCTCCCTCCCCGACATAGGCACACCTAGGCACACCCCACTCACACCTCCCCATGGCCTGCCCGGCGGATTTGGTCCTCCTCTCCTTGAACGCGAGGGGACTCAACTCCCCGGAGAAGAGAGTGATCAAACATATGTGATATGTTTGATCACATTGTATGTCATTTATTTGTTTGATATGCTCAATAAAACAAACATTTTAAATGTTAAAAAAAACACTCACCTCTCCGCCGGCTTCCGGGTCTTCCGGGTGTCCCATCTGAGATCCGTTGACGTCACGGACATCTACGTCACCGTACTCCTCCCCCCTTCCCTGTCTGTGGC
>NW_017306643.1:793514-800598 GCF_000935625.1 Nanorana parkeri | reverse complement strand
CTCCGTCGGCTAACGAAGGGAATGGGGGAGGAGTCCGGTGACGTTGATGTCTGTGACGTCACCGGACTCCTCCCCCCTTCCCTTCGTTAGCCGATGGAGCCACTTGGGCCGGTGTTCTATCGATAGTCCCAACTTATCGAGTTCTGGGACCGCCTGACTTCCGGTTTACTTAGAACTACGAAATTTGGCCAAGAAAGTTCTTCTGCACGAGTGCCATCCGCGGCATTGCCCTATATACATACACCACAGCAATAAAGTAGTAAAATGAATTTAGGATCACAGTAATCCAGCACGTTATTTATCTCAGGTGCCCCACTCAATATGGCAGCCGCTTTAGTGGGGCAACTCAGATTAATAACGTGCTGGATTAGTGTGATCCTAGTTCATTTATTACTTCATTGCTGTGCTGTATGTGTATAGGCCAATGTAGTTGGATCTGTATGTGCGTTACAATTAATCGAAATTAATCGATTCATCGATTTTATAAAATCGATTAATCGAACACGAAAATTTTAATCAGTAACAGCCCTACTTTTTTACCATTAAGGAGACTATCCTATGCACGGCCTAGAGTAAGGGCCTCATTGAGTTCGGTGGAGCAATGATACAGATGATGCCCGTCCCCTCCCGCCACACCTTGCGGATGAGGAGGTTGTTGAAACCGTTACTGGACTTGCTCCGTACTGCGGGTGTGACGTACCGTTGGGGTCATCCCTTTCATCTCATAGTACAACAAATGAGGATGGATCCTCATTTGCACTGCACGCCCCGGATCAGCTCACCAAACTCTTCCACTTTCTAGAGGTTGAAGCCATCACTCTTCTTGACTGGCTGGACTTCCCTCAAGGCCCACTTTCCTCAGTGGCTTTACCACCCCGATCTTCTCCTAGTTCCATTCGTAGAAGACGACGTCCTACACCTCACCTCACCCGGACCCTACCTGGCATGAATCCTGACCACCATTCCTGAAGGGAACTCTGCCAACCGATTGATCTGACTCTAATATGTTAAGGCTGTTACCAACCTGTTCGGGATGTTTTTAATATCTTCAGACTGCCTTCTCCCTAACGGGTTTCAATACCGCCATGGGTGGAGTATCTCAGTTTGTTATTTTTCTTATCTAGTTGCAATGGCAATATTTTTTCTGTTTGTATGTTATCTTTCTGCTACAGACACGTAAAACGTTTAATTCACTGTCGACCTAGCTGGTAGTATTTACAAAGTACTCATTGGCGGTGCTTGTGCTGTTGAGGCAAGAAAGTCTGGGTTCTTCCCGCTCCGTTTAGGGAGGGGGCTGGTTGTGGCCCCTGCAGTCTGATCCCTGTTACTATTTTTCTATTGTATTATTATTATTATACAGGATTTATATAGCGCCAATAGTTTGCACAGCGCTTTACAATATAAGGAAGACATTACAATCACAATACAATTCAAGACAAGATGGTAAGGAGGGCCCTGCCCGTGAGGGCTTACAATTTTAAAAGGGAGGGGCAAGTGATACATGAGGAGGTAGCTGTGCGGGGATGATTGTTTGAGAAAGTGATTGTTCAGTGATTACGTTGAGGTGGGATAGGCTTCCCTGAAGAGTTGGTCTTAAGGGTTCGCCTAAAGGCAGTCAGTGTGGGAGATAGACAGACAGGTTGGGGTAGAGAGTTCCATAGGATGGGAGAGACTCTAGTGAAGTCCTGGAGGCGAGCCTGGGAAAAGTTGATGAGGGAGCTGGAAAGCAGGAGGTCTTGTGAAGAACGGAGGGGACGGTTAGGGTGATACTTTGAGACCATGTTAGAGATATAGCCGGGGCCAGAGTTGTGGATGGCTTTGTAACCTGTTGTTAATATTTAAAATGTTATCCTTTGGGCTATAGGAAGCCAGTGCAGGGATTAACAGAGGGGGGTTGCAGACACTGAGCGGTTGGTTAGGTGAATGAGTCTAGCAGCTGCATTCATGATAGACTGAAGGGGGGATATCCTGTGTAGTGGAAGGCCAATGAGGAGGGAGTTGCAATAGTCCAGACGAGAGATAACAAGGGAGTGGATAAGTAATTTTGCGGTTTCCTTGGTGAGGAAGGGGCGTATTTTGGAGATGTTACGAAGATGAAGGCGGCAGGATTTGGATAGTGATTGTATGTGGGGGAGAAAGGTGAGGTCTGAGTCAAGGATGACACTTAGGACCTTGGCATGGCGGGAGGGCTGGATAGTTGTGTTAACAATCTCAAGGGAAGAGTTGGGGGAAGGTGCACAGGCAGGGGGAAATCTCATGAGCTCCTAGTAATTTTGCGGTTTCCTTGGTGAGGAAGGGGCGTATTTTGGAGATGTTACGAAGATGAAGGCGGCAGGATTTGGATAGTGATTGTATGTGGGGGAGAAAGGTGAGGTCTGAGTCAAGGATGACACTTAGGACCTTGGCATGGCGGGAGGGCTGGATAGTTGTGTTAACAATCTCAAGGGAAGAGTTGGGGGAAGGTGCACAGGCAGGAGGAAATATCATGAGCTCAGTTTTTGAAAGGTTGAGTTTTAAGAAGTGTTGCAACATCCAGACTGATATGTCAGTTAGTACATTAGTGACACGCAAGGACACTGAGGGGGTGAGTTGCGGAGTAGAGAGATAGATTTGAGTGTCATCAGCATAAAGATGGTATTGGAAGCCATGTGAGGTTATTAACTGACAAGGGAGGAGGTGTAGATAGAGAAGAGAAGGGGTCCAATGACAGAGCCTTGGGGGACCCCTACAGCAAGAGGAAGAGGAGTGGAGGAGTTAGATTTGTAGGTGACACTAAAGGAGCGCTTAGATAGGTAAGAGAAGAACCATGAAAGAGCAGAGTCTTGTAGGCTGAGTGGAGTTTTTTGAGGAGGAGAAGGTGGTCCACAGTGTCAAAAGCAGCAGAAAGGTCTAAGCGAGAGTAATGAATAGTGGTCATTGTGTTTAGCTGTTAGTAAGTCATTAGTGAGTTTTAGGAGGGCGGTTTCAGTGGAGTGTAGGGGGCAAAAGCCGGACTGTAAGGGATCGAGAAGGTTGTTATCAGCGAGGTGGCAGCTCAGGCGGCTGTAGATAAGGCATTCTATGAGTTTGGAGGTGAATGGGAGTAAGGAGATTGGTCTGAGATTGTTAAGGTCAGTAGGGTCCATTGATGTTTTTTTGTGTATTGGGGTGACCAGGGCATGCTTTAGAGGGGAGGGAAATATTCCAGTAGAGAGTGAGAGATTGAAAATGTGAGTAAGAGAGTGTAGGATAGAGTAAGAGGGTGACCAAAGTAGTGGTGAGGGAACAGGGTCCAGGGGCAAGTAGTGAGGTGGGTGTCAGAGAGAAGCTTTGTAACCTCCTCTGTGGTGAAAAGAGGAAAGTAACAAGTGTAAGGGTGGGTCTGGAACATGAATAGGGGAAGGTGACTGCACAGTGGCGATCTGATCCCGAATTGTATCTATTTTGTTTTTGAAATGAGTGGCAATGTCCTGGGCAGTGAGTGAGTTAGTGGGTGGTGGGGGTCATAGTAGAGTTAAAAGTGGAAAAGAGTTGAGGAGGTTTGGATGAGAGAGCGTTAATGAGAGTGACAAAATAAGTCTGTTTGGCAGCATGGAGGAAGGAATTATATTTTAGGAGGGCAGCTTTATACAAGGTGAAATCTTGCAGAGCACGACTATGTCTTTTTAGATGTCTTGTTTCTTTAGTTTGCCACGGTTGTAGTGGATGTGGTTTAAGTCTGCGTGTAGTGAGGGGAGCCAAATGTCTAGAGAGGATGAAAGTGAGCTGTTGAAGACAGAAATAGCCAGGTCAGGGCGGGACAGGGGTGATATTTTGTCATAGAGGTAGTCAGTAGCAGAGTAGAGAAGAGAAGGGTCGAGGTGGCGAAGGTTTCTCCGGGTGACAGTGTGCCGTGTAGGTGGATTCAGGGTTGGGGGATAGGGTGAGGGTGAAACTGACAAGGTTGTGGTCTGAGAGGGGAAAAGGGGTGTTGGAGAGGTTGCAAGGAGTGCATAGGTGGGAGAAAACAAGATCTAGTATGTTACCATCAGAGTGAGTAGGAGTGTTTGACCATTGTGTTAGATCAAAAGAAGCGGTTAGGTTAAGAAATTGAGTGGAAGCCAGGGAGTTAATGTTATTAGCAATGTTAAAGTCACCAAGAATGATTGTGGGTATTTCTGAGGAGAGAAAGTAGGGTAGCCAGGCAGAGAAGTCATCCAGAAAGCGAGATACTGGTCCTGGTGGCCGGTAGGTAACAGCAATCCTCAGTGAAATTAGAGAGAATAAGCGAATGCAGTGGTTTTCAAAAGAGGAGGCGGATAAAGAGGGAGGTGAAGGCAGAACTTGAAAAGTGCATTGAGGGGATAGAAGGATTCCCACTCCACCACCTTTCTGTCCATTGGGTCTGGATGAGTGCGTCCAATGTAGAATCTAGTTCACGGTATTATGCATATGACAGGCTATACGGTAATGCGACGTTGCTTTAGTTACCCTCACAGTCCAGGGGTTGATCTCCAAGTTTGTATTGCTAAGGTTACCGATTTCTACCTGCCCCCAAGTAGGTTTCAACTCGTGCCGTGCTGTACGGGCTGTTTATATTAATATTAGTTTGCCCTGCCTGATACTTTTAATTGATTTTCTTTGGAGGCCTGACCTTACCTATCTCTCTGCTTTCTATTTTCCTTCCCTCGCTCCTTTCCTCTTTCTGCCTCTTGAGCTGGGCAGATCCCAGGATGCTAGAGTGTCAATATGGCACCTCTCACTTTGACCTCCCTCAATGTCCGTGTTGCCAACATTCCTGAGAGGCATTGTAGACTGCTCCTACCTGGGAGATCACATTCCTAGGTAGCATTCCTTCAAGAGACCCACTTCAAAAGAGTTCCCAAACTCACCAATAGGGACTTCTCATGGACATACCATTGTCCACCCCCTCTCTCCATGTCTAAGGGGGTCAGTATCCTCCTTTCTAAAAATGTTCCTTGGACCTTTGGGAGTCAGTTGATGGATGACAATGGGAGATATGAACTTCCCATTGTCATTCCTCAAAAGGGAAAGTGGGTGACACTCTGGTCACCTTAGCCAATGTATATTTCCCAAATACCGACCAATTGGGGTACATACCTGCACTGGTACCTCAACTGCTGGAATTCATAGATGGTATCTTGATCCTGGGAGGGGATTTCAATTTCCCAATGGACCCCCTCCGGGATGCCTCATAGGGGACATCTCATCTCTCCTACTCTTACCTGAAAAAGCTGAAGGGGGAGCTACATCTTCATATGGTTGATTCATTGCGTTTTTGTCATACCTACTTCTCCTCAACCCACCAGATGTACTCCTACTTGGATTATTTTTTTGTACAGTGAAGGAACGTAATATTTTTATTATACATTAGTGCTAGCTGCTCCATATACCAGTGCCATTCTGCATTTCTGTATAACATATTGCTGAGATTTGTAGTCCTCTATAGCTGCAGGTATTATTCTGCATAGCTGTGTAATGTATTGCTGCGATTTGTAGTCCTCTATAGCCAGTGCCATTCTGCATTGCTATATAAGCTTGGAGTCGGTGGCAGAACTGCCAGGGTCGCAGTGGTTGCACGCCTGCACAACAGTGATGAGGGATCCCTCTTCTACCAGTATGCTATAATTTTCCTCACCAGAAAATGTTCCATCAAATTCCTTACTGGAACTACATTCACAATGCTTTAGGGGGTACTGAAGTAGCAGCAGGTGGCACTGCACAGATCAACATGTAGAAGGATAAGCCACCAGCACACCAGGGTCCACCTGTGCGGTCACACTTTCCTTTGACAGATGAAGGGATCATATACAGTTCCGAAATGGTGCATCTATATGTGATACCATGTTCATCTGCCCTTAATAAATGGGATGATAAACTGCACTGTGGTGTGCTGGTGGCCTATCCTTCTATAATTTCCCTTGACCCATAACATTTCTCAACCACATCACTTCTAGATACGCATGAAGAAGGGGCATCAGGAAAAATGCTGATTCGGATGACGGCCACACCGGAAGTGACCCGGTTAAGGAATTTTAAGGGGTTGAGAAAAAATAGAACACTGGCTTTGACACTGTCCAGCTCCCCCCCTCCAAAAAAAATCCTCTCACAGTTTGCAGTCTGGAAGATGGCCAGCTGTGGCCTACAGCAGGCGAGAGTGCCTAAGTACCAGACATGGAGTGGAGTAAGGCAGGAACTGTATGGGGAGCCCAGAGGGAGGAGAGTGCTATCCCCCAAGCCAGTCACCCCTTTCATTGACTTCCTGGTGAGTCCTCACATCACCCGATCGTTCATACTACTGTTACATGGATGGCGTAAGTGGCAGGTGGGGGAGAAGAAGGGAAAGAGGGAGAGCGGGAGGGAGTGCCAAATCGCTGCACCATGGGCCTCTGGTTTGTACTTGCCCACTGGGCCAAAATTTGCCAGTCAGTCCCTGACCTGGGCTTTGGAGCAAGAGTTGAGGCAATTGATAGCTTGCCCCTTCTACTGATGACACACTGCCTGCTGAAGCCCCGTGAGATACCCAATACCTGGGTGAGGATTATATCACTGCCTGCTTTTCCTTCTACAATTCTGTGATAAATACCTAACTGGCCAAGCCAAGGTGAGGGGAGTGGGTCATTAGCCCTATTTACACTTTCACATAGAATTTGGAGAGGAACTCAGTGCATGAATGGGGCAGAACAGAAGTGAAGGGTATGACTGAATTGACACAGACATCTCAACTCTCCCGGAAGCTCCGGGAGTCTCCCGCTATTAGATAGCGGCTCCCGGCCGCCCGGGAGAGGAACATTTTCTCCCGGAAAGGTTTAATCTGCTCTATCAAGCAGATTAAACCTTTCCCTGCGATCGTTTTTTTTTTCTTTTCTGACATCGGGAGCCGCGGCCCGACCGTCAGTCGGAAAAGAAAAAAAAAGGCATACGATTGCATAGCTAGATTCCTATTGGCTATTGCACTTTGCAATAGCCAATAGCAAACTAGCTAATGCACCCGCCCACTGCTGCTGTCAATCAGCAGAGGGGGACCTGAATTTTTCTATCAGGTCCTCTTCTGCTGATTGAAAGCAGCAGTGGGCGGGTGCATTACCTAGTTTCCTATTGGCTA
>NW_017306643.1:790228-792227 GCF_000935625.1 Nanorana parkeri | reverse complement strand
GCTATCTAAAAATATATTTTTAGTTAGCTATTAACTAAAACAGAATGGGCAAAGTACACATTTATTTCCTCTTCACAGAATACAACACATTCTGTTGATTAATGCTACTAAATGTATCCAAGTATGCAAGAACCCTTACAGAGGCTGAACCTACCTACTACCTAAAGGGGACACAGACTGCAATGATAAAAAAAGATCCTTACAGATCACAACAAAGGCTCTAAAGTTAGGTTCCAGCATGTTTCTGATTAACTAAAACAGAATGGGCAAAGTACACATTTATTTCCTCTTCACAGAATACAACACATTCTGTTGATTAATGCTACTAAATGTATCCAAGTATGCAAGAACCCTTACAGAGGCTGAACCTACCTACTACCTAAAGGGGACACAGACTGCAATGATAAAAAAAGATCCTTACAGATCACAACAAAGGCTCTAAAGTTAGGTTCCAGTCTGTTTCTGATGTCTTAGAAACAATTGGTGCTTGTTTACACTAGAAGGTTGGCAGGCAAGATTCTGTTGCAATAGAAATAGCAAAAAGCTAATGTAGCACTGTTGTGGAACAGGCCCCGTTAAGACTGATCTAATGTTGCAACTGAGCGGGGCTTCTGCTAACAGAGTGGATGTTTTATTCATTCCCCACGCTGAGGTCAGGAGTGTAGGACGTCTGGGGCTGCTTTGAGCAAGAGGCTGCTGAGACTGTATGCTGTGTCCCTGTCTACACTGCTAGTAGCCTGAGGGAGCAATGGATCTTGATCTTGTGAGCTGACACTCCATACTGCTGTGCAGTGATCGTGGACAGTGATTCGGCTGCGAAGAGCAGCTGCCGCGGTGGATGATCGGCTCCTCTCTTGACTGCGGTGCCTGCTGTTTCCTCTCTCAGGTGAACCATCTCCCTTCTAAAAGATATTTGCTGACAGTGCGGGACATCCCTGATGTGCATCCCCCTCCGGGACTGTTGAGAGGCCTTTGGCCTAGGCTTACTGAGAACACCAAACACTGAGTCTGTTATCACATACATTGGGCCCCACCGTTGGTTAGCCAAAGATTAAACCACTGGCCAGTTGGTTAGGTACCCGGGTACATTGGGACTGAGACAGAGTTCTTTACTAACTTTTATCCTGTGTAAGGGGACTGTTGTCAGTACAACCATTGCTGATAAACAGTCACTTTTATAGTTAAATCTTCCATACAGTTTGAAGTGTTCGATGATATAAAGTGCCTTGCTATACATACATGCACGTATTGTCATTTCTTTTATCTTTGAAAGTAAATTGTGTCAAACCAACTCAAGGTGTGCTGTTGATCCATTATAGAGGTTTCTTACAGAGGAAAGACAGGGAGACAGGGTGACTCGTTAGTTCTTTTACTGTAGATCACCCCAGGGCCGTAGATAATTTTTTTCACTGGGGGGGGGTTCAGCTTCCTCAAATTATAAGATTTTATCTAGCAGACACACCAAGGTTTGAAAGAGGTGGTATGGGATAGCACAATGGCTGCGAGGGAGCTCCATCCATATGTGCATTGCTTACAGCTCCCTCTCATGTCCTGTAGAGGTGGCTGGCCCGGTGTGATGTAACATACTGGCTCCCAGCACCTCTACAGGGTGTGCAAGGGAGCTGTACAAGCAATGCACATATGGATGGAGCTCCGTCACAGTACAGCAGCCCACACTGGGCCCCAGGCTAAGGATCTACTCCAGTTCTGATAAGGTAGGGAGACTGGGTGGATCTTAAAAAAATAACGTTTTTTTTGGTGGGGTCTCTGGTGGGCTGTGCAAAGTTTTAGGTGGGCTGTGCAGAGTCTCAGGTGGGCTGTGTGGAGTCTCTGGTGGCCTGGTGGGGTCTTTGCTGGGCTGTGCAAAGTTTTAGGTGGGCCGTGCAAAGTTTTAGGTGGGCTGTGCAAAGTTTTAGGTGGGCTGTGCAAAGTTTTAGGTGGGCTGTGCGGAGTCTCAGGTGGCCTGGGGGGGTCTTGGGTGGGCTGTGCGAAGTTTTAG
>NW_017306643.1:785968-790142 GCF_000935625.1 Nanorana parkeri | reverse complement strand
CTCGGGTGGGCTGTGTGGAATCTCAGGTGGGCTGTGCGAAGTCTCTGGTGGGCTGTGCGGAGTCTTAGGTGGGCTGTGGGGGTCTCAGGTGGGCTGTGGGGGTCTCAGGTGGCCTGGTGGGGTCTCAGGTGGGCTGTGCAAAGTTTTAGGTGGGCTGTGCGGAGTCTCAGGTGGACTGTGTGAAGTATCTGGTGGCCCGGTGGGGTCTCTGGTGGGTTGTGCGAAATTGTAGGTGGGCTGTGCGGGGTTTCGGGTTGGCTGTGCGGGGTCTCAAGTTGTGCTTTGCGCTTTAAAAGCGGTTTAAACTTACCTGTGTCTCCCCCGCGCGCTCCCGTCCGAAAATCCGAACCTGCTCGGGCGGCCGCAAAGCATCCTGCGGCAGGCGCATGCGCAGTTCGGATTTTTGGCCGGGAGACGAGGAGAGACGCAAGGTAAGTATATGGACGCGTGCACCCGCATGCAGACACCGTGGGACACCGCTGGAGGGACAGATAAAAACTTCAGGAAAGAAGAAGAGGATCGGATTAATAAGTGCTTTAATTAACATTGGGGGGAGGGAAACATTTTTTTTACTTTAATGTCACTTTAACTTTATTGTCGTCGTCGTCCCCCCCGCCTCCCTACCTGATTGCCCGCTCTGTCTCCGTTCAGCCTTCTGATCCTGATCACTGGAAGGACACCCTGTCTCCTGCAGGGCCCGACATGTACATATCATTCAGGGCCAGGCAGAAACATGTACATCTGAAGGGATTCCGGGGATGTCCTGTTTGATAAAACATTGGCATCTGCTCCAGCCGTCACCGATGTTTTATCAAACAGGACATCCCCGGAATCCCTTTAGACGGGCCTTTCTCTGGAGCCTTCAGAACGCTGTTAAACTCCGTGCCCGGGAGTACGTGCCCCCCTCGCTAGCCACTGCCAGGACACTCGGGGTGGGGGGGGGGGGTGGGGGGTTTGAACCCTCCTATCCCCCCCTTATATACCCCCCTGGCTCACCCCAACAGTAGTGTTATCCTGTGCTGGGATATTGCTGACCGAGTAAGGGAGGCGCTACATTAAGTATTCAGTGCTTCTATTGTGAACTTTGAAGATTAATTTCTTTACAATGCCTATAGCTACAAAAGGTGAATAAAAAGTTGTTCAAATATGCTTGTTCAGAATATGTACATACTTTTTTTGTGCATAGCCTGGGTACAGTTTCCCACAAAACTGTGCTCATTGCATAGTAACAATTTGGGTCTCAGTGGAGCTATTTAAGTAAACTTTCTCTTAATTTAAACTTATTTCATTCTTTTTCCTAGACTATTGACCGCGCTTTCCGTCATGGCTGGGGAACGTTTATCGCCAATATTTACACTATTTCACTTACGAAAACATCTCAAGATTCTCCTCATCTTGTTAAAGCCTGCTAAGTGTTCACAGCAATTACCCAAAAACTGTCAGCTCAGAATTAAGAGAGAACTTTCTAATGATCTCAGACCTGAATCTAAAAAAACACCAACAGGATTGATTTACTTGGCTCAGTGTCCAAATCATTCATAGCAGCTTGGACATAAGTTTCTATTCTATCAATACTTTTACAGGTAATTAGGGAAACTCTGTACTCTACAACAACAGGTTCAGTTTGGTGAAATGCAGTCTTAGAATAGAAACCAAAAAAAAGTTAAACATTACATCTTTTTCTTTTAGTTTATTTGTGCCGCCATTGCAGTTTCCATATAGATAATGTGAAAGCAGTTCTAAAATTCCTAACCTGGCTCAATGCAAAAAACAAAAATCAACACAATGCAATGTAAGTTTTGTCAGTTTATTTCTACAATTGTTGGTTTGTGCACAGTACTGTGGCCTAGAGTGAATGACTTGTGTTTTGATTCTTATTGAAAGCAGTCATGAAAACCTGCCTGATGGAATCAACGCTAATGACAGCTTTCGGAAACCACTCTATTGAACTATAGTTTTACTTCAAACAGATCTAAACCCAATCACTAAAATCTCACATGGGCGTTGATTTGTTCATGTCTTTTCAAAAGTTGTTTTTAATCTTTATAAATGTGCAGCTTTTATTAAAACAATATCTGATTATCCTAACATGAAGGTCCTTCTTCAGGCACTTCCTGTTACAGGTAACAACTGTCTTCTAGTTGTATTCCTGCATTATAACGCTTTCATATGCGCCCCTGATGAAGACTAGAAGTGGCTGTGCAAACACATATTGCACATGCATGGTCTATTG
The DNA here is from genome assembly GCF_000935625.1 of Nanorana parkeri. Classification (NCBI taxonomy): domain Eukaryota; kingdom Metazoa; phylum Chordata; class Amphibia; order Anura; family Dicroglossidae; genus Nanorana; species Nanorana parkeri. The sequence goes on along the minus strand of NW_017306643.1, from coordinate 787,909 downwards.
TTGTTACTATTAAGAAGCTAGTCCAGAGCAATGATGTTGCTGAAGCTGATGTATGTGGACAGGATTTGGCTCAAAATAACTTTAGGAGGTCTGCAGTGATATGATGCCAAGAGGATGAAAAAAAATCCAAACATTAGCATATGGGGAAAAAAACTGTTGTTTTTACAATACACAGTGTCTTTTGATACATTATGCTTTAATATACTAAATATATTAGGTTAGGTTTTGCATCTACTTTACTAGATATTCACCAGACCTAACATTTTTATGTAACCCAGTGAGTGCACATAACAGATCGGTGCTCACCTGGGGAGGTATACCCACAGAACTATGGAGAGCTGTCCGGCTCTCAGCTGAGAGCCAGACGGACGGGAGTCCCATTGCACCCATCTATCTGCATTGTGGGGCCCATCCGATATTTGTTTGATGCCTTTTTTCATCTGCTACATTGTTTTTATTTAATAAATTGTACTTTGTTGGGCGATACGCATGTCTATTTTTCTCCCTTTGAAATGACAATGTTATTTGCGATCTGAGAAGATTATCCTGTCTTCATGTGTAAGATTATCCTGTCCTTCCCCTTATTAAGGAGGGAAACACGCTTTTGAGACCTACCGTGTTTCCCCCGAAAATAAGACACTGTCTTATATTTTTTGGGGCTCAAAAAAACACACTAGGTCTTATTTTTGGGGTAGGTCTTATTCTATTTTTTAATATACAACAATCCCTACTTATTCATGTAGAAAAGTCTACATGTATTCATGTACAAAAATATGGTGATCATGGCAATCAGGGGTGCCGTACCTTTCCAAGAGCAATTTGCTAACCTATCACTGGCCAGAATGAGCGAAGCGCACTTTCAATATCGATTCCTCACAGGCGGAGTGCATTTGGTTTCACTCCGCCTGTGACAGGAGCTGGCGCTATAGAGAAGGCATCGGCTTATGCGGCTCTGCTCCCTCTGGTGCCGCCTCGCTTCCTCTAGTGCTTCGTTGCACTGCTGATTCTCTCCCGCAGCTCGTCAAGTTCCCCCTTATGCCACCACTGGCCTTGGGAATGGTCACAACTAGGTCTTATTTTCGGGGCAGGTCTTATATTTGAGCAATTCCCAGAAATAGTACTAGGTCTTATTTTCGTGGTAGGTCTTATGTTTGGGGAAACAGGGTAGTTCTGTGGGTCTACCTCCCCAGGTAAGCACCGTTCTGTTATTTGCACTCACTAGGTGGAGGTGAAGGTTTATTAGGACTCTGTGGCAACTGCATACTTGGAAGGTTGATTAAATTTAGCGGCGGATTATCCCCTGCATTTGTTTGCACGGCCACAATTGTTGCACACATGACTTTGTTTTTTTCGCTGTCTTTATCACTGTTTGTTTTTTCACTTGTTTTCATGCCCTGTTATGCTTATTTGAATCTGTAGGCATATACATGTGTTTCACTGTTACATGTTATATATCCTCACTGAATTGTATGCATTCATTCAGCTCGACACATTATTGTTTTACATTTTTTAGAAATATTTACTATATCCTCAGTGCTTAGTAGCTCATATTTACACCCATTCACTTGCGTTGATCACTCACTGTTTTCTGTCTGCTAAGGGCATGAGCACTGGCGCAACTACCAGGGTCGCAGCAGTCGCAATTATGAATTATGGTAATGAATATAACTAAGATTATATAAATATGTACAAGAAGCAGGAGTAGTAACATTGAAAAGTAAAAATACTTTCTCCTAGTGGTGTTTTTCTTCAAAAGGGGGAATTAAAATATTAAGGGCTTGTTCTAACCAGATTCACTTAAAAATGGCTATATTAAAATGTATCTGAAACCAAAACCTTTTTGGATAGTGGTGAGGGGTTAAAACAAAAAGTTAAAAGAAATTCCAATTTGGAGAGCTCCCTTCAAGGGGGGGGGGGGGGGGCGTGTTTTTGAACGGTGGG
>NW_017306643.1:783191-785580 GCF_000935625.1 Nanorana parkeri | reverse complement strand
AAAAAAAAAATGCTGTTTGGGGTGCTCCCCCTGCAGGGGGGGGGGGGGGGGTCTAGTTATTGAAGGCTGGTGTGCAGCTCCTGGTGAAATCAGACCGGGGTGTATCCTGGAAAAACAAAAGGTAGGGTTTTTTAAAGGGGCTACGCAATATTCACTGATATGCACTCACAAGTGGCAGGGTTTGAAGGAAGCTCAGCAGTTTATGACCATGAGGAGTGGCGTGGTGTCAGTTGAGTCATCCAGTGGCTGCGATCATCCAGTGGCTGCGAGGGACTAAGCTTGGCCTGCCGGGTGAAGAAGGATCCGATACCAAATAGACAAGGGAAAACCAAAAAATAGAGCAGACAATGTGTCTAACTTGATGTTGCAATGGAAGAGAAAAAACATGTACACTCACCCTTACAGTTGATGATGTTAATCTTTGCTTCCCTCAGTGTTCACGAAGGGTGGAAGGAATCCTGCAGGTTCTGTGATCCCATTAGGGGTTTTAAATTCATAGCATGACACATTAATACATATTTAACCAACACATGCTGCCATACAGTTTTGTATACATTTAGTTTTTGAAGGACTCAGTTCAGCTAATTTAGATGATAAAATGCATTTCAAGGCACCAAAAATGCAGCCTGCTAGATCTCTTTCCAGGACACTATAACATAATGCTTTAGTGAAAATAGATACCAATAAACAATGAATTTTCTAATTTCTATTAATTTTGTTTAAGTCAGAAAACACATCAGAAATCACAACAACTTGTTTGGTGAAAATGAAGAGTCAGAAATTGATAAAACCAAATAACGCTTCCTTGCAGACTAGTTAAGTTATTCAAATTTTTTATTTGCAAAACACAAACCATTACTTTTAAAATAATAAAATTTCTCCTATGTAAATCATTTATTTCAACAGTTCTTTTACTTTGCTTTGTTAAATTATGTTTTTAAGTTAAATTGTGCCTAATTTGAATAAGAAATTTGTTATTGTATGTTATAGATATGTCTTATATGTAATGTACAGTAATGTACAGAAGTGAACTAGTTAATATGTTTTAACTTGTAGAAATCTAACCTTTGTGCTTTTTCGAGTTAATGCAACGGTAAGACAAACTCAGGAAGATGGCTTAACCACCGAAGTTACAGTTTCCTGCATACTAACTGGCAGATGTACGAAAGACAGAATTAAGGAAGTTCTCCTCATCCCATGACTGAAGTGATTCAACAGCGAATTACTCAACAGAAGGCTGTCTTATGGAATTGTATAAAACCCAAGATGGGGGGGGGGGGTAAGTTTGAGAGACTTATACTAGATGAGTGAAGGACAGTCCTAAACTCTTTTTATTTCTGTATTAGGTTCTCCCGTGCACGAATAAAGCATGTGTCAATCTTTTCAAAATATCATCGCCTCGTGTCGATATGCTGAGATTCCATCAACAGTATATTGCACAAAAAACTCATTTAGATAGAATTTAAATAAAAAAACATTGTCACATTGAGTGAAAACAATTGCAAAACAATTACAAATTTCAACTATGTAGAAGATCAGCCGATGAGAACTATTTATTGCTTTAGTTTATATTTTCCACTTTCTTTTTTAATAAATTGACATGGTTTCCATTAAGCAGTAGATATATTTTTGACATGTTTAAAAAATGTAATTTGTTAAATTAATGCAAATACTAAAAGGAATTAAGCATATAATTTTGAGTAAAGCTGGCCATGCACTGCTTGATTTTTGGCCAATTCTGCAAGAATCAGCCATGGGACTATATAATGTACTGAGTAAAGATACTGCCCTATTCAATTCAATTCAAGCACATTATATAACTGGTCCTTGTTCAGATCAATCGCAGTGCCTGCCAAAGGGACATCGTCTAGCATCTATCTTCTTTGCATTTCTCAGATGTTATACAGCCAAATGCAGAAAGGAAGTCAATGCTGAAAGAATGCATAACTAAAATGTATTGTTCTAATTAGATAAAGGAAACTGAATGATAAGGATTGTTTTGATTATGGCATGATAGATTATTTAGGTTTTTTTTTAGGTGAGAAGATACCGTTTTCACAGATCAGCAGGCAATTTTTTCAGCCATTGGAGTCACTGGCGGAACTACCAGGGTCGCAATTGCGACCGGGCCCTGGAGTTCCGCCTGTTTGGGGGGGCCCAGAGAGGAAGCAAAGGGACCGCAGCTCCCTCATGCAGCCCCCCTCCACTCTGCCACCCGTAGCAGAAGAATGAACGGGCGGCTGTGCGGGGATGGAGAGGAGGCTGTGTCGGTCACCTGTCTGCCGACATCGCAGGAACCCCAGGCAGCACAATCAGCTGTTGGCAGAGGACCCTCTGGCCGCCGAGATGAAGTAGCTGCTGTCAGGTAAGGCTCTGTGAGGACTAGATG
>NW_017306643.1:759756-783055 GCF_000935625.1 Nanorana parkeri | reverse complement strand
GGCCGGGATGCAGTCAGGCGGCCGGGCCCCAATCGGGCCGGAACGCACTGGAACTGGTGTGAACCAACCCCCGAAAGTCATAACATACATAGAGGGGAATTTATCAAAACTGGAGCAGACAAAATCTGGAGCAGTTGCCTATGGCAACCAATCAGCATCCACCTTTAATTTTTAAACCTTAACTGAACAAACTGAAGAGCGAAGCTGATTGCTTGCCATAGGCAACTGTTCCAGATACTTCTGCTTCAGTTTTGATAAATTCCCCTCATAATGTTTATTTAATATTAAAAATGATTAAATATTAAAATATTAATATTTAAAAAATAGGTATCAAAATCATGGGTTTTTTTGGTGGCGGGGGACCCTTAATAGTCTCTTGCATCGAGGCCCTGTGGTTTCTAGTTGCGTCTCTGATTGGAGTGGATATCTTCCTATGGATGTGGAGACACGGCCGCTGTGCGCAGGGGTCTCCGCCGGCGAATGGTCCATGTGCTGGGCTGTTGGCCGGGGGGGATTAATGTGCATTGCGGAGCGGTGTCCTCTTCGCAAATGTATGGATGCCGGCGAGGGCCCCTGTATAATGTGCAGATTTATTTGCTTGGCGGGGATGTATTTGCTTTGAGGACACGGTATCATTTGGATACATATCTGCCTTTATGAAGGAACAGACGCTCATGTCTTTTTAGTGTGTCTGATCAACACATTGGAAATAATATGGCGTTTTCCCTGCAGATAAACTCACATTCATGGGAATAGTAGTATAGTTCTATTAGGCATTGTTCACTGAACAATGCTGAATGTAATTCACGCCAGTGGTAACGGTGGGAGTATGTGCACGGGTCTGTTCGGGGCATCGTTAACACCATGCTGGTTCCTTTGTGTAGTCTTTTGGCGCAAACTCCTCTGCACATGGTCTTCATTGTTAACTGGTGTGCACAGAGTTCACATGAACTAGCAGCTGGGGGCTGTGCACGTTGTGCTGCACGTTCATGTGCATATACTCCCCTTTCTATTGTCTATTCAAATGTATACATGTGTCTCATTGGCTGACTCTGTGTTATGTAAATGTATTGAGGAATTGATTGGCTGTTGTGGCCATCTCTTCCTGCTGTTATCCCTTTGTGCCCTATAAATAAACGGAGCTCCCTGCACTAGGCAGGACTTTCTACTGAGCATCCAACGTGAGAACAACTTGTGTCTGTTTTACTTGGTACCGCTTCATTTTTAACTGAGTTTTAGTGTCTGTTGAAAGCAATTCGTTTTTGTCTTTGCATTAAATGTCTGTTTTTTTTCCAGGGTAGTTATTTTGTCTTTTTGTAACTTTTTTTCTGTTTTCTTTTGTGTAACTTTTTATTTTTTTATTTTTATTTTTATTTTTTTGGGTAGAATTCAGTGTTGAGTGTAATTAGTCCATTTTTACATTGGATTTATTTTTAGCGTGGAATCATTTTGGTTTTGTGCTGATTTGCGGTTATTTAGTGGAGATATCGCTTTCTATGTGGTTTTCAGGTAGAGACATTGTACATTCTGTGAGTAGACGATAAAACGGCATTCCCATAGTAGTTACATCGAGGAATAGACTGAAGCCATTGTATTGTATAGCAGAGGATCTTCATGGTATTCTGAGACTGCTTTAGGACACGGAGTAGGGTTAAAACGAACGTGTGGACGGTGGGCCGCTGCCGTATAAGCGGGAATCGAGACATGTCTGTTTTGGCACACAAAGTGAGGATTCTAGGCCCACCAACAGTAGGCCGTGTAAAATAATCGGAGTTGGGTGTGTGGTCACTAAGGTGCTGTATAGTGGTAAACATACCACCATGGTTTTAGTTCCTAGCTGACCGGCATTGGACCGTGTACAATAATCGGAGTCCGGAAGCAAGCCGGTACCGTGAGAATAGTCACCGGGCGGTACTGCTCCTAAAGGTTGGTGTAAGGGTACTCTGGACGCAGAGTTACTGTAAAAAGCCGGTTCGAATCGTCATGGGCAATGGGCCGTCCATGTTAGGGAGGGAAAAAGAGGCCTCCCACAGTCAGACAGCTTCCCAGTACATGAGGTCTGGGCTTGAGGTTCAGGCCATGAAACACCTTAAAGTGTGGCACAAGTGGTCCAGGGGAACAGCTTGGTGCATTCTCTTGGAGGGGACTTTTGATGCCTGGAGGTGGGAGAAACTCATCACCGAGTTTAGACCCAGGCTACAGGCATCAGGGACCTTGGATGTAACTCAGTTATGGCTTCAAAAGTCTATAATGGTTAATCGGCAGGGTGTACAGAAGGCGGTTTCAGTCCAGAAGAACCGCGTTATGTATTCCTGGCCTGAAAGGATCCAGTAAGGGAAGCGGAGGAAGCCTTCTGTGGGCTAACACTGCTAAGACAAGCTGGATCCACTAATACCGAAACTACTGTTGTATCTCCTGAAACCCCTACTATTGCTGATTCCACTATTGCTACCTCTCTTTCTCCAGGTACTCCATCTTGTAGAGCAAACCTTGATTCTACTCAGGATCCATCTCCTCGCACTGTCTCTCTACCTCAATCTCCGTCTATAACATCTGAAGCCTCTCCTTCCCATTCCAACGCTAATTCTGAACTTTTCTCAAATGGGGATTTACAAATGCTATGTGAGTCAAGAGGGATTTTTACTAGGAGCAAAAACTGCATGGAGTGTATAAGAGCATTAAGAAGTTTTGATACCACTGTCCCTACACTATATCCCTCCCTGGGGGACTTTTTGCCGGAAACAACTGTGGGTGAGACTGTTCATGTTAGCCCACCATTTAAACCACCTCCACAGTATACACCTGCCCCTGGCACTTATCCAGTCCGGGTGCAGCAATACGAGAGAGCTCCCGATGCTAACGGGGAAAGGACCCAGGTGGGAAGGGTAGTGTGGCATGTCCCTTTTATGTCCTCAGAAGTCAGGAGCATCCTAGCTGATCTGCCAGACTATAGGGCGAACCTGCGGGGGTTCGCAAGGATGTTTAGTCAGAATCAGTTCAGTTTTGGTATAAGTGGAACGGATTGCGCCAGAATTCGGAGGGCTAAGATAGGAGATGAGATGGCGGAGGTTGTCATAGCAAGCTGCAACATCACCACTCATGAGCAGACAACCTCTGGGGGTAGGGAGTTCTGTACGGCCCTATTGAGAAAAATTCCGGAATTTTATGCGGCCACCTCTACCATGGACATAATGAAACTGAGCCAAAATCCTGGAGAGGAATGCGCTTGTTTTTGCCGTCGCCTGAAACAAACTGCATTAGATGCCGATCTAACAGTTGGTCCTGATGCGGCAGCCGAAGGCCAGAGCCTTACCGCTGTACTTCTCATGTTGAGGACAAAATTCCTAGAAGGGATCCATACCAAAATTCGGGACAGGTTAGTATTGGCCAGGCCTGAATTTCATGAGATGTCTATGCCAGCCCTCCTATACACTCTTTCTGCTATAGAGAGAGAGATGGATCGGAAGAAGCAGGAGAAAACATCTAAGGTTTTTGTCTCCCAAGCCCCTTACACAGAGCGACCCATAGAGCGAAAAGACAAGCGAGTGAACCAAGAGTCAAGAAATAACACTCAACCCAGGAAGGTACCGGTTTGCTATGGGTGTGGAAAAAAAGGCCATATGGGACAGGACTGTCCAGACAAACAAGCTGGTCCACGGGGTAAATGGCAGTTTATTCCGGACGATCCAGCAACTCCGGTTGTAGGGATGGCTGACAACGACTATGATTCATCATAGAATATTGGCAGACCGGTGTCAGCCCACATCAACGTATTTATCGAGGAACTAAAATATCCCTTCCCTTGCCTCATTGACACCGGCGCGGCCACAACCGTTTTAAGATCTTAGAGGCAAGGTTTCCTTCTCGGCTGAAACAACACCAACAGTAGGTCTCACGGGTCAGACAGTGTCCTTACAAATGACTGAACCTCTCCATTGCAGGCTAGGGCAGCACACAGAAGCCGTTAGGTCTGTACTAGTATCGGATGATGTTCCCATTAATTTTTTAGGAGCTGATATTTTATCAGAAATACAGGCAGTCATCGAGTACACTCCAACAGGCATTGTGGTCAGCAGCGCATTGTCTGATGAAAGCTTATGTACGATGATACCGCTGCCGTACCGAATAGAACCTGGTTGTTTCCTGGAGTTGGATGTGCTGGCGGAGGTGAATCCAAAGGTCTGGGCGATCGATAAGTATGATGTGGGTCTGCTGGTTCTGCCAACAACGATTAACATCAAGCCAGGAAGTGTTTTACCCCGGTTACCGCAGTACCCCTTGAGTGTAGCTCAGATGGACAGTCTTACGATCCAAATAGACCGATATCTACAGATAAAGGTCCTAACACCAACTTAATCGCCTTGTAACACTCCACTATTCCCAGTGGCCAAAAAGACAGCTAAAGGTCAGGAAACAACATACCGATTGGTACATGATTTAAGGGCTCTGAACAAAATCATTATTAGTGATGCTCCTCTGGTGCCTAACCCACACACTTTGCTAGCCTCTATAACAACAAAAGCAAAATTTTTCAGTGTCATTGATCTAACTAATGCATTTTTCTCGGTACCACTGGATCCCAAGTGCCAGTACCTTTTTGCTTTTTAATTCCAGGGTCAATAACTAACGCAGACACGTCTCCCTCAGGGGTCAGTGACTAGTCCCTCGGAATACAGTTGCAGGCTTAAGATCGTGTTAGATCAGTGGGCCCCGATGGATTCAGGAGTGGTACTGCTGCAGTATGTGGATGACTTACTACTTTGTTATCCCACGCGGGAGGCTTGTTATCAATATAATGCCAGATGCTTAACCATCTGGCATCTACGGGTAATAAGGCTAGCAAGGAGAAACTACAGTTCTGCAAGGAAAAGTTTATCTTTTTAGGACATTGCATATCTCAGGGTACCCGACATCTAACCACCCAGAGAGTCCAGACCCTGAAAGGCATCCAGAAAGCTTGGAACACTCGACAATTGAGAGCCATTCTCGGACTTATCAATTACTGCAGAGACTGGGTCCCTAACATATCATCCAAATTAGGGCCCCTTTATGAGTTAACATCACAAACACCTTTTCAATTGTCTGACGACAACTGGTCAATCCTACAGGATTTGACCCAGGAACTCTCCAAAGCACCTGCTTTAGGTCTGCCCAACTATGACCTCCCCTTCTATCTTTTTTTTTTGCCATGAAAATCAGGGCCATGCAACTGGAGTACTGACCCAACTACACGGGTCCAGGTACCGACCCATCATGTACCTATCGACTGCCCTAGATCCAGTCATCCGAGGCTCACCGGGATGTGTACCAGCTGTGGCCGCCTGCACTGTACTACTACAGAAAGTAGGTGACATAGTTTTGGACTCCCCATTGGCCCTCTATACTCCCCATTCGGTGCAGGAGATCCTAAATCAGGCCCAGACAAAACACCTCTCTGCTGCCAGGTTGACTAGGTACGAAGTGGCTCTCCTAACACCTACTAACCTGACTAAGATGATGCACCATTTTGAACCCAGCGTCTCTTCTTCCTGTTGTCAACGGTGTGAGAAACGACAATTTTCACTCTTTTCAAACACTACTAATCTCTCTACTTCTAAACCATTTTCCCACCTAGTAGGACGACACGTTGAAGAGCAACATAACTGCCTTTCTTTGATGGAATTGGAAACAACAGTTATCAGTTTGGTGAAGGAGACTCTCATCCCAGATGCCAAGAACCTTTTCGTCGATGGTTCCAGGTATTTCACCCCAGACGGTAAGCCACACATGGGTTATGCGGTGACTACAGCCAGTGAAGTTGGGGAGAAGGGTACATTGGGTTCCCATATGTCTGCACAAGAAGCGAAGCTGATGGCACTAGCAAGGGCCTGTGAGATCCATAAGGATCAGAGGATCAATGTTTATACAGACTCAAGGTATGCGTTTGGGGTGGCACATGATTTTAGGCCTATCTGGAAGGCAAGAGGGTTTTTGACTAGTTAGGGGAAGCCGGTGAAACATGCGGAATTGATCGAGAGGTTGTTCATTGCTTTTAGCCTGCCACATGAGATGGCCATTCTGAAATTGAAAAAGAAGTCATCAACTTGCGCAAAAAGATCGATTGTTTATGGACTATATATTGATAGTATCAAATGAACTCCAGTTATACTGGTAATTACTCCAGAGAAGATGTATGCACCGATCCTGCAGCCTGGTTGGTTGGATAGGGATGACTTTATACTGCACTTAGATCAGTGCGCCGGTTTTATATGTTTTCTTTACAATTCTGAAATTGAAAGCCCATACGACTGAGAAGACTCTGGAGGCTAATGGGAACACCTTTCCCTCTGATGTGTCTCTAGAGGAGTTTAAGAAACTGCAGTCACAGGCGGAAATGCCCCAAAGATGGACAGCTTTGGGGGCTACACAGGGTCCAGATGACATCTGGAGTCTTGGTAGCAAATGGTGTCTACCAAGATCGCTCTTTTCTATGATGGCCCATTCGGCTCAATATCCAGGGCATCAGTCAAAGATGGCTATGTGTGCACGGGTGGAGGAACATTGGATTGCCCCTGGATTCACTACCACAGCTGCTAACTTTACCATGGCCTGCCTGGTTTGCGCACTGCACAACCCGGGAAGGACCGTAACGGTACCGAAACGGCATTTGCCCAAACCGGAATATCCCTTTCAGCGCATACAAATAGACTACATTACATTGCCAAAGAGTGGGCCATACGAGCATGTCTTGGTTTGTGTGGATATGTTTTCCGGTTGGCCGGAGGCCTGGCCCATTAGCAAAGCCACCGCCACCACCGCGAAAAAGATCCTGTTTGAGATAGTGTGTTGCTAGGGTATACCTGAAACTATTGAGTCGGATTGCGGCTCCCACTTCACTGGTCAAATCTTTGCAGAGGTGTGTAAGGCTCTCCACATCAACCAGGGATTACATACCCCTTATAACCCCCAGAGCAGTGGTAATGTAGAATGGCTAAATGGGATTATTAAGAACACAATCTCAAAAATCATGACTGATACTGGAAAACCATGGCCCGAATGTCACCCATAGCTCTCTACTCCATCAGGAATGCTTATAGACAGCCCCATGGGTTATCACCCTATGAGGTTTTGTTTGGGAGTCAGCCAAAAACTGGATTGTACTTCCCTCAGCAGCGTATCATCTTTACACTCTCAACCGACGGGGTATGTGCAGCCCCTACAAAGAAAGCTGCAGAAGGTCCATCACAGGGTTCAGGAGTCTATCCTGGACCCTGACGTGATAACCAGTGTACATTCTATTCAACTAGGTGACTGGGTCGTCGTGAGGAAACATCAAAGGACGGGACTAGAGCCGACATATCACGGGCCATACCAGTTTCAGCTGACGCCGCCGACCTCCTTAAAACTCGAGGGACGTGACAACTGGACCCACGCCAGCCACTGCAAGAAGCTGCTCAATTACATCAAAGAATGAGGAGTATCGTTTTTATTTATATTCTTAGTCTAGTGTATCTGAATGAGGGCAACAATGGAGAACATCCCAAAATATTGTTTAAAATGCACCTCCAACTAGCTAAGACGGCAAATAGGTCCAATTGCTGGGTATGCTCTAAACCTCCACCGAGCCATTTCACCCCAGCAATGGCAGCAGTTCATGCTATATACGATGTCCGTATTGGCATGAGGAAATACGGGAAGCTAGCAAGGGCCACAAAGAGACACTTGTCAATAGAACTTAATGACACTTTCCTAGGGGGTAACATCAGTTATAGTTTTAACATTAGCTCTGGCTCCTGCCGTTCGCTTGCTAATCCCGTATGGGTATCAGGACCACTCAGCAGTCCACATGTATGCTTTAACCTTAATTTTGGTAAGGGAAGTAAATTTGTAGGAGCCACCACTTGTGAGAAAGGTATGACAGTCAATCTCACTAACGGAACCCCCTCTCTTCTTAATGACACCAATAGACCAGATTACATCTGCTGGAAAAAAGGGTGTGACGTTAAGCGATCCCCCAGTCTATTCAGTCACTACTGGATGCCCGTGACCGTCAGATAAATTCTTCTTGTGCTGTGTTGACGGGTCCTTACTATTTCCTATGCAGTTTAGCCACTTATAAGGTAATTCCCCCTAATGCGAGAGGTTCATGCGTCCTGGTGAAGCTCGTGCCTGCATCTTACGTTGCAGCCGATCAGGAGGAATTGATGGTGCGGAAGAAGGTAAGAAGGGAAGAGAGAGCTAGAAGGGATTTTCCAACTCCGACCAGGCCTGGGCATGGTTCCCTGCTTGGACAGGATGGGGAATTTAACTTATGAAGCGATTGAACAATTTCTCGTCCATAGTGTATGAGATGTTCAATGAAACCGTTGAGGCAGTGAGGGAAATCACCCAGGAACAACGACAGATGAAGACTCTGGTACTGCAGGAAAAGATGGCACTTGATTATCTTTTAGCGTCCAAGGGGGGTTTCTGTGAATTTATAGGAGAGGACTGTTGTACCTGGATAGCAGACACCAGTGACATGGTCAAAGCCCGTATGGATAAAGTTAGCTCCGTGCGAGGCAGAGCTAGAGCTAGAGCTAGTGAGGATTGGAATCCTTTTAAGGCTTTGGGAGGTTTTGTGGATTTCTTGTTTTCCATTGGATCTTGGCTAAAGGAAATAGGAGTATATATACTTATGGTGTTTTTATTTCTGTTCCTTCTATAGGCCAGAGTGAGATGTTCCTGTTGTCTAATCGACCGAGTCACCAAAGCCCGAGCAGACGACCACATTTTCGTTGCCAAAACGAGACGCCCTGAAAACCAACCCTTGTACCAGATGCAGAGGATTCCAAACCGACCGGCAACCAATGCGACCCACCACCTCATGTCCTCCCTCTGAGTCGCCTCCCAAAGTATAGATTCTAGGTGTCAACATTGATTCTCCGTTGTTTTCAATCTTCCTGTTTTGCTTTATGGATTCAGGACTCAAACCACATTTGTATACAAGAAGGACCGTTCTTTTCTTGGATTTCAATGAAAAAGAAGATCAAGATTCATCGAGGGACACTGGGGAGCATATGACAAAGAGGAGGGACTGTTGTGGAAATTTTATTTGGACTATTGGGGAGGTTATTAGGATGTGTTTTTAGTAGATTGTATATGTGAATATTGTCATCACGTCTCTCAGTGTCAGATTTGACCTTCTTATGCTCTATGGAGAATAGCCAGGCTTAATCAGCACTGAGGATAAACCATTGGAGTGGATATCTTCCTATGGATGTGGAGACCTGGCCGCTGTGCGCAGGGGTCTCCGCCGGTGAATGGCCCATGTGCTATGCGCTGGGCTGTTGGCCGGGGGGGGGGATTAATGTGCATTGCGGAGCGGTGTCCTCTTCGCAAATGTATGGACACCGGCGAGGGCCCCTGCGTAATGCTCAGATTTATTCGCTTGGTGGGGATGTATTTGCTTTGAAGACACTATCATTTGGATACATATCTGCCTTTATGAAGGAACATACACTCATGTCTTTTTAGAGTGTCTGATCAACACATTGGAAATAATATGGCGTTTTCCCTGCAGATAAACACATATTCATGGGAATAGTAGTATAGTTCTATTAGGCATTGTTCACTGAACAATGCTGAATGTAATTCACGCCAGTGGTAACGGTGGGAGTATGTGCACGGGTCTGTTCGGGGCATCGTTAACACGCTGCTGGTTCCTTTGTGTAGTCTTTTGGTGTGAACTCCTCTGCACATGGTCTTCATTGTTAACTGGTGTGCACGGAGTTCACATGAACTAGCAGCTGGGGGCTGTGCACGTTGTGCTGCACGTTCATGTGCATATACTCCTCTTTCTATTGTCTATTCAAATGTATACATGTGTCTAATTGGCTGACTCTGTGTTATGTTAATGTATTGAGGAATTGATTGTCTGTTGTGGCCATCTCTTCCTGCTGTTATCCCTTTGTGCCCTATAAATAAACAGAGCTCCCTGCACTAGGCAGGACTTTCTACTGAGCATCCAACGTGAGAACAGCTTGTGTCTGATTTACTTGGTACCGCTGAGTGCGCTCCATCATATTATACAAAAGAGCTGAGAACTGTGCTTTTTAGCGCAGCAGATTTCTATGCGCATGAGAGTATAGCAATATCCACAACACTGTTACAATAAATTATATTCTTATATTAAAAGCCAACTGCTAAAATATCATAAGCTGTAACATGTTAATGTAACTTTTAATATTTTAAAATATGCAGCTATTATTAAATAATACCTGGTGATCCTAATATGAAGGTCCTTATGCAGACATTTCTTGTTCTGAAGTGTTGTCATCCTGTGGTACACTGTCAAATAAAAACTTTAAGCAGCCGTGCCAAAGCATATTGCATAGACATGTTCCACTGTTGACACGATCAGAAAACTCAGTTTGAGCATACACGCTGATTTTGTGCAAGCCAGAGTGGAACTCCAAACATGACACATTAGGGGAGCTCTGAATGTTTGTACATAAGGCTCCAACATAAGATTATAACTCAGTGGGGAGAGGGGGCTTCCCTTGCGAGTCCCATTTGTAGATACAGTATAAGTCAAAGTCTCTCTGACGAAGCTCTAGTCTACCTGGCTAAAGATGTTCACCCACCCACTGAAAAGCAGTACATTGGAATAGCCCTTGACCTTACAAAATGAATGCCATTATTTTTTGAGTCCACATTTAACAGCGAGATCGGATAGTAACTTGCAGGGTTCAGGGGGTCCTTTCCATCTTTTGGTATAACAGTACTGTGTGTTCTGAGAGCATCCTTGGGAAAGGTGTGATCTTTATTTATATTTTTTCCAACCGCTGATGGGAGACTTGACACCGGTGTTCTATCAATCCCTCCGGCTCAAATCTGAGGGACTGATAGAACACCGGCAGAAGAGGGGGCACGTGGGAGCAGAGAAGGAAACAGGGTGGGCAGAGGAGGAGGAATGGGGCGGGCAGTGGAGGAGGAACAGGGCCAGCAGAGGAGGAGAAAGGGGCTGGCAGTGGAGGTACGGGGAGGGGGGGGGGCATCGGGCAAATGCAGAGTCACCACAGTCTCTTCTCCCCACTGGTGCCGGCTGCAGTGGTCTGTGTCCCCTCTGCCGATAATTCTCATTATCAATTTTAATTGATTTTATCGATTAATTGTTTCAGCCCTAGACTTGATTTTATTTAATTGTAAAGAGTTTAAATTGTTTCTGAGTTGGCTAAGTTGCATTGTGGTAAATATGGTAAAATTGGTAAGTGTAATGTTCTCTCCTGTACAGCTGGCTTAAGTGTACTTTCTGTACAACTGGCTTAAGTGTACTTTCAACTATACCAGCACCTGTTCAATCCAGCCAACCCTGGAATTATGCTGCTGTAATCAAGAAAGCCAAAGGATGATGGACAGTGACAGGATGACCCAGCAGGCCAGAGGTTCCTGAGGTAAAGCTCCTACTATAAAGCCAAGCTTAGGGGTTAAATAACAGAACATACCCAGAACTAAAAGCAGATCATTAATGGCTAAGGGAAGTGTTCAAAAGAATATGCGGAATACCCAGATGCAACTATGTACAGCAGGGGTGCCCATAAGGTCGATCGCGATCTTCCAGTCGATCGTGTAGCAATCAGTGGTAGATCGCGATGGCCTCTCCTCCAGCCCGTGGTTCTTCTCTGGATCCCCGCTGCTCTCCCCATCTGTATGCAGCGGGGATCCGAGAAGTGAAAGAAGCGCTGCAGCCCGCGGCGGAGGACAGAGCCGCTGTCACAGAAGAGGGAGCGAGAGAGAGACACTCGGCCTCTCTCTCCCCTCACCGCTCGGCCTTAGTTCTGTGACAGCGGCTATGCTACAGAGGGTCCTCCCCATTCAGAAACTGGATGATAGTAAAATATTTTCTGAATGAATGGGAAGCCTCTGTGCTTTCCATTCATTTAGAACAGAGGCTGCAGAAAAAGAGATTGAGGACTTTGTGTCCTCAATTTCTTTTTCTATTTTAAAATGGAAATATCAGGGGGCTGTTTAGACCCCTAATATTTCCCCCGAAGCCTCCCCAAGAGTAAAAAAATAAATAAAATAAAAATTAAATAAATAATTACATTAAAATACAAAATAGTAAAAAAAAAATCCTGGAGGCAGGGCACTGGGTGGCATCACACGCCTGTTTGGGGGGGGGACACACGGTTTTCTTTCTTGCCTTGGGCGCACAAGGAGCTGGCTACGGCTATGTTCCCGTGGTGCTCGTGCAGCTGCCGACTGAATGTGGCAGACGCTGCAGATGGAAAGGGGTGGGACACCTCTCCCCATGTGCAACATCGGCCACACAAGCACCGCAGGAGGACAGGACGCCGGGACATCTAGGACGCACTGGAATGTATGCCGGCCGACTACCTGCGGTCAAGGGGTGTGGGGTTGTATTGAAGTCAATGGCACTGCAGCCATGCCCCCCGCCCACATTAGTGCCTGCATTAGTGCCAGTGCTTGCAGCATTTTTCCGGATCGCACTGGACTGGAACGCAGGCAGTGATGTGCCTGGGTTCCGGGTGCAGGCGATCGCACTGTGGGCGAGGGGCCTGCCGGCAGTGCCTGGGTGCAGTGCCATTCACTCCAATGCACCGTCACGCCCCCTACCGCCCATGAATGCAGGTGTTTTTTCATTGGTAGATCTCATTGAGCTAATCATTTCAAAAGTAGATCTCCAGACGAAAAATTGTGGGCGCCCCTGATGTACAGTATATTCAATGTCTGGTCAATAAACTTACTGGCGGAGTCAGAATCCATGAAGGCCCAGAGGTGTTGAAACCTAGAGTTATTCACTAAGGAGCCGAAGGATATAGACATAGCTTCAGCTAATATTTTGGCTCACTTTGGCCGCCGAAGCCCTTTGGTTCAGCCGAACTGAAGGGCTGACAGAATCAAACACCGCGCCAGCAGATTTTGGTTCAAGAGAGTATTAATCAATGATGTTCAGGAGTGCAGGGCGATAACGGGGCGGCTCTCACCAGGTTCAGAACAATGAGAACGATATACAGCAGCTTCGGTTATGGAATTTAGACTCAGATCTTTAAAGTCACTAAAAATAGGGAAGATGGGAACAGCATGTGAATGCACACACGGTCGGATGCATTCTAAAGAAAGTACAAACATGCAATTCTAATGTGTTATCATAAATACGGACAAACTGCACATGTCCGTGCAACAGGCAACATTTTGATCTATTGCATATATTTGCATATATTTAGACACGTTAAACGTAGGAGACATCCCTAGATGGTGGCGAGTACGTTGTAATACAATAAACTGAAATAGGAAACTGTTTGATCACCATGCAGAAAGTTCACACAATGAGATACATTTGTTTATAGAGAAGATGAAAAAATGGTAACTTCATAAATAAACAGGTATTTTGGAGAGGTATCAATTAAATAGGTTACAGATTGGATATATAGCTATGAAGTGGATGTATATCTACATTGATGGAATTTATATGTAGATATATGCAAACCCATGGATCAAAAAGGAGCCCGCAAAGGTCAAACAATGACCAACAAGCCCGCATCATGTAATGCTTAATGGAAGCAGACTATGCAGTATTGTATGCAGTATTGAAGGTAAGGATCATAGATTACGACCAGAAAGAATATTATTTCGTATTTGAAAAAAAGTATATATATCTCCCTAAATGGCAAAGATGGGAACCGAGTTGAATCTAGGCAT
The DNA here is from genome assembly GCF_000935625.1 of Nanorana parkeri. Classification (NCBI taxonomy): domain Eukaryota; kingdom Metazoa; phylum Chordata; class Amphibia; order Anura; family Dicroglossidae; genus Nanorana; species Nanorana parkeri. Next base: position 769,372 of record NW_017306643.1, on the reverse strand, counting down.
GAATTGCGTATGATGGTAAAAGAGACTTATGTCTGATGTGTTTTTTTAAGGAAAAAATTGTAAATAAAGACGAGCAGAAAACACCCTTTTTTGCATATTTTGGATATTAATTCACAAAGGTTATACTGCCCAAAACACATTTTTTCTGGGTACGAGGAACGTGATGTAAACATATTTAACATGGAAACTTAACCCTGTACGAACAGTTTTCTAACGGCAAGAAAAAGGCATTAAGATGGGATCTGAAAGAATAAATACAAATCTAATTAATTGGAATACATAAATAAATAAATAAATAAATAAATAAATAGGTATCGTATAAAGGCAAAATGATAAAAAGATACATATGGTTCATACAGAGAAACTTCATCGATGTAGAACAAGCTAAAGGGCATATTTGAGACACCGCAGAAGCAGCGTATAACAAAAATGAATTATGGTGGATACGGAATGGGACATAGAAAACTGAAAAAACTAAGAATGGTATGCAAAGGTGGGGAACTTGAGTATTAAAGGGGAGGAACCCAACTGGAAAATAGATACCCGGACCTAGATTGACTGAAGGGTAGTAAAGGGAGACCCAAATAACACTATAGTATGATACATCAGATGATATAATATTTGTATGTGCAATGTGCACCTGCATCAAAATCAGGCTAATCTGAAAGGAAAGCCGGTTTCCTCAGAAAATGTGTTTGGGCTATAATAGAACTACTAAACTACCAAGGGAATATGACATCTCTACTATAAAGGGCAACAACACTTGATGGGATTCAAAGGTGCTGACAAGGGAAAGGTAATAGTGTAAACTGATAGTGGATGGGCGTAATAGATTAAAAATATGATTAGTTCAGGTACCCAAAAATAACATGTAAATTCATGTGGATCTTCTTGGATGTGTGACGAATGGACATTAAGGCTTCAGAAAGCAGAGGCCAGATCTAGTCCCTCTAGTCTAGTCTAGTTCATTCAGCCCTCCAGGGAAGAGGCTATTGAGGGTGTAGATCCAGTGAGCCTCCCTCCGACATAATTTTTTATAACGATTACCTTCGTGTAGATCAGTGGATATTAGTTCAATACCAAAAAGTTTGAGACCCTCCGGATTATGGTTGTGGAACTGTAAGAAGTGTCTGGTGAGAGAATGGTCATCTACTTTTTTCTGGATGTTTCTTTTGTGTTCACCGAATCGGACACGCATTGGTCTAGTTGTGCGTCCTACATACAGTTTTCCACAGGGACATATAATCCCATAGATAACTTAGCTGGAGGAACAATTAATGAATTGTTTAATCAGAAAGTTTTTACCATTAGGCCCAACAATATTTTTCTTTCTGTGCCAATAGAAGTGGCATCCCCTCCGGCCTTGATGTATAAAACAAAGTCAGTGGAACACTCTCAATTGGTTCTGAGGAAGAAGGCGTGACCTCTGAAACGCGTAAACAACTTCACTACCAGGGAAGACGAACAGCCGGTGGATATGCACCTTTCATTCTGACCCTTTTATGCCTGTTTTTATTCGTCCTTTGTGAGTACCTTTATACCATTTTTTAAATTTGTTTATTACAAAGTTTTTATGCGATGGAGGCGTTCTCTGTGTCTCATCTTGCAGAACTGAAGGGCTGCTGTACAGGCTATTTACAATAGCCCATACAGCAGCCAAAGGCAGGCGAACAGCTCAGCCGAGTCTGACGAAGTCACAGCCAAAGAAGACCGTTCTCCCTGCAAATGTATTATTCCGTTCCTAGCTGCTTCTTCCCACCTCTGGGGATTGCCCTGCAAGAGGAAGAAAATGATGCAGACCTGTTGCTGCTTGAGTCCAAAGTGCGGCACCTAAGTTGGAAATAAAGTTTTCAACTATTAGAATATATATACAAATATTTTAAAATTGGAAAATGAACTATGGTCCCTAGAGAAGCAGTCAGGCTGTCAGGGTGCATCAGTCAGCACCCATAGTACAGTCTCTGCCCAGATCGCTGCATGAGCCAACGCGAATGCGCATATTCTGCATGCATTTGCATGCATGAAACCGATGTACACATGCACCATGCCTGTTCTTGGCGCTAGGCGCCAAGAACAGAGATCTTCAGCTGTAGTCTGCATTCCTGATCCTGTTTTGATACTTGTCTGACCCTGCTTGATTCCTGACTCAGCCTGCATCCTGCCTGCCTTGTGACCTCGGCTTGTCTTCTGACCTCTTCTGTCATCTTCTGCTTGCAAGTGTATGAACTGGCCTGCTCCTGACCGCTTCTGCTTCCTGCTTCTGTACCACGCTGACCGCATGTTACCAATCCGGCTTGTTCCTGACCTGGCTTCAGCTTCTCACACCAGTACTGCCTGATCTGCTATGAGCCACCAGCTACCTCTGACATCCAGCCATCATCTTTGGTGTGTCAAGCACTCATATCAGCCAGAAGCACTCGTGCCCTTCTCTGTCTTTTCAGCTGCTGTCTCATCTCCAGTGTGGCTCAGATGAGAGCGGCAAGGGGAAGCCTTCCTCGTCACTTCGGGCTCACACCAAGGTACGTAAACACAGGTAAATTAATATAGCAGCCTCCTTTCCCTTAATGCAAGCAGGCCTATTGGAACTTGGTTGCCCCAAGGACTTAAAAACAATTCTATGTTCACTGGCCAGAAAGAAGAGGGGGCTGGGCAAAGCTGGATCAAAGAGTATGGGGCGATACAAATGTAGAAAGAAGAAACCACTAGTGCCATCCTTGGGGGAATTAATGTAACTTACTCCCATGGGATGGCAGCACCTTGACAGTCAGGATAACTGGAAATCTGTCAGGGAACAAGCAACACAAAGGGTGCCTTTTATTGATCAATACAAAAAAATAAGGATTGTACTCACAAACATCCAATAGTAGAAAGCCAGTAATAACAGAGATCACAGCAACAGTATGGAGATAGATGAAAAGCAATGTAAAAAGGAGGATGGAAAGAAGCGCTGCAACCCTGGGATATTGTGGGGATAGTATAAATAACAACTTTAAAAACTTTAAAAACAATACTTCAAGGGCATTTCAGTCAGTATACCACGTGATCATGTGTGCATGTAATGAATTGTTTTATATTATGGACATTATTAGTGTGATCTCTGAATGATGATTGGCCAAGATGGATGAATTGACAAGTGAGACAACAGTTGTGCGCTCGCCTTTTTTACCGTTTTTATCTTGCTGTTTCGCCCAGAGGCCCCGGCAAGCTGCACACTGTCACTACAATGATATCTAACGCATAACATCACCAGATTCGAAAATAACATCATAGACACTAAAGCTAGAAAACTCAAGAGGGACATCACAGACTACAACCTCAACAGAGTTTTCCATTGGAAGAAAACCCATATGTCCACCACAACCAAACCACATCCTGTCCCTCTATTATCCACACACCCCATAGCCACGAATAGATAATCAAATTGACTTGCGATGAAACAAACCTGGTCTATACCCGCAATACCACCACATCCAGGACCCCGACACTTCCGAACATTACCAATCTACAACCTCCCCCCTACCCACAGACCCTTTCCCAGAAATTAGGGCCTCGGAACCCCAACAAACACAAAAAAACAAAACTCCAAAGGCATCAAACCATCTATAAACTTCAAGAAGAATAAAAACATCAAGAACCTAATTGCACCGAACAAATTGCTCAAAAAAACAGAAAATAATACAAAACATTTTCTGTTTGATAACAGAGTAGGGACATTCCGGTGTAAGATCACATTGCATAACAGTTGTGCGCTCGCCTTTTTTACCGTTTAGATGAAAAGCAATGGTGACGCATATAGGCAAGAAGCTTCATCCATCAAACTGCATGACAGCCCTCCGATTAACCCGTTTCTGGGGCCACGCCCCCTTCTTCAGAACAGCCCCTTCCATCTATGTGCTATAAGTCTTAAAAACCCTCCAATGAGCAGTGGCCCATGTCAGGTCACATGTACCTGAGGACCAATGAAACAAGCGACAAATCATGTCAAGCAAAACAAATGGCAAACGCACTCATCAACTCTTAACCAGCTTTATAACAAGGTGCACATGGAAGGGCTTTATACAGAAGCTCTAGGGTCATGTGACTCCTCACCGGCCCGCAATAGACTGGCCGAAAGCCAACGGGTGGCTGGAGACTCCGCCAATAGTCACATCAGAGCCTGGGAAGACAGCAGGTGCTCTATCAAATGTGACTGCGGTGGAATGTGTGACCACGTCACTTCAGGTGATGCAGTCATGCATTCCAACGTAATCTATCCCAGTTTGTGACTGCTTTGGAATGTGTGACCGCCTATTAGGTCAAGCATTCCAATGCTTTGTCAGCTGTCCCAGGGCAGACCAGCTCACTGCGCATGTGCAGGATAACAGATCTGCATGGCCTCAGCTGCCTGGAACAGCTGGTCAGTCCTTAAATGTCCCTTCTATCCGACTTTGTGACTGCAGTGGAATTTGCGATCTCACACTCCTCAGGCCACGTGAGTTGGGTCGACATTCCTCACAGCAAAGTGCTTATACTGCACATGCGGAGGGGGGGGGGGGGTTTTATTCACAAACAGTAACATAACTGCAGGAGTGTAGTCCAACCAGGGCTGTGTGTGGTATCACTAAGGCTGTATGTGCGGTGTCATTAGGGCTCTGCGGGCGGCGGGGTCCCCCCATGGCTGTGCATGCGGTGGGGTCCCCCCTTGGCTGTGCAGGCGGTGGGGTCACCCCATGGCAGGTGGTGAAGAGAAGAAGATGTGCAGAACGGCGCTGTGAGCAGTGCTGCAAGGTCCCCAGGAGGCTGCTCTGAGGTCCTCAGCACGCGCAGGACATTGGGGCAACCGCTTGTGTTGAAAAATTTTACGCACTGGTATCAGCGCTTAGCATGGGGGCATTTTCATGAGCAATGGTGAAAATGTCCAGTATTGGCACCGATAACAGTATTAATGCCTATAACAGAAATGGCAGGTGAGGCTCTACCTTACTGGTTTGGGGGTGGCATTTTTTGCCGTCCCCCTGGAAAGTGCTGCCCAAGGCAAATGCCTTGTTTACCTTGCGGCAGATATGCCCCTGCTTCTATAGCCACTGCTTCCTGGCCTGACAAAATGTAGGGGAGGGGGCAGAGTCCCCCCTGTCAGCTGGAGTGGAACCCAATAGCAGGGAACAATGAGAATGAGAGGCCAGGCTAAGGTACAAAAATAGGAGAATCCAAGAATGCGTCAGAATATAGTCAAGGCAGGCAGCAAGCATCATAAACGGGAATTCAAGCCGGGGGTCAATAATCAGGAGATCCAAATAGGGAAACAGGAGATAACGCTGTTTTGGGTATGGCAGAATAACTCAGCAACAATTCTTGGCTCTGGCTGGAATGTTAACCCAGCAGGGACCAGAAATACCCCCATTGTCAGGGCAAAGAGGAAGCTACAGGTCCCTGGGAACCAATGTGACAGCGGGGAGAGAAGGTGTGCACACAAGGCCAAGGATCAGCACCTGAGGTGACTAATAGGCCATGGCAACGTCCCTTGTGCGCACACGTTGCGCACCCGCAACCAGCCGCCGCTGGGCACCAATTCACCCCCAAGAAAGACCCTAATAACCCGCCATGCCCATCGGCACCCAGGTAAGAGGGCACCCCTGGTCCCAAGACAGAGCCTCCCACCAAGGAGCGACCTTTGGACGCGAACCTGGGAAGGCCTGTCAGGATGTCTCCAGTGGAACGCACGTATCTTGGTAGCAGCGTGGAAATTACCAGCAGGCTCCCAGGAACGTCCTCGGGACTGTATCCTAATCAGTGGACAAGAAATTCCAGGCCACCGTAACATCTATGGGAATCCAGGATCTCTTGGACATCATATTCTTAATCATTATTCACCAGTATCGGAGCAGGGGGAGTAGCTACCTGACCTGGAAAAGAGTTGGAATGATAGAGTTTTAACAGAAACGTGAAAGACAGGGTGTATCTTAAGAGATGCAGGTAGCTCTAACTGGACAGCAACAGCATTGATGATTTACTGATGGAAAATAGACCAAGCAAGCGAGGACCCAATTTCTTAGAAAGCAAGACAACCGGAGATGCTGGGTAGAGAGCCCCACCTTATCCCCTAAAATGAATACAGGAGAAGGCCTACGTCTGCGATCCACCTGAATCTTTTATTGCTGCTGTGCGGAGGGTAGCTGCCAGATAAGGGTGCACAGCAGAGCCCGTAGGTCACGTAACTTTTGAGATATGTGGGGTACTGGAATAACAGAAGGGAGGTCTGGAAAGGCAAGTGGATGAAACCCATAGTTGGCATAGAAAGGGGAAAATCCGGTGGAAGCATGTTTTTGATTGTTATAAGCATACTCTGCCAGAGGTAAGTGTTCTACCCAGTCATCCTGCAGATGAGAGGAAAAACAGCGGAGGTACTGTTCGAAGGTTTGCTTGGTCCTCAGTCTGTCCGTTGGTTTGGGGGTGATAAGCGGAGGACATACTAAGGGTGATGCGCAGACTGCGAAAGAACTTAGACCAGAACCGAGACGTGAACTGGGAGCACCGATCCGAGACAATGGAACTTGGGAGGCCATGCTGAATGAAAAGCATGGAGGTCTGTTGGGCAGTAAAAAGACCTGAAACAGGGATGTTTGCCATCTTAGTGCATCGGTCCACAAGAACCATAAGCGTGTTACAGCCATGGGAGGGCGGTAACTCAACTATAAAATCCATTGCAATGTCTCTCCAAGGTTTGGTTGGTATAGGCAAAGGTTGTAATAATACAGCAGGCCTTGAACTGGGTCGTTTATTATGGGCACAAACTGTACAGGTACCCACAAAGGATTGCACATCAGAGGCTAGAGAAGGCCACCAGAATTGGCGTTGGATGAGTTCAGTGGTATTATGAACTCCACGATGTCCAGCCATTGGGTTGTCATAGTGGTGTTGCATAATGGGTACCCGATATGCAGTAGCTACGTATACCTTGTGTTGGAAGTAACAGAGACTGTGAAGGAGAGGTAAGTGAGCAGCTTTTGCCGGATCTGAGGAGCTGGCCTGTCGTATCTCTTCAATGAGAGATTGATGGGTGGCCATGAAGTATGTGTTTGGGAGGATGGTCTCCTGGGGACTCGATATCTCGCTAGCGTATGGTGGATATGTATCCACCATACGCTAGCGAGATATCGAGTCCCCATGTCAGGATGTCGGCCTTATCATTCTTTGATCCAGGACAAAAGGTGATCTATAAATCAAAATGAGAAAAGAAAAGTGCCCACCTGGCTTGACGTTGCCTCAACCGCTGAGCAGTACGCAGATACTTCAAATTTCGGTGACCTGTGTAAACCACCACAGGATGTTTAACTTCTTCAAGAAGGTGTCTCCATTCCTCCAAGGATGTCTTTATGGCAAGTAACTCCTGCTCTCCCACATCACAGTTACGTTCTGCCTTATTGAGTTTGTGGGAATAGACCGCGATTGGTTGTAGTATTGCATTCTCACCCTGTTTTTGGGACAGAACTGCTCCAATTGCTGTCTCAGTAGCATCAGTCTCCAGAAAGAATGGAGAGGAAGTATCAGGCTGTACCAATACCGCAGCATGTGTAAACAAGGTTTTAAGATGGAGGAAGGTCCACTCAAAAGGCAACATAATCCTTGGTTAAGGCTGTGATGGGAGAACAAATGGAGGAAAAATTCCTTTGGAATCTCCTATAGAAATTGGCAAAACCAAGAAATTGTTGAACCATGCATTTATTGCATGGCGTAGGCCATTCGAGGATGACCTTGATCTTTTTTGGATCCATCTCTACACGACCTGGTGATAGGATGTATCCAATAAATTCAATAGAGGAAACCTCAAACTTGCTCTTCTTGATCTTGGCATACAACCTATGGAGTCGTAGATGTTATAATACAATTTTTACATGCATATCGTGTTCTGGGAGTGTCTGAGAAAACAGAAGGATATCACCCAGGTACGCGACTAGGAAGGTGTAAGAGATCCTTAAATACTTCATTATTTAGCACTGGAACGTAGCCAGTGCATTGCAAAATCCGAACAGCATTACTAGATATTCGTAATGACCAAAACGGAAGGCTGTTTTCCATTCATGCCTCTCCTGGATGCGGGTGAGATTATAGGCTCCCCTGATGTAGATCTTAGTAAAGACTTGGGCATCCTTAACCCTATCCAGCAGATCAGGAATGAATGGGAGTAGGTAGCGATTCTTTATGGTTATAGAATTGAGAGACCTATAGTCCACACAAGGTCGGAGACCGCCATCCTTTTTTCCCATGAAGAAGATGCCTGCACCTGCTGGTGATGTGGATGGGCGTATGAATCCATTAGCCAGACTCCCTTCTATATTCTTTCAAGACCTTGGTCTCTGGTTTCGATAGGTTGTAGAGACGGCCATGGGGTAAAGGGGCCGCCTGGCAGGAGATCGATGGGACAGTTATATGGCCTGTGAAGTGGTAAGGTATCGGCACCCTTTTTCTCAAATACATCTGCAAATTCGTGGTATTAGGGGGGTAAAGATGGCTTGGTGGCATTTTAGGGGTACCTGTAGGGTTGATACAATTTGAGGAACAATGGGGGGACTTGAAGGATAGAGGTCCAGTAACCCGTTTAATCTTCAGGTTGTGTTTCCTTAGTCAGGTAATACCTAGGATGACAGGGAACAAAGGTTAGGGCACAATATCCCACACGATCCTCTCTTGATGATGTACCCCTATGCGGAATACAACCAGATGGGATTCCATGGTAACTGGCCATGTCTTTAGGGTGCTGCCGTCCACCATGTGTAACAGAGAGGGATGTCCCTTTTGTTGGACTGGCATCTTCAATTGGTAAGCAAGGTTAATGTCCAGAAAGTAACTACTGGTGCCTGAATTGATAAAAAGTGGAGTTCAACAACGTTCTCGCCCAGCTGCAAGGATATAGGAATGGCAACATGAGAAGCGGCATTGTACACAGGCATATTGAGACAGATCGTGTGTGGAGACAACATACCTGCTTGTGGTCTTATTGGAGAATCCTTCAGGATATGGCCAGGCTTGGCACAATAAAGACACAAGTGGTGGTTTCTTCTTGTTCTCTCCACTGCTGATAACAGTCCGCGAACCAATCCCACTTGCATGGGTTCCCCCTGATCGATTGCCCCTTTAGCCCCTGGGACAGGAAGTGGAAAAAGTTCGGCGCGCCGGGATGACGCTGTCGAGGAACTCTGTCTCTCTTGTCTTCTCTCACGAAAACAGCGATCTAGGTGTGTCACTGAAATGATTAATTGTTCCAGAGTAGGAGGTATACCGATCCGTGCAAATTCATCTTTTAGCTGATCAGATAAACAAAAACAGAATTGGTCAATCAGAGCAACGTCATTTAGTGCAGTATCAGGTGCCACCTCCTTGAACTCGATAATGTACTCCTCCCTTGTCTTCTCCCCTGTCGCAGAGACGGGAGAGTATTACGGGCAGTAGCAGAGTGCAGAGGGTCATCATACAAAACATTCATGGCATTTACAAATGATTCTCAGGTATTTAATGTTGGGCTGTCACTGTGTAGTAACTGATGATCCCAGTTTTGAGGAGGCCCAGAAAGTAAAGAAATTGCAGTACGCATCTTAATGTAGTTGGACTTGATGGACTTATGTCTTTATTCAACCTCAAA
>NW_017306643.1:721626-753874 GCF_000935625.1 Nanorana parkeri | reverse complement strand
GAGTACCGGAGCTGCAGGTTCCTTACAGTTCCTGGCTGCTGAAGACACCGGCAGGCGAGCACAGGAACTGCAGGACCCGGCTCCAGCGCCACCTGGGGTGCTCTGGATCCTGACAAATACTATGTAACTATGTAGTCTGTGGCATAGGTGCAGGGTTTCAGGGAGAACAGTAATTTGCATGAGGAAATAAACATCTGGTAGTCCTTTCGTCGGCCAGAAAACCTCTCAGGTAAGGCCACAGGTGGGTCATGCTTCACGACTTCGAACATGCATGGAGGAGTGGTAGGAGGCGAGAAGGATAAAGCAGTAGCCTCTGCAGTGCGTTGCTCCTGCGTTCTCATCCTTTGTAACACAGTTGCATCCTGCAACCAACCGCCGCTGGGCACCAATTCACCCCCAAGAGGGACCCTACAATCCCCATCGTGCCTGTCGGCACCCAGGTAAGTGAGCACCGCTGCTCCCAGGACACAAAAGCACACTGTCTCCCCCCTCATCCCACAAACGTAGGGGTTCCCTGGGCCTTTTCTTGCATTGTTTTGCCAGCTCATGGAGTTTAGTTTGTGTAAACTCCCTTAAGTATCAAACAATACAATGCCCTAAGGTTACTGGAGATAACTTGGAGATATGGAACAAAATATATAAATATATATATGTGTATGAATATGAATATACAAATCATAACTTTACTTTTATTTAATCCAAATGCATTACAAAAACATAAGTTAGGTACCTGGTAACTTTGTTTCCAGGAATCTTCCAGGGCAGCATATGAGACAAGGATTCACCCACCTGAAACAGGAAACACATCATCCACAATTAGAATAAAAGGGGCTGTCTCTCCTAACCACCTCAGTATTACAATAGAACCGAAGGTAGAAAGGACCCCCAGACAGTAACACTGAAATTCATGTTGAACAAGTTGACTGTAATCTTGTACAGTCTAGTTGGATCTAGAAGCCAGCTTTCATACAATGAATGAGATCTGATAAAAGTTAGGGATGCTTAATCTCTTAGAATCTATCTCTTTCTTCCCAGGTCCGCAAGCTGCCAATAACTGTCCGGGTCGCGGCACACCAAGACTACCCAGCAGCCGACTCTGAAGTATATATAAAAACCTCTGCCCCCATGTACCATGGAAGAAGATACCATGGATAAAAAGAGCATAGATATACATGTTTAAAATGTATTGTGTGTGTACACACACTGTCACCCATGAACCCTCACCCACTTAAGTTTCCATGGATAATGACCTCCGTAAGGAAGGTATACATATACACATGCACACATGTAGGGACATGAAGCAGCTGTAAAGCCTGTTTGGGCCTCGTCTAGGACATCTTGCTGAATGTACTTAGGGCCATTGTTCAACTTCTTTTCAGAAGGCAAGAGTTCCCCGGGTATGCAAGCTATATTTATCCAGTTAACCATCTGTAGACTACAAACAGTACCCCAGTTTCATAAAATGTATTTTAGCATTCACCTATTTGTGATTTGTTTGAGCCATTGTATGCATTCACAAATCTGAAGAGTTATGCTTAGGAATTTATTAAATAAGCAATTAAATGCAACAGGGAATTTAAACCTTCGTTACATGCACACTCAGCAACCTGTCTTTCCTAACAGGGAAACTTGATCGGCAGCTTTGCAGCCATTACTGAATACCGGACCTGCACTAAAAAGTGCCCTTGAGCAAGAAGAGGAGACTATGAAATAAAACAAATACCAGATGGCTGGCTTATGACCTAAGGTCTGATACTCCTTCAATACTACAGGCAGAAAAGTGAAGCTGATGCATGTGAAGAAGCAGGTCGTTACTTCAGCCTCCTAAATCTGTAGGAGTAAAAGCACCCTACCATGAAGTTGTACCCAATAGACTATTATGTCTAAAAGATATACATCCTCCCTGATATAATGCCAATTCTCATGTGCGAAATTAAAAACGTAAAAGTATGAATTCAACCACCCGAAGTCATGCTTGAAGTGGGTACAGGGCAATCCAGTGATTTGTACAGTATAGCCTGAAAAAAGGCTCTGTCACATAGAAGACTCCTAAAAAACCATATGCCATACACAGCCTAATAGGTTTCTCAAACTGTATACGTTCAGCCAAAAGGATGCATTAGCCAAGAAAGTTTCAGGGACAACGTACCGAGATACAGCGGTCTCAGCACCAGTTTTAGTTCCAGGGTCCGAGTGATATGTTCAGTGGTTGATCCGATTCGTCCCAAAAAACATAAATGTATGGTACAGAGATGAGGATATTGTATAATACAGATCAATACAAATGTAGAAACTTACCAGTAGGTAAGAAGTGTTGCAAAGTCATCGGTGAGGGGTGGAATCAGTAGGTTCCGCATTTTCAAAGATTCCTTGTTGCTGTCTATTCCTGGGAGGGATGTCAGTCTGTTGTTGTCCAGGTGGTTGCGGGTGGTGAGGAGGCAGAGCGATTCATTCCTTGGTTGCTGACAGGTTATTGCGGGCGGGTATGCCCTTATGGGACCTGTCCGAGGAGTTCCCTGATGACACTGAGGGTTCCTCCGTGACAGGGAGATGTACTCCGCTTTCTGACGAGGGAGGGGGTGGGCCATGATGGTGACTGTGCTGCGGCCGGCAATGACGGGCCGGTGAAACACACTGTGTTTCCGCAGGAGGGAGGGGAGGGAACAAAACGGGGGGGGCGCCTTGGTGTGCCGCGATGCTGCGGCTTCTTGGTAGTATATCACTGGAGCTCTGGAAGAGGCTGGCGGTGATGGTGGTGCTGCGGTCGGCAGAGGCAGTCCGTAGAACGAGCGCGGAGGAAGCCGGTGGTGACACACTGTGTGTGTGAAGGGGGGGTGGAGGCGGCTCGTTGTGCCGCGCTGCTGCTGTAGTGAGAGGTAGTCTATGTTCAGGAATGCCGAGCAGTAGTGGAAGAGAAACTGCTGAAGGCCGGTGTGGGACACTCGGTTCGTGCCCGGCGCTGGCTGGACACACGGGCACGAGTCGGGTGAAGACTGGTGTGTGCAATGTAAAGCGACCCCAACCAGAGTTACATGGCAGTATAAGGTTATATTCATATTTGCCGCTTGCACTCCATAGCTCTATACACCCCTGGCAAGCTAGATGCTGAAATTATACTTTTATATGCGTGAATGACTTACGCATGTGTGCAGATATGTGCATATGTGCCTAGACGCCTCTAGTATAATTCTGTGAGCAAAATGTGTTTACATGCGTCTAGAGCAACAGACATTAACAGTAAAACCTAGATGCAACGCATGTGCAGACAGTTCATAGTAATTCTTAGTTGTATGTGGATATACACAACCACTTCCCGAAGAGTTTTTCCTTCATCATAACGCATCTAGTTGCCTTTATCCATCTTATTACTTCTGCAGAGGTACCTCACACTTCTGCCATACCAAATATGATAGGCAAGGATTTCTGCCTCTTATACCTCTGGCACGGCAGTAATCATTATGAGCTGTCATACACACCCACACAAACAGTGTAGTCCAACTAGCCGGAACACTGAAGCTTATCTGGGGGTTTATCCCCCCCACCTGTAATTAGAAGGGTTGTTCGACCTGACCCAGGAGTTTGAGGGTGTGTGTCCCAGGAAGCGGAGGCAGGTGTAGGTGTGAGTGATCCAGCGTGGATGTACCTGTGGCCATCCCGACTCTCTTCTTCAATTCGGCTGGCGCTATGGTGGGCCAGGAGCATTGGGAGCTGAAGTAGATGCACGAGGGTGCACTGGTGACTCTCCCCCCGGCATTTACCGGGGTCCCTCCAGTGGCTGAGAGTTGGAACTGCACCCTGCTGGTCTATGGAGAAGGAGCTGGTGGAGAGGAATTGGCTCCCCCTGGTGGCTAAAAAATAAAAGTGCGGCTTGGCAGTCTGTGGAGGTAAGCTGTATTAATAGAATATGACCAGGACAAAAAAAGAGACTGTACAAGAGGCTGGTAGCAGTGGGGGAACTAAGCAGTCACCCCATATGTTCAAACAGGCCAGTAAAGAGAAGCAGAAAGAAGTGGCGTCACGATTGGAAATGTTTGCTAGAGGAACTACAACAGGTATGAATGCCAACCAAACAAATAAAATGCATCTCAGCTTGGGGGAAAAAACCTTGGGTAAAGTGTCTGAGGATATGCCTGCGGCGGATGGGAGATCCACAGGGGAGATGTTTGACATAACCAATGAACAGTTACTTTTTCTGAATCAGGTTGCCCCCACTCTTAAAGATGTGTTATTGGCAGTACAAACCTGTAATGTGACTTTAGCATCCATGGCGGAGCAAATACAAGCTATACGGATAGATATATCCTTTCTCAGACAAGACATGCAAAAGATCAGAGAGAGGCTTACGGAGGCAGAGGATAGAATCAATAAGTTGGAGGATGTAAATGTCTTTGTATATGCCGACCTTAAAATGGATTTGCAAAAAGTTAATGTTAATTCCCATAAAATGGAAGAACTGGAAAACAGAGCAAGACGCAACAATATCAGAATGGTGGGAATACCTGAACAAACTGAGGGGTTAAATCCGGTGGTGTTTATGGAAAAATGGATATTAGAGACAATAGGAAAATAACACCTATCTCCTATGTTTATGATTGAGGGAGCATATAGAATTCCTGTACGCACTCATATACATGGGAACTCACAAAGGACTATGCTGATTAGATTGGCTAATTACAGAGATAAGGACCATGAACTGGGAGCAGGGAGCAGGTGCAAGAGTGATGCTATTTTCAAACTACTCACAGGATGTTTAAAAAAAAAAGGGCCCAGTATCGGGAAGTGAAAAAATGAGTGCGACGGCTGAAAATACAATATTCAATGCTATACCCAGCAAAAATGCGTGTAATTACTAATGAATGGACTAATTTCTTTTAATCTCCTTCAGCACTCTAAGCTTGGTTGGACAAATATTCGGAGAGTAATATAAGAGGTCTGAAGGTATGAGGAGCACTAGCGGTCTTGAGGATAGAGGATATTTTGTATTAAGTATTAAAAACCTCACGCTGTGATCTGGATTGTATGAATGATTGATGAATGTATGGACAATGTCTCTAATACCCTATTTGGCTCCTGCGTGGGGTATATTTATGTCGGGATTTAGTGTAGTTGATTTGTGGGGGTTTTTTGTTTTTTGCTTTTTCTCTCATGGTACCCAATATTTACTTACTATACTTACTATATTCGAGGGGTATGCCCATTGGTTGGAACAGAAGGAAACCACATTACAGTAGTATTTCTGGATATAAAAACTAAATGTGAATGTATAAGCAAAAAATATCATCAATATCTTGGAATGTTAGGGGGTTGGGGAATAAGACAAAGCGCTGTGCGGTACTGTCCAGCATTATGTCTCATAAACCGTCAATTATTTGCTTACAGGAAACGCATTTGATGGGAGATAATGTTGGATGGTTGGAGTGCAAGTTTATGCAATATACAGCCCATGCATGTTATTCTGCTTATTCTAGAGGTGTATCAATGCTAGAGGTGTATACAAACATTGTGTGATCAAGAGGGTAGATATGTGTTTCTACATGGTAAAATGTATGATGTGGAATGCGTGCTGGTAAATATATATAGTCCTCCTCCCTATTCCAATTAAGTCCTCTGGAAAGTTGGTATTATTTATTAAGGATAAATTACCTATTTATGTTATTGTGATGGGGGATTTTGATAATTATATGAATATGACACTAGATAAATTCCCGCTACGTAAACACTTAGATTCCACTTCTTTTTATAATTTTTGTAAAGAAATTGGGTTAAGGGATGTGTGGAGGATGCTGCACCTAGAGGAATATCAATACACATGTTTTTCGAAGACACATAACACATTATCTAGGATAGATTTAATTTTATGTTCACCAATAATTACTATAATTGAAACTGGGGGACGGTTTAAGTTACCTTGGAAATAAATCCGGGATGGTTAACTATATTGTCAGCACAGGAGAAATTAGAAAGTGAGATATTAATGTTTTTTGTGTTTTGTATTGTTGTAAGCCTTCCCATGTGCACCATGTGCTACGAAGGCTGGTTATAAATGTATGCGGTTACCATCGTTTTCTAGTTTGACTATCTTGGATGTGGTGACGCATTGGTGATCCGGGCATGCATCTGTGGTTGCTGGGCCTCCAGTGCGTCCCTGCACCTTGTGAGAAGGAGTAGGCTACCTCCTGGTACACCTGCATTCGATTTATCAACTGCATCAATATGCTCCCACTTAGAGTGTTTTACTCGTTGTAACCTCATCTTTTATATTTCATTAAAAAAATGGGTATTTTGTTGTGTTTTGGGGCATTTAATTAAATTTTTCACTAAATATTGGGGTTTAATAAGGAGTTGCGCTAATATTGCGCAACATAAAAATTTGCAACTACCACCATTTTATTCTATAGGGTCTTGGCATTCAGAAAATATATAATGTTGGGGGGTTTTAAGTAATTTTCAGGCCTAAAATGTGGAATATAACATGGGTACAAAAAATGAAAAAAAGGCCTCAGTCATGAAGGGGTTAACGTATACTGTTAGACAGCGTGATTTGTTTTGTTGCAGGCCAGCTGGCATGTGTGCTGGGGATTTTTTGTGTTTTGTATTGTTGTAAGCCTTCCCATGTGCACCCTGCTACAAAGGCTGGTTATAAATGTAGCGGTTACCATCGTTTTCTAGTTTGACTATCTTGGATGTGGTGACGCATTGGGGATCCCGGCATGCATCTGTGGTTGCTGGGCCTCCAGTGCATCCCAGCACCTTGTGAGGAGGAGTAGGCTACCTCCTGGTACACCGGCATTCAATTAATCAACTGCATTAATATGCTCCCACTTGGAGACTCGTATAAATAGAGTTAGGACCACACTTTGCAGAGGTGCTTTGATGGTGGCAGTGTGGCTTCTACATATTTTTGGCCACAGGTTTGTGCAACTAAAACCTCTGCTTTTACTGTATACTGTTAGACAGGGTGATTTGTTTTGTTGCAGGCCAGCTGGCAAGTGTGCTGGGGATTTTTTTGTGTTTTGTATTAGCATAAATATGGATACAGATAAACTCTTTATTGCAACTACAACAAGAGGATTGATTTCAAAAATGTATTCAAGCTTACTACCTAGGGCTTTGAATAAATCACCTATGAAATGTTAAGTGTGTTGGGAACTGGATGTGGGCTCATTAGATGATTCCCTGTGGAGGGAGGCGTTGCTTTAAATCCAATTAGTCTCACCTTCTACATCACATAAATGAACACAGCTTTATATTGTACATAGAACATATCGGACCCCTGAATTCCTATATAAGATTGGAGTTAGGGAAAATTCTAAATGCCCAAAATGTGAGGTGGAACCAGGTTCATTGATAGATCTGTTGTGGAGATGTCCTAAGCTGAAATGATATTGGTAGGAAATTGTGGACATAAGAAATATAGCTTTTGGAGTTTATATATCTAATGATCCAATAATATGGATTTTGGGCATTTTTGGATCCCTAAAGGTGGAGTACTATAAGAAGGTGGCTATAACGAGTGCATTGTTTGTTGCTCGGTGCAGTATAGCATCTAGGTGGATTTTAGCAGCGCCTCCCACAGTGGAAGACAGAATTAGATAGAGTGGTTTGATTTGAGGGAATTATGTTTAAGCATAGAGGCAGCATGGATAAATTTGGTAAAATGTGGCATAAGTGGATCGAATTAGTAAGGGAGTTTGTTTATAATAATTGATCCTTCTGATATTGGTAATGTGTGAAGAAATGTAGGATATGTATATTGGGGATTTGATTATTGTTGGTATTTGTGTGCTATTTTTTTATTTTTTTTTGTTTTGTACTGTCATTTTAATATGGAATTGTTTGTTGATGTTAAAATTAGGGATGCACCGATATATCGGCAGCCGAAACATATCGGCCGAAAATGGCACTTTTGGCTGAATGCCGAAAGTGGCATTTTCCTGCCGATACATCGGCGCATCTGTGATTTCTTTCCTCCCCGCTGGGCATTGCTTTGTGTCCCAGCGGGAAGGAGAGAAAGTGACAGCCGGCCGAGCGCTGCGTGAGGAGAGCGCTGTGAGCGGCCGGCGTCTCTCCTCCCTTTTTTTTATTTCGGTTTCGTTTTTTAAATTTCTATTTCCGTGCACCTCTAGTTAAAATGTTTGTTATGTAATATGAAAATTAAAAAAAGTATTAAAATAAAAAAATAAAAAAAGAAAGGTTGTTACCCTGTGGAGTAGACCCACCCAGGTGAAAGAGTCCCTTAATATTACTGTAAAGGCAGCACCAGCTTCTGCTATATTATAGGTGTCCCAATATTAAGCCTTGTATCATAACAAAAAATCATTATGAGTTGTATTATCCTGGTGGGATAAAGTTATAGCATATCTGATTTTCGTTTCATCAGCTTATTCCGATCATCTAGAGTCTTATCAGGTTTTAACCCTAGAGGAAAAAATGAGGCTCTTGCGGTGTATGTGCCTGTTCACCCCGTCCCGATTCTGGCCAGAACACACTGCCTCTCATTGCAGCCGGATCACTTTTTTGTGGTGCAGGAGGGGGTGTGACGGGCCATTGAAGTGAAAGGCACCGTAGCTGCGCGCCCTCTGACCGCAATGCGATCGGCTGCATGGGTTTGCAAGGCACATTATGCCCTGCAAGCACTATTTTGATCGCACCAGACCGCAGGCATAATGTGCATTGCGATCCCTTGTGGCTGATTGCATTGCAGCCGGAGGGCGTGGCTACGGTGCCATTCACTTCAATGGCCCGCCACGTCCCCTCCTGCCCCACAAAAAAGTGAGCCGGCCACAATGCGAGGCAGTGCATTCTGACCAGAATCGGGCTGGAACGCACTGCATCTGGTGTGAACGGGCCCTCTGGAAAAAGTATAACAGTGCTGACCCAGTGGCAGGGACCTCAGGATTGTCTGGAGGTTTCCACCCATGCAATTAGAATGTTCAATAACCTGTGGATCTATCCAACCCAGGAGATTTGAATTTCCTTGCAAAGGCTCGCCAGAGCAGTGAGGAACAAATGGTGAACTCAAGGAGCTACAGAAAAAAACTGTCCTATTGCTTTTGCAAAAGGTATCACAGTCTTCTGCTATAGTATAGCTGTTGGGCAAAGATTTCTATATGTAGCATCTTATCACAGCAATAAAGACAATGGCACATCTGATTATTTGTCTGTTTGGTGTCTTCTGAATACATATAGCTGTATCTGGTTTTACCCCCAAGTGGGAAGAGAGCTCTTGTGATATAAGGGCAAGATATAATAGCGCAGCCCAAATGGCAGGCATCTGCCCAGATTGTATGGAGATTTCCACCAATGCAGACAAGAAGTTAATTCACCTCTAGAGCAGCCCCACCCAGGCGAAATTGAAAACAATTAAGAAAACCCTTACCCTATACAAAATACATAGAGAGGAATTTATCATAGCAATTTGCAAGTGTTTGAACTTGCACAGAATATATTTGCACTAGTTTTTTGATGCTACTGTAATGTTGTTGATAAATGAGGTTTAATAGACTCCAGGAAAAAAGACTTGTAACTTCAGTCAAAAAGCTTAACTTGAAGAAGTGGTCATGGGCACTTCTTAAGTTGTGATTATTTTCTTAGGTGATGTTCCAGTTTCATACAGCCCCAGAACAAGTGCAGCTGAAAACAGGTGCAAAAAAACATGGAGTTAAAAAAGTAGTGCAAACTCTGGTCAAAGCAGGTGCAAAACAGGTGCAAAACACATGCAGTTGGAAAAGTAGTGCAAGCTTAGGTGAAAACAGGGGCACATGTTAAAAGACAGATTTGCACATAAAAAAAATGATCTAAGAGGCTAAAACTTTTGCAATTGATTTGATAAATCCCCCCCATAGAGCCTTATCCGGTTTAACCCTAGTGGGCAAGAAAGGCTCATGCGATATACAGGCAACCTACAACAGTGCCTTCCTTTCAAGGTACAACAGGGAAGGTATTTCCCTCTCCACAATCCTATATGCTGGTCTTTGGAGTGTGGGAGGAACCCAGCACACCTGAAACAGGCCCACACAAGTACAGGGAGAATATGCAAACTCCGTGATGGCGTCTGGGCTGGGTCTGAACCAGGAACTCAGGTGGTGCAGGGCAACACCCCTATACCTCACATATCCAAGTAAAAAACAGGGAATAGGAATAAAAATCATACCTTACCGTCTGATTCACTGGTAAGTTGTCTGCAGGCCTAAGCACATGGTTGAGCACCGCAACATACGCCACATTAACTCTAACAGAGTGTGGCCCTGCAGTCAGGGTGGTATTCCCCACAAGGCCAGGGAGCAGAGGGTCGGCAGCGGTTTGAAATCTCCCAATGCCCAGGACATGCAGTTCCCTTGCGCTGGGCGGTAATTTGTATTCTACATTCATTGAGGAACCTGGCCTTGGGGCTGCAGGGAGAGTAAATCCGGTCCTGCCTGCTAGGAATACTTTCCTTCCATAAGGCGTGACAACGAAGCATGCTTCCTACCCCCCGCAATATGTCAAGAGTGGAGAGTGCAGGGGAAGCCCCGAAAGAAAAAATGGAACAGTCAGGCTGTCCTAAAAAAGATCTATCCCAGCTACCTGATCCTGTCTGCAGGGCCAGCCTTAGGGGTGTGCGAGCTGTGCGGCCGCACAGGGTGCCATGGCAACAAGGGCGCCGCGCGGCCGACACAGCTCGTCCTGGGGGCGGCTTCTCTCCCCCTCACCGCTGGCCATCCGATATGACAGCGCTCCCTCGTCCGCCCCCGCCCGGGCGCAGGAGGGAGCGCTGCCTGCTGTCAGGATGGCGGAGCGGTGAGGGGGAAAGAAGCTGCGCCCGCAGCTGATAGGATGGCCAAGTGGTGTGGAGATCAGAGCCGCTGTCATCCTGTCAGTTTCAGGATTACAGCGGCTCTGTGCGTGGCAGAGCGGGGATCGGTGAAAACTCCCCCCCCCCCCCCACACACAAACGTATTATTAGACATGTGCGAAGACTAAAAATTCATTTCAAATGAAATGAACTAAAACGAAAAAAGTTTTCATTTGTTTCAAACAAAACACTTTTTTATGCTGTTTTGGATTCAGCCATTGGCGTGTTCTGGAGGAAGGGCGCATGACATCATATAACACCGCACGTGTTGGGCGCCGCCATCTTGGTGTATATCTATGTATACACCAAGATGGTGGGGCCAATATCGGCGTGTGACGTCACTGACGCCAGTCATGCATGGCATCATGCTCCCTGCCTTCAAGATGGTGGTACGCATTCACAGAACACGCCGGTGGCCAACATGGCCGCCGCACATTCTCAAACAAATTCTTATGCGCCTGAAAATATTTTTCGTATATTCGGACATTCATTCATTTTACAAGTAGTCTGGGTTTTGTTTCTGTTATCTATTTTTACTTTTCTAGATGCACTTACTTGAAAAAAGGGATCGGCATGACATCCTGACACTTTATTTTTATAAACTCTATTGTAGTTTGACATTTATTGTTTACCTTCTGTTTTATTTGATAAGAATACTTATATTGTGCCGACAAGTTTAATACCTTTGAATAAAAGTTTTATTATCATACTTTTTAATATGTTTCTTTGCGGCTTAACAACATAGGAGTCTTTAAATGGTGCGGATATTGGGGGAAATGGGTGTGGTTACAGGGGTGTGGCCACTGAGGGGTGTGGTCACTGAGGGGCGCTGTAAAGCTTTCTCGCACAGGGCGCCTAAAGGCCTAAGGCCGGCCCTGCCTGTCTGCATGAGAGAGATATAACCATGGACATTCTCTCATGCCTGTCACTCCGAAAAAATACACAGAAATGGCAGAAAGGCTTGGATCGGGGTCAAAACAATTTGTTGTTGTTGATGCAGAAACCACATCTTAGGGTGTGTTGGCTTCTGCTGGCAGGAATATCAAAAAATGTCACCCGCACACCAATAGTTAATTCAGCAAAAGTCCATTTAATGACACATTGCCATTCAGTTATTTCCAGAAGCATGAAGCAACATCCATGTAGCAATTGACAAACAACAAAAAGGTAAGGATTTGGATATAAACATACCAGTGGCTATTCACTTTGCCAAAATGAAACATCAAATCCATGAACTCAGAGGCATGGTAGTTGAGCAGTTACACATGCATCCCATGGGAGGTGACAGGGCTAAACAACTCCTTTGGAGGGAAGCCTTTGGATTTACACATTGGATTGTGTGCAACCCAGGGGCCTTAATTCCAATCTCTCGCTTACATGTTTTTTGGATGACAGATAATCTTGACTCCATGTTAAACACCAACCCATGAGTAATCTTTTGTGATCTCTTGTAACTGAATGGCAATGAGTCATTAAATGGACTTTTGCTGAATTAACTATTGGTGTGCTGGTGATTTTTTTTTATATTCTTGTGTTATACACGGTGCCGTCCGTGGTCGCTACAAGCACCCACCTGCTTCTGCAGGTTTACTATTGTTCCGGTAAGGAGTGCAGCTGGTTTTCTATTTCCATGGCTTCTGCTGGCAGGGGCATGTCCTCTGAGGCCTGTACTTAAACCAAAAAAGGGAAGGCCTCAGAGCCTGCCAAACCCGAGACCAAACTGCACCCACGTGGAGAGAAACCCACTGAGAGGTGCATAAACCAAGCCGAGTACCCTTTTGACCCACCAAAGCAGGTCCCCCAGCAAGGGGGGTACAGGTAGAGGGGACTTGTCAACTGTAGACCCGCCTACCTTGGATCTGGCGACTTGAAACCCCAGAATAGGAGAAGCAGCCTGTGATGGAGTTCGAAGGCGTGGCACATACCTTGCCGGCTGGACTCACGCTCCTGCCTCACTCCTGGCTCCCTGTAACGCTGGGGGTTTTGATTTTTATGGTGGGTGTGTGGATCCCAGCTTCAGAGGATTGGGTCACTATGATATTTTGATAGTAGTGTACGAGGCACAATCAAGTAGCAGATAATTTATTAATGAAGGTTTATATTCAGGACTTGGTGCAATTGGTATTACTGAATTGTGTGGAGGTTCAGGGTAACACTTTAAGTAATGTCAATGCACAGTGGATTCTTATAAGTAATGGCAGTTCAGTAAGAATCAATAATTAATGGCAGTTCAGTAAGAATCAAATAGTAATTAATGGCAGTTCACAGTAACTATATAAGTATGAGATACTTGCTGTGAGATCTGGGGAGTGTTGCTGCCACCCTATGGCCACGAAGGGGTAATGCAGGTCTTCCCTCTGCTGATGATGAGGAAGGGAGCTCTCTCTCTCAGGCTGTTTGGACGGAGGCAGAGCCGTGGTGACGCTGCAACAGCCTAGGTGAAGGGCTCTGTCCGGCCCAAGGTAGGGTGCAAGCTGGGGCTCTATCCAGCCCAATAGGTGGCAGAGAGTTGGGGCTCTATCCGGCCCAATAAGTGGTGGCGAGTTGGGGCTCTATCCGGCCCAATGAGTGGCAGTGCGATGGGGCTCTAGTCCGGCCCAATAGTGCGGTCAGCTGTGGGGGTAATTGCCTGGCGTTTGCACTCCAAGCACGAAGCCAGGTAATTGAATCTGCCGCTCTAAATAGGAAAGGGGGGAGGAGTTGGGTGACGCCGCCATTCATGACGTCACTCGAGCTCCGACATTGCCGCTGATGCTGGCCGGGAACCCTGCTCTGAGGTAGGGATGTTACAGGACCCCCCCGAGGGACCCCTACTGGGGGCCAAGGGACCAGGCCTGTCGGGGTTGCGAGAATGGAACATCCGGATGAGTCGTGGAGCATGAACCTCGGAGGCGGGTTCCCAGGAATCATCAGGAATCATCTTGAGGACCGTAATTCTTCCAGCGGATCAGATATTGTAGGCGGTTTCTATGATGACGGGAGTCCAAGATCTGCCCTACTTCGTATTCCTCCTGGCCGTCGACCACAACTGGTGGTAGCGGAACTGGAACCTTACCAGGGAAGGTGTTGGGACGGTAGGGTTTGATCAGAGAGACGTGGAATGTCGGATGAATCCGTAAGGTTGAGGGCAACACCAGTCTCACAGCTGCCTGGTTGATCACCGAGTGGATGGGAAAGGGACCGATGAATAACCCACTAAACTTGCGTGATGGCGTCTGTAGGTTAAGATGTTTTGTGGACAACCATACTAGATCACCATTTTGGTATGAAGGTGGAGTTCTCCTATGATGGTCGTAGTAAGTCTTTTGCCTGCCCTGGGCTTTAGCGATGTTTTCACGAAGAAGAGGAAGAATATCTTTTAGGTTGTTGACGTAATCGTTAGCCGCAGGGTTGTTCGTAGGAATCTCCTGAGGGGAGAAAGAAGGATGGAACCCGTAGTTGGCATAGAATGGTGAACAACCCGTGGTGGCACTGGTATTGGTATTGTATGCAAACTCGGCTAGGGGAAGCAACTCATGCCAGTTGTTTTGTAGGTGAGTGCAGTAACAACGGATATATTGCTCTACACAGCGATTTACACGTTCAGTTTGGCCGTTTGTTTGAGGATGGTAGGCTGAGGACAATCGATGGTCGATCTGGAGTTTGAGACAGAGAGCCTTCCAGAATCTGGAAATGAATTGTGATCCCCGGTCTGACACAATCCTAGAGGGGATTACATGGAGTTTGAAAACATGCTGTGTCAGCATCTCGGCTGTCTCCTTGAAAGTTGGTAGTTTTGTGAGGGGCACAAAGTGGGCCATCTTAGTGAGATAGTCAACTACGACTAAGATTGTGTTGTACCCCCGGAGCGTGGTAATTCCACAATAAAATCAAGTGAGATAGCCTCCCAAGGTTTGTGTGGTATGGGAAGACTTGTGAGAAGACCGAAAGGTGGTTTGGACTCGTGTTTGGAACGAGCGCAAGTTTCACAGGACGTCACATACTCCCTTACAGTCTCTTCCATCTTTGGCCACCAGAAGTACCGGCGAATGAGATCCAGGGTCCTGGTGATGCCGGGGTGTCCAGCTAGAGGAGCATCATGGGTAAGTTGTAGAATCCGATGGTGCAGGGGAGTTGGGACGTACAACCGTTTATCCTTATAGAGGAACCCCTCGACATCCCTCTCTAGCTCCATTGAGGGGTCTTCTGTGGCTATGGCCTGCTGTAATTCCTCCTTGAGAGTCAAGGTGGAGCATATCATTTTTTGTTGTGGGATGATAAGGGAACTCGTACCTGAGGAATGTTGAGGTTCTTCCAGACGAGATAGAGAATCTGCTTTTCCATTTTTTGACCCAGGTCGGTATGTGATGATGAAGTGAAATCTGTCAAAGAAGAGAGCCCAACGTATCTGTCTGGAAGAGAGAGTTTTGTTTCGCTGGAGATATTGTAGGTTTTGATGGTCAGTGTACACTATAAAAGGTAGTTCGGTGCCCTCCAGGAGGTGTCTCCAAGTCTCCAAGGCTGATTTCACTGCTAACAATTCCTTCTCACCTACTGGGTAATTGATTTCAGCGGGAGTGAGAGAACGAGAATGGAAAGCCACAGGGTGAAGTGGTCCGTCATTGGAGGATATTTGGGATAGGATAGCCCCAAGCGCTAGATGGGAGGCGTCGACCTCTAAGACGTATTGAAGGGAAGGATCCGGTAACCGTAAGATGGGGCAGTAGTGAACCGGCATTTTAGGTTATCGAAGGCCTCCTGAGTACTTTCGTTCCATACATAGCTTTTGAGGCAACTTGTTAGTTGGGTTAACGGTTTCACTATTTGGGAGAAATTTTTGATACATTTGCGATAAAAGTTCGCAAATCCTAGAAATCTTTGAAGGGCCTTCCGATTCTGGGGTCTGGGCCATTTTGGATGCAGTCGATCTTCCCCGGGTCCATCTGTATGCCATTTTTGGAAATGATGTAGCCAAGGAATGAGATGGTGTTGGATTCGAAAGTGCACTTTTCCAGTTTAACGTATAGATTATGTATACGGAGCCTAGAAAGAACCCACCTAACATGCTTGCGGTGGTCTGTTATGTTGTCGGAGTAGATGAGTATGTCGTCCAAATAAACTACTAGACAGACATCGAGGAGATCCCTGAAAATATCGTTCACGAAGAACTGGAAAGTGGCGGGAGCATTGCACAGACCGAAGGGCATGACGAGGTATTCGTAGAGGCCATACCGAGTGCGGAAGGCGGTCTTCCATTCATCCCCCTGGCGGATTCGGACCAAATTATAGGCTCCCTTCAAATCCAGTGTAGTTAATAATTTGGCGGTTTGTAAGCGTTCCAATAATTCAGGGATGAGAGGAAATGGATATCTGTTTTTCAGAGTGATTTTGTTCAACTCTCTGTAATCAATTATGGGACAGAGACTTTGATCGTTGTTCCGGACGAAAAACATGCCCGCTGCTGCTGGTGAAGTGGATAGTCGTATGAAGCCCTTCCTCAAATTCTCATCGATATATTCCTTTAGGTGGCCCAATTCGGGCTGAGATAAAGGATATATGTGCCCAAAAGGAATTGTACTGCCTGGGAGTAATTCAATCGGGCAGTCATATGGTCTATGTGGGGGGAGCATTTCTGCATTCTTTTTGTTGAATATGTCAGCGAAGTCATGATACGCACTGGGTACCATTGTTAAATCTGTTGGTGTTAATGGATCAACAAGTAATAGAGAAGTCTCCTTGTAACAAGTCTGCTGACAATAGGGGGAGGAGAGGAGTACACTCATGTTTTCCCAACCTAACGAGGGTTTGTGCATGCGTAGCCAGGGTAGGCCGAGGATGATGGGAAAATGTGGGGAAGGTATCACGTCTAAGCAGATGTATTCTATTGTGCGACGATCCTGTCACCATAAGCAGAGGTTGTGATTGTGTTGTGATAGGACCTGAGGTCAAGGTGGTTCCGTCAATAACTCTCAGGGAGACAGGATTATTTTTAACGTAAACAGGAATTTTATTAGTGGTCACAACATGGGAATCTATAAAATTCCCACACGCCCCGGTGTCAATCATAGCCTCGAGGGTAATTCGGGATTGATCCCACTGCAGAGAGACAAGAATTTTGAAATAATTAGATTCGGATAGTTAGGGGTTTAAGATTTTGCAGAGTTATGATGACTTACCCGGCTTCAGTAAGAATCAATAATTAATGGCAGTTCAGTAAGAATCAAATAGTAATTAATGGCAGTTCACAGTAACTATATAAGTATGAGATACTTGCTGTGAGATGATCTGGGGAGTGTTGCTGCCACCCGATGGCCACAAAGGGGTATTGCAGGTCTTCCCTCTGCTGATGATGAGGAAGGGAGCTATCTCTCTCAGGCTGTTTGGACGGAGGCAGAGCCGTGGTGACGCTGCAACAGCCTAGGTTGAGGGCTCTGTCCGGCCCAAGGTAGGGTGCAAGCTGGGGCTCTATCCGGCCCAATAGGTGGCAGAGAGTTGGGGCTCTATCCGGCCCAATAAGTGGTGGCGAGTTGGGGCTCTATCCGGCCCAATGAGTGGCAGTGCGATGGGGCTCTAGTCCGGCCCAATAGTGCGGTCAGCTGTGGGGGTAATTGCCTGGCGTTTGCACTCCAAGCACGAACGCCAGGTAATTGAATCTGCCGCTCTAAATAGGAAAGCGGGGAGGAGTCGGGTGACGCCGCCGTTCATGACGTCACTCGAGCTCCGACATTGCCACTGATGCTGGCCGGGAACCCTGCTCTGAGGTAGGGATGTTACACTCCCTTCCTTGCCATTGTGGATTGCCAACAAGGCCCAGTATTCATGTCCTGCTGTAACCCCGCTGGCCCCAGGCCCGAGAGCCCAACGGGTCATCCGTCAATTTCTCCAGCAGGACACTCTGGGGGACTCAATCTAGAGCCACTATGCCAGTGAGGATAGTTGCCATCTCCTTCAATTATGGAGGGAAACCTCTGGGCAGACACTTTTTATAAGGACTCTGGGGGAACCAGTCCTGGGTAAATGTTCCTTGCATGAGGCCCTCCAGGTCCACTGTCCCTGTGAGTGGAAGCCGCATGGCACCGGAGGCCCCTGCTATCTAGAACGAAGGCTAGGAGTAAAATAACAAACGTTACGATGCTCCTGTTCAGCCTGAGGAAATACAAAATACTGAAGTGGTTAGGAGAGACGGCCCTAATTCTAATTGTGGATGATGTGTTTCCTGTTTCAGGTGGGTGGATCCCTTCTCTCAGATGCTGCCCTGGAAGATGAATTGGAAAAACTAAAAATACACATTAAAAACTTCTAAAATGTTCTCCATGACTTAGCCATATGTTTATATACAGTTTATATAAAAACCTTTTTTTTTTAAACGGCATGTTGTGTTTACTTGTGTTATCTTTGACTAATATTTAAATTTGTTTGATGATCTGAAACATTAAAGTGTGACAAACGTGCAAAACAATGAAAAATCAGGAAGGGGGCCAACACTTTTTCAAACAACTGTATATATATGTGAGTGTGTACGGTATCTCACAGAAGTGAGTACACCCCTCACATTTTGTAAATATTTTATTATCATTTCATGTGACACAGAAGAAATGACACTTTGCTACAATGTAAAGTAGTGAGTGTACAGCTTGTATATCAGTGTACATTTGCTGTCCCCTCAAAATAACGCATAGTATGCTGTAACAAATATTTACATTAATGTAGATGAGAATTTATATAGTTTATTCTTTGTACCATTTTCCTATGGACAGTCTATAGTAAGTTATATGCTGCCATCTAGTGACCTTTTGTGGTAATGCACTCGTTTTTCCATGTTCCATTTCCTGATATCTATGACACATTTCCCCTTTGTGTATGCTCCACCCTTCTTCTTGAGTATGGGACTTCCTGTGTCATGGATACAGCTATCAGGGACACATGTATTCTGTATAGTACGCTACGAAAGTATTGCATTTTGACCGCATAATACCGCAATCATTTACCTGCTCTTATCCTGTTGTCTGATGTACAGAATAAAGCAACCCTTGTGGATGAAAAGGTATCGGTGAGTTCAGCTATCTGACAATGATTGTCCTCAGTGATTGAATCTGCTTATACAGGCCAGGCATAGAAGTCTCAGCAAGGGATAAGTCACTAGCACAACAATCGGAGTCAGAATACACAGCCATTAATGTCTAAACCATTGGTAACAAAAGTGAGTACACTCCTAAGTGAAAATGTCCAAATTTGGCCCAAAGTGACAATATTTTGTGTGGCCACAATTATTTTCCAGTAGTGCCTTAACCCTCTTGGGCATGGAGTTCCCCAGAGCTTCACAGGTTGCCACTGGAGTCCTCTTCCACTCCTCCATGACGACATCACGGAGCTGGTGGATGTTAGAGACCTTGCGCTCTTCCACCTACCGTTTGAGGATGCCCCACAGATGCTCAATAGGGTTTATGTTTGGAGACATGCTTGGCCAGTCCATCACCTTTAACCTCAGCTTCTTTAGCAAGGTAGTGGTCGTCTTGGAGGTGTGTTTGGGGTCGTTATCATGTTGGAATACTGCCCTGCGGAACAGTCTACGAAGGGAGGGGGATCATGCTCTGCTTCAGTATGTCACAGTACATGTTGGCATTCATGGTTTCCTCAATAAACTGTAGCTCCCCAGTGCTGGCAGCACTCATGCAGCCCCAGACCATGACACTCCCACCACCATGCTTGACTGTAGGCAAGACACACTTGTCTTTGTACTCCTCACCTTGTTTTTGCCACACACGCTTGACACCATCTGAACCAAATACGTTTATCTTGGTCTCATCAGACCACAGGACATGGTTCCAGTAATCCATGTCCTTAGTCTGCTTGTCTTCAGCAAACTGTTTGCGGGCTTTCTTGTGCATCATCTTTAGAAGAGGCTTCCTTCTGGGATGACAGCTTTGAAGACCACTTGGATGCAGTGTGTGGCATATGGCCCGAGCACTGACAGGCTGAACCCCCACCCCTTCAACCTCTGCAGCAATGCTGGCAGCACTCATACGTCTATTTCCCAAAGACGCTGAGTACGTGTACTCAACTTCTTTGGTCAGCCATGGCGAGGCCTGTTCTGAGTGGAACCTGTCCTGTTAAACCGCTGTATGATCTTGGCCACTGTGCTGCAGCTCAGTTTTAAGGTCTCTGCAATCTTCTTATAGCCTAGGCCATCTTTATGTAGAGCAACAATTCTTTTTTTTTTCAGATCCTCAGAGAGTTCTTTGCCATGAGGTGCCATGTCGAACTTCCAGTGACCAGTATGAGAGAGTGAGAGCGATAACACCAAATTTAACACCCCTGATCCCCATTCACGCCTGAGACCTTGTAACAGTAACGAGTCACATGACACCGGGGAGGAAAATAGCTAATTGGGCCCAATTTGGAAATTTTCACTTAGGGGTGTACTCACTTTTGTTGCCAGCGGTTTAGACATTAATGGCTGTGGGTTGAGTTATTTTGAGGGGACAGCAGATGTACACTGATATACAAGCTGTACACTCACTACTTTACATTGTAGCAAAGTGTCATTTCTTCAGTGTCGTCACATGAAATGATATAATAAAATATTTACAAAAATGTGAGCGGTGTACTCACTCCTGTGAGATACTGTATATACACATAGTCATGACCAAAAACATTGGGACCCCTGCATTTCTGTTAGATAAGGCATCACTTTGCACAGAAAACTGTTGCAATTACAAATGTTTAGGCATTCTCATGTTTATTTTGTTTGTATTGGTATGATATAAAAAAGTGGAGGGGAAAAAAGCCAAATCTGACACACAATTCCATGCAAAACTCCAAAAATGGACTAGACAAATTTATTGGCACCTTCTCCAAATTGCAAGAAATAATTGTATTCCAAGTTTTTGTGGAAAAGCATGGACAATCTCAGGGTTACAAGATCATCTCCAGAGATTTTATTGTAATTATGTCCACTGTGCGCAGCATTGTCAAGATGTTTACAGCCCATGGCACTGTAGCTAATCTCCCTGGACGTGGACGAAAGAGGAAAAATTGATCAAAGATTGCAACAAAGAATTGTTAGAATGGTCGATAAAGACCCTCAATCAACTTCCAGACAAATTCAAGCTGACCTTGAGGCACAGGAAACAACTGTGTCAGCTAGCACTATAAGTCATCATCTGAATGAAAAGGGACGCTATGGTAGGAGACCCGGGAGGACCCCACTGCTGACACAGAAACATAAAAAAGCCAGATTGGAGTTTGCCAAAACTTGCATGGGGAAGCCAAAATCTTTTTGGGAAAATGTGCTGTGCACAGACGAAACAAAATGACAGCTTTTTGGTAAAACCCATCATTCTACTGTTTTCAGAAAAAAAAATGAGGACTTTAAAGAAAAAAAGTACAGTCCCTAAAGTCAAACATGTTGGTGGTTCACTGATGTTTTGGGGTTGCTTTGCTGCTTCAGGCACTGGATGTCTTGACTGTGTGCATGGCATTATGAATTCTGAAGATTACCAAAGAATTCTGGGGCGCAATATAGGGCCCAGTGTCAGAAAGTTGGGTTCTCGTCAGAGGTCATGTTTCTTCAACAGGACAATGACCCAAAGCACACGTCAAAAGCACCCAGAAAAGGTTTCAGACAAAGCGCTGGAGAGTACTGGAGTGACCAGCAGTGAGTCCAGATCCAAATCCCAAGAGAGTTGGGAAAAGGAACCTTTCAATCTGAGAGACCTGGAGCAGTTGGTGAAAAAGGAGTGGTCCGCAATTCCTGTAGAGGTGTAAGAAACTCATTGATGGTTACAGGAATCAATTAATTTAGTTATTTTTTCCAAGGGCTGTGCTACCAAATATTAATTGAGGGTGCCAATAACTTTGTCCAGTCCATTCTTGGAGTTTTGCGTGGAATGTGTCAGATTTGGCTTTTTTCCCCCACTTTTTTGTGTCATACCAATACAAATAAAAGAAATAAACATGAGAATGCTTAAACATTTGTAATTGCAACAGTTTTCTGCACAAAGTGGTGCATTATCTGACAGAAATGCAGGGGTGCCAATATTTTTGGCCATGACTGTATATAACCTTATGAATTCTGAACATATTCTCGTGCTGTCCTTTATTGTTTATTGCCGTACTGTTCCAGACCAATCTTATTTATCACTTAAAACTTACAAACTCATCACTTTTCTTTTTTCCACATTGTGTTTTGTTTTTCCCCTTAAATCCTGTGAAACACCGCAGAGCCAGAGTTTCTCAGATACATTCCACAATGGTCATCATAAATCTTAAAGGGGTTCTAAATCCTCCCATTTTTTTGCCTATATCTACTGCTATCAAGCTATCTACTGCTATCAAGCAGTAGATATAGGCAAACAGTTTTCTAAAAAAAATAACGCTTTAACAGCGGTTTAAACTTACCTTGTTTTAGCTGCGCACTCCCGCCTGAAAATCCAAAACTGTTCGGGCGGCCGCAAAGCATCTTGGAGAGGGCGCATGCGCAGTTCTGATTCTCGGCCGGGAGACAAGCAGAGATGCAAGGTAAGTCTATGGATGCGTGCACCCTAATGCAGACACCTTAGGATCAGAAGTGCCAGCAAGCAGAGAGGAGTCAGCGCTAGATCGGAGAGCCGCCGCACTGCTGGAGGGACAGATGAAAACATCAGGAAAGAAGAAGAAGATCGGATTAAGCGACATCATTTAACCACTTGCCGTCCGCCCGTTGTAAAAAAATGCGGCACTGCAGCATTGGCGGGTGCCCCAGCGCGCTAAAACGACAATTGCGCTACACATGTTACATATCGCCGCGAACGTCGCAGTGAGACCAATCATTTTAGGGCCATCAATCACTGATAACACTAAACTGATGAGCGGTAACAGCTTTTAAAGCGTCGCCTATGGCCAATTTTGGGTATTATCGTTTTTTGAGGTTTCGCGCGCGCACGCAATTTTAAGGCTTGACATGTTTGGTGTCTTTTTACCCGACGTGACCCTGTCTTTTATATTTTACCAAAAAATTGGGTAATAATAAATGTTTTATCATTTAATATAGGGGAAACTGTTTTTTTTTAAAAAGATTCGGTAATTTTTCCTTAATATAGTAAAAAATTAAAACCCCAGTGGTGAATAAATACCACCAAAAGAAAGCTCTATCTGTCCCCAAAAAAGGGTATAAAATTCATTTCAGTACAGCGTTGCATGACGGAATAAATGTCAGTCAAAGTACCGCAGCGCTGAATACTGAAAAATGGCCTGGATGGGAAGGGGGTTTAACACCGCGGATGTCAACTGGTTAAGGTAGGTGCTAGCATAAAATTATCCTTTAATGTCACTTTAACCAGTTGACATCCTCCTGACGCCCTCCGAGCCGGTCCCGGGCCGGATAACAATCCCCCTATATAATAGCAAAGGCACACTGACAGGTCCTCTTTATGGAGACATTAGGGGTCTCTAGGACCCCTAATGTCACCTGTGGACCCCAAAAGAAGCTGATGAAGCAGAAATCTTCCGCCGCGCGGAGGGGTCCAAAAAAACGAGCACATATAGACGATCGGCGCGCTATGGAGCCGCCAATCGTCCATATGTGAAACACCCGGTAACGAGTGTTTGCATTGGTCGGGTCTTTTCTGCCCGCTAGGGGGCGCGCACGAGCAGAAAAAAACTGCCGTCTGATGCTGCAATGCCGTCCATCCGTTTTTTTACAATGGGCGGACGGCAAGTGGTTAACTACAGTAAGCCTGCAACTGTTTCCCTTGTAACCCATAAACATTGTATCAAACTTGTTTCTTTATAGTTGGTCTGCAGATGTTATAATTTTAGCTCAAACCTTGTATCAAGCTTACCCTGGATATTTAAAGTGACATTAAAGTAAAAAAATGTTTTCCCTCCCCCCAATGTTAATTAAAGCACTTACCTTAAATTATGTTTCTTAATCCGATCTTCCTTCCTGTCGTTTTCAGCCTTCTCTCCTGTGCTGCTGCGGCTCTCCGATCCAGCGCTGACTCCTTTGTCCTTGCTGGCACTCTCTGTTCCAAGGTGTCTGCATGCGGATGCACGCGTCCATATACTTACCTTGTGTCTTGAACTCTTCATCTCCCGGCCGGAAATGTGAACTGCGCATGCGCCCGCCCCATGATGCTTTGTGGCCGCCCGAGAATTTTCACATGTTCGGACGGGAGCGCGCAGGGAAGACACAGGTAAATATTAACCTCTTTAAAAGCGGGGTTTTTTTATACACTTTTTGCATATATCTACTAATGTTGGGGAGCTCACAGAGCACTCGCTCAGCGTTTTTCCATGAATGAAAAGTATTTATTGGTATTTCAACAGCAGATACTCAAGGAAGCTCAACTGTATGTAGCTTGTCTTCAGCAGAATATATATTCTCACCAATGGGCTCACCAATCACCGAGTTGTTCCATACACTCAAGGTGTCCCAGTCTTTTAATAGTTTCTCTTGCAGTACTGCTGCTCTGGCCTCAATCTTCAGGGCCACTGTCTGGCTCCCCCAGACAACCTCAATCACGTCAAATCCTCACCATAGGCTTCACAAACCTGCACTGGCCTCCACACTGACTCCTGGGTGTAGTTCTCCTGTCTCCCAGGTGGGGCCCTGAACACATCCCAGCACACTCTTCATGAGGGATGTGCACAGGTGCACAATTAGGTGCTGGTTACTACCAAAGCATGGACCCAGAAATGGAGATTTCCTACCACCCAGAGCTCTAAGAAATCTCCTGGCTCCAGGATCCCAACTGTGATCCAGAAAACCCGGAAAGGACTGAAAAGGCAGTTCTATCCTGGTACAAGTCATTTCTCCCTGGAGCCACTCAGCCAGGCCCGGATTTCCCACAAGGCCACCGAGGCCCGGCCTCGGGGCGGCTGGTGCAGAGGGGCGGCAGCAGTGTGGAGTCCCCCGACGCCCGGAACATGCAGTTAAGTAAAATAGGTGCATGCAGGGCCATAACTACTGATCACGGGGCCCCATTGTAAAAATGTGATGGGCACCCCCTGATGACTTCTCTCTGAGATGTCAGTAACAATGCTAAGATCCCAAATACTCCTTTTGTGCATCTAAAATCATCTCTACATTGTAGTCTTGTAGCTGCATTGTAGCTGCAACCATTCCAACCTTTAGTGGTACTTAATTTGCCTCAATAACCCAATGGGGCTCCCTTCCACACCCAGGCCCCATAGAAGCCTCCTGGGCTGCTATGGCTATAGTTGCGTCACTGGGTGCATGGCCATAGACTTTTATCCACACCAAGAGGAAACAATTTTGCTCATTTATAATTACAAGCACTTTTCTTGATCTCCGAGGACCTGTATTACTTCAAGCCCAGCTAAAGCTTTCACCAGAAAGAAAATAAGAAATACTGGAAACTGCCATCATCTTGGGGCATACAGCACTCCAAAATGTAGAAAGATGGACGCTGTGGTTAGTAACATTGCAGAGTACCTTTATCTCATGTCTGAATTCACCAAAAGAATAATCAATGACCAACAAAATGCTTTTAGACAACTATAGACAACTCTGAGTTGTTTGACCATCACAGGACAAATCCCAATAGCCAAGTAGCCAGTGTCCCTAGAAAACCAACCTTGGTTCTTAAAGGAGATCTATGAGCTGAGTGAAAATCACTCAGCCTCATAGTTCTAGCCGACCTGTGACAATGAAACTGTCACAGGTCAGCTCAATATATCGGGAAGTGAGCGAACACATAAAGTTGCTTGCTCACTTCTCAATCTATCCCTGCAGAGAGCCGTGACTGTCACTCACAGCTCCCTGCAGGGATTCCCCCCTTTCCATGTCCGATCCTCCAACGCTGACTGGCGGAACGGACAGGGAGGGGGCGGGTACAGCTGGCTCTGCCTCTAGATAGGCAGAGCCAGCTGTCAATCATGCAGCTGGGTGGATCTCGACAGTGATGTTGGGATCCGTCCCGTCTGCGGCGTCTCAGTATACAGCGAGCTGTAGCTCGCGATATACTGAGCTTTGGGTGACGGGAGGACGCAAGCTTGTGTCCTCCCGTTACCCTTAGGAGAACTATGGAGAAAAGCACTGACCCCATAGTTCTCCTTTAAAGATGAACTTTACCCATTTCTTTAAATGTTTGATAATGACAATCGACAAACAGATACTTCTAGATAATTGCCGGATTTCTATTCTTTGCATGTCTTTTTTTTCTTTTCCTTCCCATTTTTCTCACAGTGGCTATTTTACTTAAGGGCAGATTCAGGCCCGGATTTCCCACAAGGCCACCAAGGCCCGGCCTCGGGACGGCAGGGCGCATAGGGACGGCAGCGGTGTGGAGTCCCCCCGACGCCCGGAACATACAGTCCAGGGCCCGGGCGGGTAAGTTGCCTTGTGGGGAATCCGCTTGTACATTTTGTGGGGAATCTTGTTTTTAAAAATCTGTGCAGCCTGTTCGTCCTCCCCCCCTCACTTACCTCTCTCCTCTGGTTCCGGCCGCCAAGTCTCTCCTCACTTGCCGTCGATGTGGGGAGCAAAGCGGCAGGGTTAAAAGTAACCCTGCTGCTCCGTGTAGACTATAGACAGTGAGGGGGGAGAGCAGTGCTCTTCCCGTCTCACCTGTCACAGGAGTTCCAGCACAGTGCTGTGCTAGAACTCCTGTATAGGAGGTGACAGGGTCAATAAAGAAAACCTGTCACCTCCAAATGCTATCCCACAGGAACTTGTTAGCTAGCTCCTGTGTGATAGCAATAAAGTTAAGTGAAAAAATAAAAAATAAGAAGAAATAATAATTAAATAAAAATAAATAAAAAGGTGATTAAAAAGTAAAACATAAGTGGGTGCTGGGAGGGGGGCGCATAGCAGAACCTGGCCTTGGGGCGGCAGGGATAGTAAATCCGGCCCTGCACTCAGCCCCTCTGGCTGAGAACCCTGGGTGACTTTGAGGCCACCCAACAGCGTGGTATTGCCACGCAATGCCACACCCTTTAAATACAAGTCTTGTTTGCCATCCAAAACCGCAAATGTATCTGTTCTTCCCTTGTTTCATTACTACATGTCGAGCAACAGTAGATCTGAAATTCCATGGTACAATGATCAGAAATCCTATTTTTTTATTTTCTCTTTGTTTTGCCTTCGTAGTACATATCACACTCACACAAACAGAGATACACAACCCCTTCCGTTTCACAGTTCACATAGTGATGACTCGTAAAAATCTTTGTCCTCTCGGTGTAACAACTTGGGTTCCATTTTTTTTGTTCAAAATTATTTGTATTAGTTTTAGGTGCATTAAGAAGTAAGCACATGTACATATGCAATGTCGGTCTTAGGAAACATTATATGTATTATGCACAGTAAAAGAAAGTGATAGTAAAACCATCGACCATTAAAGTCCAAGGAAACATCAAGTAGTCAGTGTAAATACAAGCAACACATTAGCATGGATATTGTGTAGAGGGTACAGAAAGCTAGTTTGAGTTGTCTGGTTCTTGGGGGGAAAGGGGAGGGGGGTAAGGCACAGGGCTAAGGGTGGAAAAATTAGCAAGGTAGGAGGAAAGAGAGAGGGAAAGAGATAGAAGAATCAGGGTGAAAGAAATGAGAAGAGGAATATGTGGGAGATGGAATAAAGTTACATGTTCATTATCTCCGGTAGTAAGTTATTACAGGATCAAGGAATCCACATTGAAAGAGGGAGGGAGGAAGGTACGATTCAAGCCATGGCTCCCACAGCCTCCTGAATGACACCATGTCATCCCGTTGAATTGCGGTTAGCTTCTCGAAAAACATCTATTGCGATACTCTGCGCTTGACCTCAGCAAGTGGTAGGTCAGGGGACTTCCAAGCTTTCGCAATGACTCTTTTGGCTTCCGTAGGGATTAAGGTTATCAATCGATGTTGATGAACCGTACTCACCAATGGTTTGTTATGTAGTAGGGCTTCCAAAGGGTCCTTGCAAAATGTCTTGCCAGTGACCGTATATAGGAGTTGATAGACTCTGTGCCAGAATCTCCTCACCTTAGGGCAGGACCACCAAATGTGAAGGACCGATCCCTCCACCCGGGCCCCTAAAACAATTTGGGGAGTAGGATGGGATAGCTTTGGAGATCCTGAGGGGCACCAGATACCACCTAAAGAGCAATTTGTAGTTGGCCTCCATCGCTTGGACATTTGTTGAACTTCGAGAGGTCGATGCCCATATCTGGGACCAGGTGTCAGTGGAGATAGACCAGCCCAGGTCTTGTTCCCATTTGGAGGTGTATGAAGGGAGAGGAGAATGTAGTTTATCTAGCAATAAGGTATAGAGGGCTGATATAGTGCCAGAGTCACTAGCATCATTTAGTAGGAGCTTCTGGAAGGGAGTAAGAGGAGGGACGAGTCTTAAAGAGCCTAATTGAGCCAATAGAAAGTGCTTAATTTGCAGAAAGTGGAAGATACTTCTAGGAGTTAGGTGGTGTCTAGCTTGGAGCATCAGGAATGGTATAACCCCCGTCTTAGATCAGAAATCTTTAACTAAGCTCAGGGAGCTAGAGAGACACTGTTTTAAGGTGGTGGGGTTGGAATAGCCTGGTAGGAATAGTGGGTTCCCATGGATAGACATCAGGGGCAAATGAGGAGACACCCAACCTAGAGGGTGTCTCAGCCCATCCCAAATTCTCAGGGTATGTTTGAGAATGGGGTTGTTGAGTCCTACATGCTTTGGGGGGTAGCCAAGGGAGATTGAGGAGGGATATTGGGGAACATGAGTAGGCTTCCAGCGAGACCCATAGCGGCATTTCGCTCTTCCCAAAACAGTGTACCAGAAAAGCCAGTTGGGCGGCCTGGTAGTATTTTTAAAAGAAACCTCCTTTCAGCGTAGTCCGATAGAAAACTAAATGAGAAACCCTTGGGAAAGAACCTTTCCAAATAAAACGAAGTATTCATCGTTGGAGTTGTTGAAGCCAAAAGGTAGAGACAGGAAGGACTCAACCTTGTCTAGTCCCTCTAGTAATCTAAAAAGTCTGTAAATGAAAGCCTTGGTACTAGACATAAGCAGTAGGTTTAGAGTATAACGTAATAATCCAATGCATGAAATAAGATCCAAATCCCCATTTAGAGAGGGTATAACTCAAATAATCCCACTCGACCGAGTCAAATGCCTTACTTATATCCAGGGTGAGTAACATGGTCGGGATGTTCCTCTGGTGGGAAATGTGCAGGAGATGGGATATTCTCTGGACACAGTCTCCCGCTTGACATCCCAACATGAATCCCACTTGGTCTTTGGAAATCAGATCGAGGAGAGGGGATTGGAGACGGAGGGTGAAGATTTTGGTGAGTAATTTAAGGTCAATGTTGATCAGGGACAATAGTTAGTGCAGGAGGTGTGATCCGTGTCCAGTTTTTGGATCATACAAATGGAGGATAACAGCGATTCCTGCCTCAATTGACCCCTTCACGCAAGGCATTGAAGTATGCAGTCAAATGTTGATCAAGAGTATCTGCAAATTTTTTATAATAGGTGGAACTAAAGCCATCCGGGCCAGGGCGTTTTCCAATTTTAAGGTGCTTGATGTCAGGATCCAGAGCACCCCCAGGTGGCGCTGGAGCCAGGTCCTGTAGTTCCTGTGCTTGCCTGCGGGTGTCTCCAGCAGCCAGGAACTGTCAGGAACCTGCAGCTTCAGTACTCACCTGCGGGTGTGCCCCATCTGTGACTGATCATCCCATCACCTGGTGCTTCCTGGGAGGGTATTTAAGCTCTCCCTGCAGTCAGGAAGCTGGCTCAGTATTGCGTCACCTGCACCTGACTGACTCCCCTGGCTTTTGCCTTGGAACCTGAACCCTGCTACCTGAACCCTGCTACCTATCTGTAATCCTGTCACCGACCCGGCTTGTTACCCAACCACTCTCCTTGAATCCTGTTCCTGTACCGCGCTGCCCTCCTGTCACCGACCCGGCTTGTTACCCGACCACTCTCCTTGAATCCTGTTCCTGTACTGCGCTGCCCTCCTGTTAACGACCCGGCTTGTTACCTGACCACTCTCCTTGAATCCTGTTCCTGTACCGCGCTGCCCTCCTGTTAACGACCCGTCTTGTACCTGACCACTCTTGTATCCTGAGGCCTGCCGTATATCTGCAGGCCTGTTACCCCTCCTTGTTGCTATTCCCCCCTGGCTGTAGGTGTGTGTTTGTCCCAACGGTGGGTTTGTTACTTCACTGCTAAACCTGTGGGGGTTGAGGGGGTTTGTAGTTTTGTTGATGTGTAACAAACTGTGTGCATAGAACCCTATCCTGTGTGGGCATATTCATTTGGTCATCCTGCGTGGGTACCTACATGTGGTGTGAGGACTCCTGTGCATGGTACCCTGACAGAATACTGAGCCCCACCGACCAAATTGACTACACAGGGACCTGCAGGCTTTTGGTTTTTTTTGTGTTGTTTTTCCCTTGCTACTGTCGAGATGGATCTCGAGGGAATATATTATTATGCGCTCCTGGCATCCGAGGAGCCGCAGCACTGCCGTCAGTTGTTTCAAGGCTTCCCCAGAGCAGACCTGTTAGAATACATCCGCAAGGCCCACGATTTTATGGATATGACTGGTTGTCCTTTTGAGGAGATCCAACCCCTAATCAAGATCTGTAGCGAACTAGCTCTGAGGGGTGATGAGGGTGATGATTTCTCCCCTTCATTTACCCTGTCGCAAGTTATGTCGCTGGTGTGGTTCCTAGAGGATGATCCCGCCGGGTTTTCTGCACACTACTCTGAATGCCCACCTGAGGACCTGTTGAAATATATTGAGGCAGTTGAGACCCTTATTGACCGGGGAGTCGTTGTAGTGACAATTGCTGAACCCTTGCTCCAGAGGTGGTCTGACATACGGTCTAGGCAGTCTAGCCCCTTTACCAAAGCCCGATCGGGGTTAACCATGTTTCCCATGACAACCGCGGAGACTTTTGTTATTCCTGATGAACAAATCCGCTCCCAGTTTTCCGTAGCAACAGTACCTCTCTGCCATTCAGTTACACCTGTTCCCAAGGCAGCCCAGCAAGACCCCTCATGTCTCTAAGCCGAGTATCGGTCAGAAGCTGAAAACCTCGACGAATGGACAGATTGTTCGGATGATGAGGATTGGAGCGACTGCTCTGAGGATGAGACTGTGGATAACTGTTTTAGATACTCAGGGTTCGTTCCAGTCCAGCCGCTTCCCGTTCCAGTCCAGCCGCTTCCCGTTCCAGTCCAGCCGCTTCCCGTTCCAGTCCAGCCGCTTCCCGCTCCTGTTGGAGACGATCCTGTACCTGTTCGGGACGATCCTGTTCGAGACGAACCTGTTCCGGTTGATGCCGATCCAGCTCCTGTTCCGGTCGATGCC
Organism: Nanorana parkeri; assembly: GCF_000935625.1. Taxonomy (NCBI): domain Eukaryota; kingdom Metazoa; phylum Chordata; class Amphibia; order Anura; family Dicroglossidae; genus Nanorana; species Nanorana parkeri. The sequence continues at coordinate 722,760 of NW_017306643.1, read as the reverse complement.
GATCCAGCTCCTGTTTCGGTCAATGCCGATCCAGCTCCTGTTCCGGTCGATGCCGATCCAGCTCCTGTTCCGGTCGATGCCGATCCAGCTCCTGTTCCGGTCGATGCCGATGCCGGTTCCTGGCCAACCTGCCCTGGTGCAAGATGCCTCATCCCTGGGACCTCCCTTATCCACGTCGCTCCATGCTATCCCGAGGGGTTCCCTTCACCTTTTGGACAGACCTGCCCATTCAAGCCACTATCTGCCCACTGAAACCCAGGCTTCTCAGTGCTGGGGGGTGTGCCCTAAGGAACCCTGGTGCCCATGGCCTTTCGGTTGGGTCTTCCGCTGGCCTGTGGAGACTTCTGCCGGATCCGGATGGTGGACTGCTCGGCCCGATGCCTGACCCTGGCAGGGGGGGGTGCTCAGCCGGTCCCTGAACTTTGGCCGGCCCTGGGGCATATGGTGAACTTGGCAGCCTTGCGGGCTTTCCGTGCCCTTGGACTTCGAGGATGCGTATGGACTTTGTCGGAGCGTCCGGAGTCCGCTCCTTGAGAGAGGGGTACTGTCAGGATCCAGAGCACCCCCAGGTTGCGCTGGAGCCAGGTCCTGTAGATCCTGTGCTCGCCTGCGGGTGTCTCCAGCAGCCAGGAACTGTCAGGAACCTGCAGCTCCAGTACTCACCTGCGGGTGTGCCCCAGCTGTGACTGATCATCCCATAACCTGGTGCTTCCTGGGAGGGTATTTAAGCCCTCCCTGCAGTCAGGAAGCTGGCTCAGTATTGCGTCGCTTGCACCTGACTGACTCCCCTGGCTTTTGCCTTGGAACCTGAACCCTGCTACCTATCTGTAATCCTGTCACCGACCCAGCTTGTTACCCGACCACTCTCCTTGAATCCTGTTCCTGTACCGCGCTGCCCTCCTGTTAACGACCCGGCTTGTACCTGACCACTCTGGTATCCTGAGGCCTGCCGTATATCTGCAAGCCTGTTCCCCCTCCTTGTTGCTATTCCCCCCTGGCTGTAAGTGTGTGTTTGTCCCAACGGTGGGTTTGTTACTTCACTGCTAAACCTGTGGGGGTTGAGGGGGTTTGTAGTTTTGTTGATGTGTAACAAATAAACTGTGTGCATAGAACCCTATCCTGTGTGGGCATATT
>NW_017306643.1:719061-721331 GCF_000935625.1 Nanorana parkeri | reverse complement strand
ATGCCGATCCAGCTCCTGTTCCGGTCGATGCCGATCCAGCTCCTGTTCCGGTCGATGCCGATCCAGCTCCTGTTCCGGTCGATGCCGATCCAGCTCCTGTTCCGGTCGATGCCGATGCCGGTTCCTGGCCAACCTGCACTGGTGCAAGATGCCTCATCCCTGGGACCTCCCTTATCCACGTCGCTCCATGCTATCCCGAGGGGTTCCCTTCACCTTTTGGACAGACCTGCCCATTCAAGCCACTATCTGCCCACTGAAACCCAGGCTTCTCAGTGCTGGGGGGTGTGCCCTAAGGAACCCTGGTGCCCATGGCCTTTCGGTTGGGTCTTCCGCTGGCCTGTGGAGACTTCTGCCGGATCCGGATGGTGGACTGCTCGGCCCGATGCCTGACCCTGGCAGGGGGGGGTGCTCAGCCGGTCCCTGAACTTTGGCCGGCCCTGGGGCATATGGTGAACTTGGCAGCCTTGCGGGCTTTCCGTGCCCTTGGACTTCGAGGATGCGTATGGACTTTGTCGGAGCGTCCGGAGTCCGCTCCTTGAGAGAGGGGTACTGTCAGGATCCAGAGCACCCCCAGGTTGCGCTGGAGCCAGGTCCTGTAGATCCTGTGCTCGCCTGCGGGTGTCTCCAGCAGCCAGGAACTGTCAGGAACCTGCAGCTCCAGTACTCACCTGCGGGTGTGCCCCAGCTGTGACTGATCATCCCATAACCTGGTGCTTCCTGGGAGGGTATTTAAGCCCTCCCTGCAGTCAGGAAGCTGGCTCAGTATTGCGTCGCTTGCACCTGACTGACTCCCCTGGCTTTTGCCTTGGAACCTGAACCCTGCTACCTATCTGTAATCCTGTCACCGACCCAGCTTGTTACCCGACCACTCTCCTTGAATCCTGTTCCTGTACCGCGCTGCCCTCCTGTCACCGACCCGGCTTGTTACCCGACCACTCTCCTTGAATCCTGTTCCTGTACCGCGCTGCCCTCCTGTCACCGACCCGGCTTGTTACCCGACCACTCTCCTTGAATCCTGTTCCTGTACCGCGCTGCCCTCCTGTTAACGACCCGGCTTGTACCTGACCACTCTTGTATCCTGAGGCCTGCCGTATATCTGCAAGCCTGTTACCCCTCCTTGTTGCTATTCCCCCCTGGCTGTAAGTGTGTGTTTGTCCCAACGGTGGGTTTGTTACTTCACTGCTAAACCTGTGGGGGTTGAGGGGGTTTGTAGTTTTGTTGATGTGTAACAAATAAACTGTGTGCATAGAACCCTATCCTGTGTGGGCATATTCATTTGGTCATCCTGCGTGGGTACCTACATGTGGTGTGAGGACACCTGTGCATGGTTCCCCTGACACTTGATGATATTCGAGATTTCTTCTAACGTTACAGGGACATCAATCAATTTGTGTTCTTCAAAAATTGAGGGGAGGTTAAAGGTAGAGAAAAATGCACCTATACGCAATTTGTCTAAAGGGCACGTGGTACGATATAAGTCTCGCAGGTGGGACTGAAAAGCATCCAATATTTTAATGGGATGAGCAGTTACGGGGCCACCTCCAATGTGCAAGTGAATGGGGTCACGTCTGGGGTTGGTGTCTCTAAGCCTGTGTGCTAACAACGTGTCTGGCTTGTCCCTTTTGAGATAAAATCTATGTCTGGTCCAGGCCAATCTATCATTTGAAAGGTGTGTTAGACAAAGGTTTAGTTCAGTACGGATATTAAACAACCGGGATCTATGTTCAGGAGAGGGATTCTGTTGGAAATCTTGGGAAGCTGATTGTAGGTCGGATTCCAGCTGGTCAATACGGGAAGTCCTTTTCTTTTTGGCTTGAGAGGCTAGTTGAATCAACCGACCACGAATTGTGGGTTTATGGGCCTCCCAGACTGTTATTGGGGAAGAGACAGAGTTCAAGTTCAAGTATTCAGTCAGGGAGGCTTGGGCTGAAACCAAGGTGTCAGGGTTGGTAAGCAAGGAATCCCGCAATGACCTTCTGTCCTTGATATAGATAGACCAATATTAAATCATGACCAAATCATAGTCAGACCATGATACTGGGCATATGGCTGCAGAAGACACCTGTGTTAAATCGCCGGGGTGTAGTAGAATGTGGTCGATATGAGAAAAAAACATTATGAGGATTGGAATAAAATGTATATTGCTCCTTAAGTGGGTGGAGTTCTCTCCAGGAGTCTACTATGTGGTATTGGGTCAGTATGGATCGAAATCTCCTGGCTGAAGACATATTGGGAGGGGGGGGGGGGGGGGTGCGGGGTGACTGGGGGGG
>NW_017306643.1:679696-718591 GCF_000935625.1 Nanorana parkeri | reverse complement strand
GGGGGGTGTTGCAGTGTGACTGTGGTCGTGACGATCAACATGGGGATGTAGCAGTAGATTGGAGTCTCCACACAGTATCAGTGTCCCCCTAGCATGAAAGTCAACAACCTGGAGTGAAGAAGCCAAGCTGACCAGTGTTAGGGGCGTAGTAGGACACTAGAGTGACCGGACAGCCATGGATTGAGCCCACCAAAATCAAATAACTACCCTCCGGGTCCTTGATCTCTTTCTGGCAAAAAAAGGGAGAGGAGTGACCAAACGCTATCGAGACTCCTCTATGTTTTGTAGATGCAGATGCTGAAAAAAATAGAGGGTAGTTAGAATGTAAAAATGTCGGGTTGAAGGACTGAGGAAAAGTAAGATGGAGAAGAGAGAGGAGAGGGAGGGAGGGAGAAGGAGAACCAGCGGGAATGGCACTTGAGAAATAAACTAGTTTCTGAACCAGCAAAGTAAAGTATTGTTCCCTCCTCAGGGACCCGGGTAAACAAGTCCGAAGTAGTGAAAGGTGGGGTGCATGGAGGGTACCAGAATGGGAGTCGGACTTTCTCACAAAAAAATACATAAACAGGACCAGCCTTTGAAATAGCAAGCACTTCAAGCATAAATATGAAAGGCAATATAAGGGACCACAAGAAAATTAACAAGAGACTAAAGCCCAGTCAGACACTAGGGACCCATGGGTATATCTGGTAGTGGGAGTCAATGTAGTGCCTGAGGAGCCTAGAGGCATTCAATTACAACAGTAAAATAATATTTAGACTATTTAGTGGTAGGGAGGAAAAGGAGTCAGCCACTTAAGAAAACATCCTGGATTCAGTGCCATTAGTTTGGCAGGTGGAATGGTCCGAACAGCCAAATTGGGCAACAACCACAACAGTGAGGCATAGTTGAACTGGTCAGCAGCCCTTGGAGGGAACTGCAGTTCCCAATAACTGTGTACAGAAGCGATCCTGAAGAGAAAGTCAGCCGAATGCCACAGAGGTCGAGGGAGAGTTCGGTGCAACTCTCAGGGCCTCAGGAGAAGCATGAGGACGGGTTGTGGGGCGAGCAGGACGGTCACATCCAGTAGATATTGGAGACAAGGGGGAACCATCATCCGGGACGGCATCAGTATGGCCTAGGAGATGTAGGGAATCCAGGCATTCTCGCATCTCATCTATGGTGATGTACGTATATGCCATCATAGAAAAACTGCAGTTTAAAGGGGAAGCCCCATCTGTATCATATTTTCTTAGCCTGCAGCACATTCATGAAGTAGAGGCAGAAAATCTCGCCGTCGAGCTATGGTAGCAGGTGAGAGGTCAGAGAATATTTGGTAGGAAAAACCTTGGAAGTGCAAAGTTCCAGCATCACTCGCCGCTTGAAGTAGACATTCTTTAGAGCGGTAAAAGTGGAGGCGCACAATAATATCACGTGGAGGGTCCTCAGGCGTACACCTGGTTAGTACCCTGTGGATTCTGTCGAACTACAATCTCTCAATGGGGATCTCGAGCGCCAGCTCCTGGAAAAGCACGGTTACTGTTGATTGTAAGTCCACCACCGACTCAGGGACGCCTCTAATGCGCAGATTTGACCTGCGGTCCCGATTCTCAGAATCATCCAGCTGTGTTAGGAGGGTTAAGTTAATTGAGCGAAGTCGTTCCAATTCTTCCACATGCCTCTCTATAACCGTAGTTATATCATTACAGCGAGATTCAAGCGTGGATGTACGTTTGCCTACATCTCTGATTTATTTTATGAGCTGAGAGGTGATCTGTTTGGGGACCTTGTCCAATGCTTTGTGGACGTTAGATTCAAACTGAATGATCAAAGAATGTGTGACCACTGGGTCTGCTTGAGTGGTCCTTGAGTTGTCCTCAAGGGGGTCCAAGAGGTCCACCAAGGAGCGGGAATCGTCATTCCTCTGTAGTGGGACCAAAACCAGCTTGTTTGCCGCGCGGCTCAGAGCCTTGTGGAGCGTGGCTTGATTTAGTTTACCTCCCCGACTCCTGGTGCAAGACTTGATGGTATCTATCGAACCAAACAAATGAAACAAGCGCACAACTGGTGATAGGTCCTAGGTGAAAAAAAGAGGGGGGGGCTGAACAAGTACGGCGTGCAAGCTCCTAATATCAGGGAGAGGAACCCTGCAATACAGTACATATACAAACAATGAGTGTAAGGAGAGGACCTCTATCGAACGGCGGGGAGAACACGGACCCAAATACACGAGCAGTATTGAAAAACGAGGCCGGTGATCGTCTGAAAAGGTCCTCTCTTCTCCCATTATGGCGCGGAGCTGATCAGTGAGCGTCCATCTTGGTCAGCTGCGCGCATGCGCCCTCAGTTCCATTTTTAATATATTGACTATATTTACAATTTTGCCACTTATATGTGCCCTTGTATTTACAACATACACCTTTCCTATTTCTTAATATACCTATAATAACTCAATGTCCAGTAATATTCTGTGCATTTAGGAATAAAACCAGATTTTTTTTTTTTTTAACAATTGACTGAGCCAGCTAGAACTAGCTCCTGGGGGAGTCTATTCCACATTTTCACAGTTCTAACTGTGAAGGATCCTTTCCGTATGCAAAGGTTAAACCACTTTTCCTCCAGACACAAATTTTTCAAATACAGGTGAAACTCGAATAATTAGAATATCGTGCAAAAGTAATTGCAGTAAGTGCTGCAAAAGGGGCCCAAACCAAGTACTGAGTACATATGCATGCTTGTACTTTTCAGAGGTCCGATATTGTTCTATGTACATTCCTTGTTTTATTGATTGCATGTAATAATCTACTTTTTTGAGGTTGTGGATTTGGGGTTCTTGGGGTTTTCATGAGCTGTAAGCCATAATCATAATTATGACAAATCACGGCTTGAACTATCTTGCTTTGCATGTAATGAGTGTCTCATATATTAGTTTCACCTTTTAAGTTGCATTAGTGAAATAAATTAACTTTGCACGATATTCTAATAATTCGAGTTTCACCTGTAGAGGGGCCAATTCACTAAGAGATGAATTGCAGGGGAACTGGTAGGAGAATTTCAAAAATATAGACCAGCATAGGCAATATGGAAAGCGAGCTAAATGGCAGAATGCATGGCAAACCTCAGGCCAGAACCAATACACGGCACACTTCAGGCCAGAACCAATACATGGCAGAACTCAGGCCGGGACCAACACACTGCAGACTTCAGACCAGATCCAATACACAGCAGACCTCAGGTTAGAACCAATACAAGACAGACCTCAGACCGGATCCAATGTACGGTAGACTGGGCAGTTAGATTGACACATACACAGCAACATCTCTGGGATCAGCCATCACGCACAGTCTGATCCCCGTGGGATGTCACCCGCACACACGCATTACTGGGCAGCTCCTTCTATGCCAGCACACGTGCTCATCTTTAGCAGGTCCAGCAGGTGGGTGCAGCAGATGCAGAGGGTCCCACGAGGGCCCGATGCGGAGGGTCTCAGCAGGGGCAGATAAGGAGGGTCTCAGCAGGGGCAGATTTTTGTATCTGTTGTTGATATTATATAATTTATATAAGTTAGGTGATGTCTCTTTTCAGTCCTCAGAGCAATAGGCAGGAGTAGACCGAATGTTTGAGCTTCTGGCAGTCATAGAACAGGCAGTAATGCTGTATCTGCTCTCGGTCTGTACACAACCACCACAGTGTGACAAACCCCCCTCCTCCTGTGCTATCTCTGTGCTCTTTTCAGCCGAGCTGCAGCCAAACTAGTAGATGCCGCTGTGTTAAAGTGGTGACGGCAGTGTCTGTTAGACCCGGGAGGCGGGGGACACTGCCCCCGCCATCGGGCCTTCATCTAGGGTCTGGTCATTACCACTTCCGATCGCTGGTCTGGATGTCACCCGGGGGATCATTACTAAAATAAGGAAATCAACAGTCTGAGCACCATGTATGTATAAAATATGGTCCTGTAAAGCATAATGTGGATTCACCTTTAAATTAGAGGTTGCCAACTATGATCTTTCAATCGTCAAGGAGGAGTATGTGGGCTAGTCTTCCAACTGTAATTGTGATTTGGGATGCCAAACACGTAATTGATTTCTATGCGCCCATCTCTCACTGATTTCACCATTCCGAGGAATATGTCATTTATATGCCACGGGGGATATTTTGTCAACAATGTTAAATTCACCTTTTCAAGACGGAAGAAATTTCCGTTCCTTGACCTGATCCTTCGCAAAGTTGTAGAGATAGACTTTGTCGCCAATCTCATATTCCTTCTTGGTGGTCTTAAGATCATAGTATGTCTTAGCGCTGATCACGGCTTTTTCCATGTTTTGCTGGGCAAAGGCAAAAGCATATTGTAAGTGTTTACGCAGATCCTCTATGTATTGGTGCGTTGTGGTAGCATTGATCATACTGTTATCTGTAGTACAGTACAATAGGTGTTGGGGTAATACCATCCGCCTTCCGGTCATGAGTTCAAAAGGTGACATTTTCGTGACCGTATTCGGAGTTGCCCTTAAGGCCATCAGGACCAGGGAAAGTTTTACATACCAGTCCTTGCCTGTTTCCTTAATTAATTTCTTGAGGATGTTAACAATCATCTGATTGTACCGTTCTACTCCACCACTAGAGGCTGGCCGATATGCAATATGTAATTTCCTTTTAACGCCCAATATTTTCCACAGTTTGGTCATCACTTCACTAGAGAAATGTGAGCCCTTGTCAGACTCTATTCTCTGGGGAAGACCGAAACCTGAAAAGATGGGATTAATTAACAAAGTAGCGCGTATATCTGAGCTGTTGTTGGATGCTGGAATACATTCTACATACTTGGTGAATAAACAAGTAACGGTTAACATATATCGATTCCCTCGTGAAGATTTAGTTACAGGTCCAATGAAATCTATTTGAAGGTCTGACCAAGGCAGACAGATCCCCCTTTTCTGAAGGGGTGCTCTATGGGTCATTGAAGTAGGTTGAAATTGAGGGCATATTAAACAACTTTGGCAATACGCCTTTTTTTTTTTTTTAACAGGTAATTTTTTATTGGTTTTTCATACATAAAAACAAACTACATAAAATACAGTGACAATTACATATCGACAGTCCAACACAGCATACCAGCAATCAATTCAAGACAATACAATAATGAAAAAAGCAAAGAAAAATAAATTTACGACTAGACAAATACTTCAAGGCAAATTATCTTGTGGATCGTTGGCAATATGCCTTTACATCACGCAGCATATGAGGCCAGTAGGCGTAATCTTGAAGGATCTCATATGTGATCTTTTCTCCGCAATGCCCGGAAGTAGGAGCATCATGTGCATGCTGCAACATTAAACCTCTAAATTTAAGTGGGACTACCCATTGTTGGATACCCCCTTTTGAGGGGGTATCCAACAATCCCTGATGCAATACAAATTGGAATTTGGATTTCATTAAAATCCGTAAGACTTCTTTGCCAGTGTAATTTTCTTAACCAATAGGGTTTTGGTCCGAATTTTCTAAATGTTTATAAAATGAGCCAATTATTGGGTCCTCTTTTTGGGCTGTAGTTAAATCTTCACTGGGAACATCATGACTCCATTGTAACACATTCGAATCAACAGTCCAACTAGGTAAGTATGAGTAAGTAACAGCCTGTTGCCTAGTGACAGCTTCTAACTGCACTGTACCTAAAAGATGATCTATGTCTAGGGGTTCACCTGTTATGACCCCTTCTTTGGCTAGGGAATCCACCAGATCATTCCCTTCCTTTTCTTCACCTATGATTTTGGAGTGGCCCTTGGTTTTTTTTTAAATACAGGGTGATGTCATGTTCCCTTACCAGCTGATCTATTTGCAAAAATCACTTACCATATTTGACAGGTTTATTGTTGCTTTTTACCATGTTGTTCCTTTTCCACTTGGGCAGGTACTCTACAAAACTGTTCCTAACGTAATTGGAATTGGTTATGATGGTAAATTCTTTAAGGTTGGACTCTATGGCCATTTCAACGGCTTTCAGGATTGCAGCAAGTTCAGCCACTTGGCTGCTTTTCGGTCCAAGCCTGTATCCCACAGAGATCGGGCTCCACCTTGGGTCCATACAATCCCGATACCTGCCATTAGTTGGAGCTGTTCTCCATCCTTATGATGATAGGCGCAACCATCTACGTATACATACGGCAACTGTTTACAGTATATTTCATCATAACCTTTGTAGGGAGACAACAGTTGTTCTTCTAAGAAGTGAGCGTCCGGGGTTCCCGTACAGGGGTTGATTGCTGAACAATCATGGAGCTCAGCGAGTCCCTGGGTCACTGGACTTTTCTTGTTCTTTTCATATTGAATTTCCAGAGGCCACCCTTGCAAAGACAAAGTCCAAGCAGTGATGCGGCTATTAGACACCTTTCCATCCTAATACGTCCAACTCTGTAAATACTGTAAAGGTTTGTCGTGCAGTCTCAACAATTATTCTCTCACCTTGAATATAACTGCAGAAATTCTGTAATGCCCACACAGTGGATAATAAAGCTTTTTCGCAGTCAAAAAATGTAATATCTACCGGGGACAACATACGCTGTCTCCGCCCCCACACCGCTCTGCCGGACTGTGATAGGCGGCTGAGAGTTGTGGGAGGAGAGGCACCGGCTGGTCACGGCGGCCTCCTTCCGCAGCGCTCGGCTGGCTGTCACTTTCTCTCCTCCCTGCTGGGACAAAGAGCAGCGCCCAGCGGGGAGGAAAGAAATCCCGGCTGCGATGACAAAATGGCAGGAAAATGGCACTTTCGGCATTTAGCCAAAAGTGCCCCCCCGGTTGTTACGCCACTGCTTACCTGCGTGTACCCCGTCTCAAGATAGAAGGGTTTGCCTCCTTCTGGATATTCAAGGAATGAAGCCTGGTTGAGTAGTTCCTTCAGTTTTCTCACAACGTCTTCTTGTTCTTTACCCCACGACCATTCAACGTCTTTCTTCAGCAGATGCAGCAATGGTTTGCTTATCTCGGCATAATTGTCAATGAACTTGTGCGAATAGTTAACCATTTCAAGAAACGCTCTTAACTCTTTAAGATTAGTAGGGACTTTTCAGTTTAGCACTGCCTCAACTTTTTTCTTTTGGTGTTTTAGACCTTCCGAAGTAACTTTGTGGCCTAAGAAGTTTACCCGTTTGCTACATCATTGTGCCTTCTGGACAGATAACTTCACTCTGGCCGTCCTTAACTGGCCCAAGACATGTCGAAGTTCTGTAAGATGCTTGGTCATATCAGTACTTTTTATTAGGATGTCATAGACATAAGCCAATGTTCCTCGCTCTAGGCGTCTGGCATAGCCTTGTGCATAAAGAAAGCGAATTCATAGTTACATAGTATTTGAGGTTGAATAAAGACATAAGTCCATCAAGTCCAACCTATTGCTGATGTGTGCGTATGTATAGGTCCATGTATCATCTCATTCTTAGGAGTACTTGTACCCCTGTATATTACGGTCCGTCAGGAAATCGTCAAAAAGCTTCTTGAACGATTCCACACTCTTATCTGAAATCAGTGCCGGTGGCAGTGAGTTCCAGACCCCAACTGCTCTAACTGTGAAGAACCCCCTTCGCCCCTTGTGCTGGAATTTTATTTCCACCAATTTTAGGTGGTGGCCTCTAGTTTTTGTAATGGAGTTAATCGTAAAGAGTTTGTTGCTAATGTTGCTGTCACCATTGAACATCTTGTACATGAAAATCATATCCACTATCTCTTTGAATCCAGGAAAGCTTTCAGGCTGTCCTATCTCATATGCCTCCTCAAGTTTGGTGGTTAGGTCACTGGGTATATAATGTGTATTTCCTTCCCATTCAGGCCCCTTGGGGTACTCTTGTTCTTTGATAGGTTGCTCAAAGACAATGGGCGTCTCTTCGATTCTACAAGTACCATCTTTAGAATTGAACGGATAAATGGACTCTACAGTGAACATACCCTCGGGTAAAGAGTTGAAGGATTGTTCAACGAATTGCTCCTCAGATAAATATCCATCATGTATGAGTCCAATTATTTGGTTGGTAACTCCAAATGTGTAATATCCCGTCTCTACCGCAAGACCGATAAGGGTGTCCTTGGGTAGGCTAATGTCCTGATTTGAGAGGTTGTGGGTGTAGATGTATATAGGGAACTGATTTGTGTTGACCAGAGGCGTGTGTGTAATTTTCATGCCTTCCCCCTGCTTTCTCTGGGACAGGCATACTAATGCATCTGACCCCTTTTGTCCCTTTTTTAATTTTATGGGGAGTAGGAAATGATTTATGCCCTTGGGAATTGTAATTTCTTGAGCTGCTTGAACTTCAACAGCGTAAGGAATCCGTTGCTGGAATTTCAGGGCTGAGTTTATATCCTAGTATCCCTCGGGTTCCCCCTTTAGTCGACTCCATAAACAGTCATTGATTAAATCAATTTGAGTGGCCAAACGATGCAATAATTATTTGCCGATGTAAATTTAGGTTTGGGGATTATCCAGGACTATGAACACTAGTGGTTGACTTATTACCTATTGTGATATTTAAAAGGCACCTAGCGATTGAATGATAGTCCCCAGAATCATCAATGGAATTCGAGATCCAATGACGCTGAGGAGTGGAGAAACCGATCATTTCCATTTCAGTCATGTGTTTTATAAGCCCGTGGCTAACAAAGATATGCTCTTGCTTTAAACCAAGTTTGGCATATTTTTTTTTTATAATTCTTTATTTTGTAAGGCACGAACATCCATACAGAAACATTGCATACAGTCTGCAAACAATATAAATCTAGGCTCACAGTGTGCGGTGTTAATATCAGGTTCGATCTCATATGTATGGATTCCATAACTTTTCCATTTAGGCAACATTGATTCCGTAGTCCACCGAAATGGGAAGGCAGCCCGCAGGCCCGGTATAAGGAAGCCAGGGATGAATACATTGAGGGTTGTGGATTTCTGAAAATTAATGAGGAATAATGATAGGGTGCAATAGGCTTCGGACCCCAGCATAAATAGGTGTTATGTGCTTCTCTCCCTGAGTCGGCACATGCATGGTTGTGGCTCGGGTGTCCCCTCCCCCATCCCCACCAGAGTATTGTAACATGGTGATCTGATCTATTGAGTAGTGAGCGGTGACGACAGGTAACTGACTCCATGCGAGGTTAACAGGGGCTTCCGTAATTAGTATTCCTACAGCAACTGGACAGAATGCACCTACTATGCTCTGTTGGTCCGGGTAACATAAACACAAGAGACAAACATGGGGTAGTGACGGACAATTAGGTGGAAGAAGAAATGTAGGGGAAGGCAGTGGGTGAAAGAGTGGACCCTCTCCCATTGGGTTAGCTATCTCCAAGTGCTCAAGGCACCTGAGGGTCAGTTGGTGGTCCTGCTCAATGTGTAACTGGTATTCCGGGGAGAAGAAGAACTCCGTCCAAGAAGACCATACCTTGCAGAAAGTGTCATGCGTCTCCCTGGATGACGCAATCAGATCCTCCATTCTCCAGATCTCGTTGACCTTCCCCGACCACATGCTCACCGTAGGGGGTCTGGTGCTCCGCCAGAGTATCGGAATACAGGCTTTCGCCGCATTGAGTAAGTGTGGCAGTACCGATCTCAGGTATGCCCGTTTTGGTATCGCATTGTGGTGCAAGAGGAAGAGCGCCGGGGTCATTGGGATATCTCGGTCAGTAAATGTGGGTAGCAGCGACCTGACCCCCTCCCAATAACCCTGGATTCCTGGGCATGTCCAAAAAATATGGAGCATGGTACCTCCAGTCTGGCCGCAGCGCCAGCACTCGGGCGACAGTTCCGGCATAATCCTGGGAAGGGCAGCAGGGGTCCTTTACCAGCGTGTAAGAATTTTATAATTGCACTCCTGGATTCTGGTGCATCTGGAGGTTTTATGGGCCAGGTATACCATTTTTTCCTTTTGGTCTGGTGTGAAGGATAGTTCACTTTCCCATTTGTCAAAGTAAAGTGGGGCGCTACCCCCCGGGTGGGGGTCCAAGAGGGAATATACTGCGTGTCGGAGTGGCGGGCCGGGTTCACTCTCTCTCTCAAAGTCCATCAGGTGCCGAGCAAAGGTCCTGGCAGGTGGCAATGACCGAAGGAAGTGGGCTAGCTGCACCCTTTGCCAGAAGTTTAGAGGGGACCACTGGGGTGCCACTGATAGGTCACCCAGTGTTACCCATGCCCCGTCCCTCATGAAGTGCCGAGCTTCGTGGAAGCCAGCCTCCTGTAATTTTCGAAAACCCTGGTCTCCCACTCCAGGGGTAAAACTAGGGTTGCCCAGAATGGGAAGTAAGGGTGAGGGAGAGGGGGATATGCCCTCCACAGGGAAGAACCTGCGGCATACTGCCCAAGATGGTGGGATGATTTTTCACTGAGGTCGGGATATCACTGTTGCACCAGGGCAGGGATGACAGGGGGAATCCAGTAACTGATTGTTCGAGTCCAATCCATTGTTTTAGAGGGCCATGCCGCCACCAATCTATCACCCTTGTGAGATGGCACGCATCGTGGTATCTAGTCACATCGGGAAGGCTAATCCCACCGTGTAGTTTATGCATCCGCAGGATCGACGATTTGATCCTAGGTGTCTTGTGAGCCCACAGGAATTTCCCAAAGGCGCTGTTAACTGCCCTAAGAACTGTGGTATCTGAATTGGTAGAGTTTGTAAAAGGTATAGAATGTGTGGCATAACGTTCATCTTCAGAATGTGGCATCTACCAAACCACGAAAATTTACCTGCGTGCCATCTCGATAGCTCCGATCGAATGTCTTTGAGCAGTTAAGGCGGAAAGTGTGGGAAAGGTCTGCCGGGATATTAGTGCCTAAGTATCTCAGTGATTCCGTAGTCCACCGAAATGGGAAGGCAGCCCGCAGGCCCGGTATAAGGAAGCCAGGGATGGATACATTGAGGGCTGTGGATTTCTGAAAATTAATGAGGAATAATGATAGCGCCCCATATTTCTCAAATTCCTGCATAAGGTTCGGTAGGGATATAGTAGGGTTCGTGAGGAAGAACAACAGGTCATCGGCGAATGCCGCTACTTTGTGTCTACCCCCTCCCCCCAGGTCCACCCCCTCAATATTACTGTTAGTTCTGACTCTGCGGAGGAAGGGCTCCAGGGCGAGAATGAAGATTAACGGTGACAGCGGGCATCATTGCCATGTACCATTCGATATTGCAAAGGTCCTGGATAGCGCTCCATTGATCCGGACCTGAGCTGTCAGTCTGGAGTATATCGCCATGATCCATGTCATCATCACCTCACCCAGGCCCAACGCCCGGAGCGTCAGTTCCATGAACTGCCAATCGACGCGGTCAAAAGCCTTTTCCGCGTCGGTGGACAGAAGCAGGAGGGGGTGTTCCCGGATGGAGGACTCATGGATGACATCCAACACCCATGTTACATTATCCCGTGCTTCCCTAGATGGCATGATGCCGACCTGGTCTAGATGAATAATGTCTTGTAAATAGGGGATTAAGCGGGATGTCAGTATTTTTGTGAAAAGTTTCAGGTCCGAGTTGAGCAGTGAGATGGGCCTATAGTTCGCGCAGAGAAGAGGGTCTCTGTCTGGTTTTGGAATGACGGTGACATGTGCTCGAAGAGAATCTATCCGAGCACGCCTCTGCCCACCGCATTGTATCCTTTCAAGAAGTAGGGGATATGGTCTCTAAGAACGTCTTGTAGTAGGGTAGAGAAAGGCCATCTGGTCCCGGCGAATACGAACCATGTGGGTTGGAATAGAACGTATAGTCACGCTCCTTAGGGTGTAGCGTTCGCCATATATCTACTAATTGGAACTGCCGCCGGCATTTTTTGACCCTTCTGAGAGCTGAGTAGGAGAGGTGAGAAGCCGATCTCGAGCTATCTAGAATGGGACCATGTTGAAGTCCCTGCCCAGGACCAGGACCCCCTCCATGAATTCCCCCAATTGCTCCAGGGTGGCCTCCAAGAAAGGGATCTGACCCACATTAGGCAGGTATACGTTTGCGAACGTGCATAAAGTAGGACCCACTCTGCCCTTCACAAAAAGGAATCTGCCATCTGGGCTATGTCGCGCTTCTATGTACTGCCACTGTGCGGACCTATGCACCACAATGCTCACACCTTTACATTTACCATCTGGGGAGCCACAGTGGTAGGCATATGGAAAGTGCTGGTTCTGAAACCTGGGAATACTAGAGACCTTGAAGTGCGTTTCTTGGACAAAGCCTACCTGGGCCTTTAGGCATTGAAGTTCGTTGAGAACGGCCGTTCTCTTCTCCGGAATGTTCAGGCCTTTGGCATTCCAGGACACCACGGTACAGGATACTGGAGGCATCCTCACAGCCATCTGACGCTCAGGAAAGTTGGAGAGTTCCTCTAGGAGAGAGCAAAGAAGAGGAGAATAGGGGGGGAACGGGAGGGAAAAGAGGTTGTAGGGGAGAGTAGGTAAGCGAGAGGTTGGACCAGTCACCGAGTTCTAGAGGGTCGGTGGTCCAACCGGAACTCATAGGAGACAGTGGAGGACAAAACTCTAGACAATTTAAACACACAACAAACTAATGGGGTAACTACCCCTAAATTCACCCACCTAAAGGACTAGATCCCCTAGGTGGGACGACCTATGTGGAAGTATGGCTGAACAAAGCGGGTCCCACTCAACTTCCCCGCTCCACACCAGGACGTTAATGAGTGGCGAGACCACTCTTAGTAATACCTCAGAGTGTTAAGCACCTACAATGTAGACCCCGTGTAAATATTCGAGGATGGTGAATGAATGAGGTTTCAATTAAACAGTATAGTAAGCATATAACCAAAACAAGGCAACAAGGATGAATTCACTCCACTCCCTCGATCCTCCTGAGCACCAGTCCTCTCCCGCTACCCAGATTTCCTCGGAACCTAAGGTACAAGGCGTTGGACCCCGACTGGCGCCCTTGGAGGGGGCGAGGGACAGGAGGAGACCCCACATAAGGCATGTATTTCAAACCAGCTCTATATCGCTAAGAACTAGACAATCAGCAACTCATGGGCTGTGTTAATGAAACAGTTTCCTGCAGTCACTCAGGCAGAATCTCGAAGTTTAATGCTGCTCTCTCGGCAGCCCATATCTCCCATGGCAAGGGTAATGACCCAACTGGTTCTTGTCGTCTAGTGGCATGTGTGAATCTCCTTATTGCCTAGACCAGATCTCGGGGACCGTTAGGGTTCGCTGGCTCTTCCCCGGGAGGAGGACCGCCGTCGGCCTTGTTGCTGCGCAGGCCGCTGAGGCCGGCTGGGGAGTGTTGGGCGAGTTCGCAGTCTAGCAGAACCCCCAGGAAGATGTTGAAGCCAGTTCGGAACCGGGAAAGGCTCCATTTCCAGGAACTCAAACATTGCAGGTAGGTCCGCCATTTGTATCAGTGCGAAGAAGGTAGTATTCCTCCGTACAATGAGGTGGAAGGGGAAGCCCCACCGGTATACAACCCCTGCTTCCCGCAGGCGTGTCAGTAACGGTCGTAGGATCATTCTCCGCTGCAAGGTGGCCCTGGAAAGATCTGGCAGAATCCGCACCATGGCTCCATCGAAATCCACTGGCCCCTGGGACCATATTTTGCGCAGTATTTCCTCCTTGACCGGGAATCTTTGCAGTCTGCACACAATGTCTCGGGGCCGGTCTGGATCTTCGGAACGTGGGCCCAGTGCCCGGTGAACACGGTCCAATTCAATCACTGTAGTGGGTGGATGGCCCAGCAGCGTGTTGAAGATGGCCACAACGGTATCATGCACGTTTTCTTGCCCTGTAGCCTCAGGGACGCCCCACACTCTCAGATTGTTGCGCCTGTTTCTGTCTTCTAGATCTTCAATATGAAGCTGCATATCTGATATTATTCCTGTTTGTATGTCTCTCGACTCCTCCAGGTCTCTCGGTCTCCTTTCTATGGCTACCGCGCCTATTTCGTTCCCCTCCACCCTCGTGGTCAGGTTGGAGACGTCCTGTCTCAGAGTTTGTATGTCCCGGCTGTGGGCCTCCTCGATTTTCGCAAACAGCGCCTCAATATCTGCCTTGGTTGGCAGTTGGCTCAGGATGGCCCCTATATCCATTTCTGTTTGGGGCCTGGAAGGCCCAGGTGTTCTGGGTCTCGTGTCCCCCGCCTGCCCGTATGAAAGGGGTGTCCCTGGGCATTGTTCTGTGGACCCCTGGGTTGGGAAAGATGGAGGAGAGAGCCTGGGACTGGGCGGATACTCGGGGGTGAGCAGCGGCGGCCGCGCGCCTTTACTCGAGGCCGCGGCTTTTCCGTGGTCTACTCCCGCAGGCATCGGAGTGGTCGGGGGAAAAAAAGTTTTTCAATTTACCCAGTGCCGGAGGTCCGGGGGTGTCCGGGGCCTTCTTCTGCCTCGTTTTGCTCATCGTTGGGGTCAGTAGGTGCTGTGGTTTGTCCCGATGTTGGAGCGGATCGTGAGAGCAGGTAGAAGACGCATGCTCACTCCGCCATTGCCAGGACACGCCCCAAGTTTGGCATATTTTGACCTATTAAGACTATTTATCCGGATGGGGATAAATAGATCGCTGTTAACCCTCTCAACCTCTGTTAAGAACTGGGCGTGACTTCCCCCTTTCCTAGTCTTGTTCTCCTGATGAAAAGATATGGTGAGTACATTATCTTGAAGGGAGATCTCTTTTGTTTTATCACGGGGGATTTTAAAAATATGGTCATCATCTCCCACATCAAGACTATGATCATCAGTTTGCATAACCGTGACATTGGGGAACTGACTATTTCTGAAATGGATTTCTAGAGAACCAGGCCTTTCTTCCACCAGGTGGCAGTGTTGCCGGGAATAGGGAGTTTTAGGTCTCTCATATTTAATAGGGGTATTGACTTGCGACCACATTACTTGGTTCACACAGTCAACGATTGTGTTGAGCCTTTTCAGGAGATCTATCCCAATTATCATGTGATGGTGTGGGAGATTAGCAATAATGGCAGGGTGTCTAAGTTCCTTATTACCCAAGTTTAAGCCAAGCAGTACCCATGACTTGCAGTGGCTTTCCATCTACCCCTACTAGTGAGCAATCAAAGCTCTTAAGTTTTGGTTTCTTGGGCATTAAATTGATTATTTTATTAAAATGTTCCAGTGACAGAATGGTAGCCTGGGATCCCGTGTCGATAAGACCTAAAATGGGGTGATTACTGGTACCCTCACCGTGGTAAAAAGTCTTCCATCAGATTCAGTCAACTCACACATAAAATTAGTGTGGTTGAAGAACTGTGGACATTTCAGTAAATTACAATTGGCATTTGTCTCACCACATGTCGCAGATCCCTTGCACTTATTATTCCTTCTGGATGGCAGGTCAGACTCCCTTAAGACAGAAGCACAATGAGTATCGGGCATTCCGTCCAACTGGTCAGTTACGATACTTCCCTTTGGCTCAGCTATATTAGAGGGGTTAGATGGACACTGAAGGACAGGAGTGTCAGGGGGGTACGGCTGGGCCGTGAGTTGAACTCCTTGGCAGGGGCGGCAAGCCAAAGTCCGAGGTCGTGGTACACAGGGAAAATCCAAGAAGAATAGTCAGGTCCAATCCGGATCGAGGCAGGCAGCTAGTTTCAGTAACGGAAGGGTAAGCCGAAGGGTAAGCCAAAGGGTCGGGTAATTATTAATAATAGGGTGGCATCTTAATTATAGTTAGATTCAATAGACAGTGCCTCCAGCCGATTACGGCAAATAATAACTTAACAAACAGTATGAATTTAGTTCAGACACTTAATAATACACCCCAAAATCAATTCTCTGAGTTTTTTGAGCTTATGGTGATTTCTTACCAAAATATATAAATATCTCCCAATTAAATTAATAAATCAAAATAATGTATTAATATACAAGTATAATCATATATTTCTGTACAAAACTTAAATTACTGGTGATTACAATTCAAATACACAGTCAAAGAAATAAATGGAAAGTAATTATAAAAATATAAAAATAAAAATACCTAGACACCCTTGAGACAGTTTCTCACTTTCCGCGGCCGCAGGAAAGAAAGATACGTATCTCAAAAGTAAAATCTGCCTTGCGATCCTAACGATTTCTCTAGACAATAGGTTTACTAGTCTAATAGGGACAAAAAGCAAGCAGGCTAGTATACCTACAATAGCAAACTAGTTACACACAGATCTGTACCCAATCAAACCATACACAATACAATCTCAAAAATAAAACAGAAAAATTATTATCAGATTATATTAACAGATTATCAGAATAATTCACCCTGCTCATAAAAACACCCTCAGAGGCTTATTGGATGAGATGATGGCTCGTTTTAGGCAGCAAGGGTTAGAGGTCTCAGCAATGGTCAATGAGTGGCAGTCCTTTGGGTATATCCAGCAAGTCTTCTTCAGCGGTCTTTCTTTTTCTTTTTTTCTTTCTTCCCTCCTATGGTATTTATATGGTTGGGAAGCATTGTTCGTATTGATGACTCCCCAGCCACTATTTACTTTCTTCCAATTGATCGGTTCAGAAATGGGTGGTAACTGGTCATTTTACTTGTATTGTCTGCATTCAGCTGAGTAAACCTTGGATGTGTTTGATAACTTACTCAACCTCAGACAATAATCATAGGCAATATCAATCTTGGAACAATAGGTTGGATTAACTGTCTTGGAGTTTTTTGTTTCTTGGTTAATTTTTCATATGAAGCCAAGATATCCTTAATCTGGGTCTTTCTTGATTCATTACTTTTATTTACTGACCTTGAAGTTAAGGGTCTCTCAGCATTGTCAATTGTGGTTGAATGGTTACCCAAGCCATTGACTTCATTTGCAATGTTTACCTATTTGAATATGTTTGGTTGTACAAAAACTAGTTCCTCAAGGCTCTCTCCTGTATTGTTTGTTAATTGCTTAGTTTTGTACGCAGTAGGCCCCCTTGTCTTACAGAGTGCATAGAAAAGTTTAATTTAGTTTCTCTAAAGTCATAGTTCATCAGTTTTTGTAATTTTAGATAGAAATGCCCTGACAAATTGCAGATGGCATGTAGTCCAAACGCCGCCTACAATCCTGACTGGCAGGGGCTGACTAGCAGGGGCTGACTGGCAACTTTTAGCCAAGGGGCAAGTACAACCCAGAGGCCCATGGTGCAGCAACTTGGCCCCCCTCCTGCTCTGCCTCTTCCCCTGCCATCCATGTAACAGTAGTGTGAATGGTCGGGTGATGTGAGGACTTCTTGTAAGTCCATGAAAGGGGTGACTGGCTGGGGGATGGTGCTCTGCTCCCACTGGGCTCCTTACATAGTTCTGTCCTTACTCTGCTTCATGTCCGGCACTTAGGCACTCTCACCCACTGTAGACCACCGTTGGCTGTCCATGCTTCTGGACTGTGAGCGGTGGGAGGATAGTGGGAGGGGCCGGACAGTGTCAAAGTCAGTGTTCTATAATTTTTCTCGACCCTATATATTTTCTCGACTGTGTCACTTACGGTGGGACCGTGTCATCCAAATCAGATGTTTTCATAACCCCCTTTCTTCATGACATGCACACCTGGAAGAGACTCTGTAGATAAATGTATGGGTTGAGGAAAGATATAGCACACTGGTAGTGGAGGGATGCCTCGTCAGTGCTATGAGCGTGCATGACTGCTGCGACCCTGGTAGTTCTGCCACTAACTCCAAGCTATAGAGGAACTACAAATCTCAGCACATTATACAGCAATGCAGAATAATACCATCAGCTATAGAGATTATAAATCTCAGAAATACATTGTACAGCATTGCAGAATGGCATTGGCCATTAGTGAGCACTACAATTCCAAGCAATACATTAAACAACAATGCGGAATACCATCAGCTATAGAGGACTATAAATCCCAGCAATACATTATACAGCAATGAAGAATACCAACAGCTATAGAGAACCATAATGCCCAGCAATACCATTATACAGCAATGCAGAATGGCATCAGCTGTAGAGGACAACTAATCCCAGCAATACATATTACAGCAATGCAGAATAAAATGAAGCTACATACTCTATGTTGCTTTGGGTTCGCCGCCTGATGTCTCCAGGGTCTCAGGAGGGATGTGCGGGCTCTCAGGAGGTTGTGCGGGCTCTCAGGTGGGCTGTGTGGGCTCTCACCAGGGGTCCAGAGAGTTTCACGGATGCCTGTGGGTGCAGCAGAGGCGGCTCCCTAATTAGGCTCTCAGGTGGCCAATGTGGACTGTCAGGTGGTTAGTGCGGGCTCTCTGTTGGTCAGTGCGGGCTCTCTGTTGGTCAGTGCGGGCTCTCTGCTGGTCAGTGCAGGATCTGTGGTGGCCAGTGGGGGCTCCCTGATAATTAGTGGGGGCTCTGTGGTAGCTCCCGGGTGGGTAGTGGGGGCTCCACTGTGGCCAGTGGGGGCTCACTGGTGGTTAGTAGGGGCTCCCTGGTGGCCAGTGGAGGCTCTGTGGTGGCTCCCTGGTGGATAGTGAGGGATCCCTGGTGTAGCGTGGCCATTTGTCCCCGATTTTCCAATTGAGGAGACCGTCCCCAGACAAATTATGTCCCCGGAAATGTCCCTAGGAACATAAAATAAAATATTTTTTTTTAATACTCACCTGATCCCTGGATCCACCGACAAGTGCAGCCTCCCATCTCCCACGCTGTCAGAAGCTGCATACAGAGCGTGCCGGTTACTACTACTGCATGCAGCTTCTGAGAACATACACTATTAGCATAGCAGGGAAGCCAGGTGCGTATTTTGCATAGCTCCTGCTACGCTAATCGCGTATGAAGCTACATACTCTATGTTGCTTTGGGTTCGCCGCCTGATGTCTCCAGGGTCTCAGGAGGGTTGTGCGGGCTCTCAGGAGGTTGTGCGGGCTCTCAGGTGGGCTGTGTGGGCTCTCACCAGGGGTCCAGAGAGTTTCACGGATGCCTGTGGGTGCAGCAGAGGCGGCTCCCTAATTAGGCTCTCAGGTGGCCAATGTGGACTGTCAGGTGGTTAGTGCGGGCTCTCTGTTGGTCAGTGCGGGCTCTCTGTTGGTCAGTGCGGGCTCTCTGCTGGTCAGTGCAGGATCTGTGGTGGCCAGTGGGGGCTCCCTGATAATTAGTGGGGGCTCTGTGGTAGCTCCCGGGTGGGTAGTGGGGGCTCCCCTGTTGCCAGTGGGGGCTCACTGGTGGTTAGTAGGGGCTCCCTGGTGGCCAGTGGAGGCTCTGTGGTGGCTCCCTGGTGGATAGTGAGGGATCCCTGGTGTAGCGTGGCCATTTGTCCCCGATTTTCCAATTGAGGAGACCGTCCCCAGACAAATTATGTCCCCGGAAATGTCCCTAGGAACATAAAATAAAATATTTTTTTTTAATACTCACCTGATCCCTGGATCCACCGACAAGTGCAGCCTCCCATCTCCCACGCTGTCAGAAGCTGCATACAGAGCGTGCCGGTTACTACTACTGCATGCAGCTTCTGAGAACATACACTATTAGCATAGCAGGGAAGCCAGGTGCGTATTTTGCATAGCTCCTGCTACGCTAATCGCGTATCTTCTCAGAAGCTGCATACAGCGCCCGCTGGTTTAAATAGTAACCAGCACGTCTGCCTAGAGGAGCGAGCTGCCGCCCGATTACAGAGCCGCATCTGAAGCGGGCGGGCGGGCGGGCCGGGTGCAGGTGGCAGAGAGGGGGCAGATGGGGGGGTCGGTGACGGGCCCCCTGGTGGCTGCAGGCCCTCGGGCAGTGCCAGACTGCCCGAATGGTCAGCCATTGTGGTTCAGTAGAGGCTATGGCACTGCTATCCCCATCATGGACTTGAGTTACACCCTGTTCCTTGGTGTGCACAAAGCTGAAGTATTTAATATATTTGCCTTCACTTTCTCCACAGTTACTAACTTTGAGTTATCTTTTAAGGGGCCTACATGCTCAGACCTGATTTTTTTACTATTAATATATTTAAACAATTTGTGGGGGTTAATCTTGCACTCTTTTGCAACCTGTCATTTGTTTTGAATCTTTGAGAGCTTTATTTCCTTTTTACATATTTTGTTATACAGGCGGTCCCCGGGTTACATACAAGATAGGGACTTTAGGTTTGTACTTAAGTTGAATTTGTATGTAATTCGGAACAGGTACATTTTTTAAGTGTAACTCCAGCCAAAAAAACATTATTTGTTTTGGATAGCATAGGGAAGGGTCATGTTTGTTTTGCTGTCTGTTCCCCTTGTTCAGAAGATTATAATATAATAAAAAAATGTTTTATTTAAAATGACACCAAAAAAAGTTTTTTCTATTTTTAATTTTATTTTATAAACTTTATTTTTTTTATTTGTTTGCATTTTTAATTTTTATTTATTTAACTTTATTTACCTTTTTGTTACATTTCTTTGTCTTTTTAATACATTTTTTTATTTTTGTAAACTTTTTTTATTATTTTAATGCTGGGAGCTATACCCAGCCTGCTATTGGATATTGTAAAATGCAATAGCCAATAGCAAGCTGGCTATTGCATCTGCCCACTGTCTGCTGTCAATCAGCAGAGGAGGGGGCTGATGGAGAAAGTTCTCTATCAGGTCCTCCAGTGCTGATTGACAGCAAGCAGTGGGCGGGTACAATAGCCAGCTTGCTATTGCATTTTACAATATCCAATAGCCAGCCTGCAATGAAGAGGAGGCCGGGGGCGGGACAGCGAAGGAGCGGCCGGACCGGGACGGCGAGCAGATGATCGTCCGGACCGGGGAAGCCGACTGATTGGCGGAAGAGGAGGCCGGGACAGCAGCGGAGGTAAGGGGGGCAGCGGCAGAATGCAGCGATCTGTGTCGCCGCTGCCTCCGCGGCTGCCGGTACATTTAGGAGAACTGTGGACCCCGTTCGTAAGTACGGATTGTCCGTAAGTCGGACGTCCGTAACCCGGGGACTGCCTGTATTCTTTGTAGCTTTCAAATGACGACAGTGTTCCTTCATTTTTATATTTTTTTTAACGCTCTTTTCTTATGGTTTATGGCTTTTTTAACATTGAATGTGAGCCACATGGGTTTTACTTTTAGCCCTTTAAACTTATTGCTTACTGGAATATATTTTGCTGCATGTTTGCGAACAATTGTTTTTAAACATTCCCATTTTTGTTCTTTGTTTTTTGATAAAAATATTCCCTCCCAGTCTAAGTCTTCAAGAGCAGCCCTCTGCATTTGAAATTTTGCTCTCCTGAAGTTAAGTGTTTTTATGTGCATGTTGTGTACAACTTAAGTTAAATTAAATCATATTATGGTCACTGCTACCCAGATGTTCTTTTATATGAATATTTGTAATAAGCTCTGCATTGTTTGAGATTACCAGATCTAGTTGGGGCTTCTATTGTCATGTAATAAGTTTATAAATGTTCGCCCTTTTACTGTTACAGCAGTGCCATTATGCCAGTCAATGTCAGGATAGATCATATCTCTCCACATAATACTGTCCCCGCCCTTGCAGCCCTTTCTTTCTGTTTAAGGAGCTGAGTCTCTATCTCTTCATTAACGCTGGGGGGCCTGTAACAAACTCAAACAATTACCTTTGCATTATGCATACCAGTATACAACTCCACCCATAATGCAGACATCTCAACCTGCAAAACCTTATTTCAGGGAGGTTCCCGTCTCATTTCAGGGAGGTGCCCTTTCTGTTTTTTTTGTTTACAGCGATTAAGAGTTGTGAATTGATGGTCAAGTATCTGTGAGTGTAAAGGTCACAATTTATTAGACAGCCTGAGACCTTTTTTAAAAAAACGCTGAGGAGTAAAGTCCCTGATACACAGTTGACTAGTTGCTATGGGCAGCAAATGAAATAAATGTTCTCTATAACTAGACAACCAGGACATATAATTGATTCTATATTATCCACAAAGGGTTAACAGCACTCTCTCAACCCTGCAGCAGTGCCTGTACCTGCTCCCAATAGTAGTCTATGTCGGCCCTAGGGTTGCCACCTTTTCTTCAAGTGAAACCCGAACACTCCAGCGACGCGCAGACATTTTTTCTTGGGAGAATGAGTCGCGGCTTATTCATATGTAAATAGTGCCACCCATTCATATGTAAATATCACAGTTGAAACTTTTTTTAGTGGGGGGCCAGTAGCCCCTATCTTTGGTTGCCCCCGTCTGCCTGACATCTTGTGTCCGGGTTTCTGCTACCATGAAACCCAGACACAGCATTCAAAACCCGAACTGTCCGGGTGAATCCTGGACAGGTGGCAACCCTAGTCCGCCCTCTCTGTGCAGCAAGTAGCTTCTTCCTTCTGAGAGCCAAGCCTCGTTCTGAGGCTACTCTAGAGATCACATGACCTTCCTCCAGGAGGCAAGCCTCACTCTGAAACCTTACCCACTGATATCTTACCGGAAAGGTTTACTCAGAGTAAACCTTTCAGGGAGAAAATGCCTCTCTCACTGACATCAGGGAGCCGCTATCTAAAAGAAGGAGACTCCCTGAACATCAGGGAGACTTGAGATCCCTGCATAATGCCTCAGCACCATCACACTCACCATCACTAAAGTCCTTTTTCACACTCACTTTTAAATCACTTCTCACATAGAGACACACCGCCACCTTTTCGCTTTACAAGGTCTTTCTGAAAGAGAGCATAGCCAGGAATATTAACAGCCCAATCATGTTTAGAACCAAGCCAAGATTCAGACATACCAATTATATCATAGTTCTCCTCATGCACCAAAGCTTTCAATTCTACCATTTTGCTGTGCAGCCTTCTGGCATTGGCGAACAAACAATTCAAGCCATTTTTAAATTTTTTATTGGTAATTGCTGTATTTTTTGTTGTGGTACAATTAGTACTATAATCTCCAATGTTTGTTTGCAACATGGGAATCTCATTATCAAGTTTGATTTCCCTCACCCATCTTCCCCTGTTTGACATATCTGCCCTATTATATTCCATGTCTCCCTCCCCCCTCAATCCTAGTTTTAATACTCCACCAACCTCTCCCCCCGCACAGCAGCACCCCTTCCATTTAGGTGCAGACCATCTTTAACATATAGTTTGTACCCCAATGAAAAGTCAGCCCAGTGCTCTATAAACCCAAAGCCTTCTTACACCAGGTCTTCAGCCATGCATTTAGTTCTCTAAGCTCCCACTGTCTGTCCTGCGTTGCGCATGGCACAGTCAACATTCCAGAGAATTTTACCTGGGAGGTCCTTCCCTTCAGCTTGGAACCTAGTTCTTTAAATTGATTTTGAAGGATCCTCCATCTTTCATGTATTCTGTCATAGGTCTCAACATGGACCAAGACAGCTGGGTTATGCCCAGCCCCTTCCAGTAGTTTGTCCACCAAGTCCACCACGGGCCGAACCCTGGCACCAGGGAGATAGCAAACCATCCAGTTGAGGCGATCCGGGTGACAAACTCAGTCCTCTGAATGATAGAATCCCCTATTACCACAACCTGTCTAGGCCTTCCTGCATTACCCTCACCACCCGGACTAGATATGCTGCTCTCCCGGGTATTAGGGGTAGAAGTCACATCTAGAGCTGCCAACTCTGAGTCTGCCACCTGCACATCTTCACCCAGCTTAGCAAATTTGTTTGGGTGCACAAACACAGGGCTGGCCTTCCTTTTCTGTGAGCCCCTGCCACTCCCTCTAGCTACAGTAACCCAGCTTCCTACCTGGTCATCCTCACTTGCCCCTCCACCCTTCAGATCAACCCCATTAACTGCCTGCTCAGTGATCAGCAGGCTCCTCTCAGGGTTGTCGAGTCTCCTCAGTGTTGCAATTCGTTCTTCCAGATCTCTAATGTGAGCTCCCAGAAGTGCAACCTGCTCACATTTGTCACAGCGGTATTCACCCTGGAGCTGTAGCTCCATTTGTGCATACATGTGGCACTGAATAAACCCTTCAACCATACTAACAAATAGGGATGTCCCAATACCACTTTCTCAGGACCAAGTACAAGTACTTCCCCTCATGTACTTGCCGATACCAATTACTGATACTTTTTTTTAAAGGGACAGGTGACTTAACATGTAGTTGTACTATGGATCATGATTTAACCTATTCATGTTAGCAGGGGAGAATTGTAAATCTATTGCTGGAGTGTAGTGGAGGTGTGTGCTGTACATATGTACTACATATACATTACACACGTCCAGTACACTATAGCAATAGATTTACAGCCAGCCCTGTCCCAGCTTCCCTCACTCATAGTTTCACTCCGATCCCTGTTGCCTCACACGGTGCCTCTTGTAGTCAGCGCTGGGCAGGATCTCTGCATCGCGTCTCGGTGCTCAGCTTGTGGGAGGAGATCACAATTCTGCCCTGCTAACATGAATAGGTTAAATCATAATCCATAGTACATAATAGTACATAAGATGTAGTTGTACTACGGATCATTTAAACCATTCATGTTAGCAGGTCAGAATTGTAAATCTACTGCAGTGCATTCTATATGTAACACATATACAGTACATATAGAATGCACTGCAGCAGTAGATTGTTCTTGTTCACACAAAACACCAAGCCCAGGCCCCGTCTTACTCACTGTTGCCTCGATCGCGGTGCCTCACGATTTTCCTCACACGTGAGGATGTCATCGGCGCAGAGCTGGAAAAGAGTGTCTCGTCACCGCTGCTCCGGTGGGCGGTGCTCCAGGTGGGGTCCTAATTTAGGTGGCCGGCGACTGCCTGGAGCGCCGCCCACCTGAGCAGCAGTGACGCGCGGTAAGTAAAAAAAAAACAAACAGCGCAAGCTTCGGCGCTTTGTATCGGGGCATTTTGACAAGTACTTCAACACAGATGTGGGCGAAGAGTCCGCTGGAAGCGACCTGCATGGCTGGAGGAGGAGTCACAGGAGAAGTGATGGTCATGTGACAGCCATAGGAGGAGTGACAGTCATGTGACAGGAAGCAGTTCATTGATTGTGAACAAAAACACAGCAACTAAGGACAGAGAGATCACTTTATAAGCCCCCCCTTCCAGGTCACGTGTTTAGGTCGCACTCACCATCATTGTTCCCCTCCAGGTGGGTGACCTGCACCTCTCTGTGCTCAGCCCCCTCTGCACAACGCTCCGACCCACAGCCAGCTGCCGTGTCAAACTCCCCATTGAGAGCGCGCACACAAGAACTCCAACCGGACTGCAGGGAGGCGGCATCGCTGGAACTTGTGACTGACACGCCCCTGCTGTCTGATTGGTCTATGCGCTGACAGCGGATCCGTCTCCCTTAAACCAGCCCGCGTATTAACGGAGTGGACTCAGGCACAAGGATTTTCCTCAGCGCCGCCCACCGGAGCAGGAGTGACGCAACGCTCTGCGCAACGCGGCACAGTAAAAAAACAGCGCAAGCTTCGGCGCTTTGTATCGGGGCATAATGACAAGTACTTGTCAAAATGCCCTGTATCGGTCCCGATACCGGTTCTTGTATTGGGACATCCCTACTAACAATCATTATCCCAGTTGCAATGTTTATATAATTTATATGAAAGATAGTACTTACAGTTCAAACGCCAATTTTGTAACGCCACTTAGCTCACAGGCACTTTGTTCCCAAGCCCTGTGTGAGTAAACTCAATGTAAGTGGTGCACTAGCTTATAATACCCATGCTTAATAAGAGACACCTGGAATCAATTATTCTTCAAATTCCATCATGTTGTTCATTACAAGTTAGCACCAGTCACCAGTTAACAGCAGCTGCTCTTGAACATTTAACGAATTCTGCTGTTTTGCTGATACTCGCTCCATGGCTCCAAACCCCAACAATGATCCCACGTTCAAAGGCTGTTAAATTGCGTTGTTTACCCATAGCTTCAGAAAAAAATCACTTCTACTGTCGTGGTAAAGAACCTGCTTCCCTATTTATAATGATCTGGCCCTCTAGCAACTTCAGCGCAAAATTATAGCTAATTTGCCTACAAACGTCAGGTGGTCATAATAATCTGGCCACTCAGTGTATATACAGTGTATAATGTATTGCTGGGATTTGTGCTCCTCTATAGCTGATGGTACATACACAGTGCAATATACCATAAGCTATAGAGGAATACAACAAATTGTCTTACCAGCACACTCTTCAAGCAACTTTACTTTCTTCCGAGATCTTCGGACTTACACTCTAATGTCCCCCCACAATCACATCAGTCTCTGTACAGAGGAGCTTACACTCTAATGTCTCCCCCACAGCCACATTACCCGCTGGACGCAGGGCTCCGTGACCTGCTGGACTCAGGGCTTCGTCCCCCGCTGGACACTAGACATGTGCATCAGCAAAAAAATTGTTTAGTTTCATCTTGTTTTGATTTGGATTTTGTGTTATTTCGTTTTTCGGGATTTAGACAAAATTCGTTAGCGGTAGTCTGTACAAATGTTAATTTCCGTCTCATGTTCGTATCATTCGTTTCATTGCAGCAAAGTGACATTAAAAAAAAAAATAATTGTCACTTTGCTGCAATGAAAATTCATCCACAAACGAAAATGCGTACATACTACCGCTAACGAATTTCGTCCGGAAAACGAATTTTTCCAAAACGAATCGCACATGTCTACTGGACACAGGGCTTATGGTTAGTTCACACCATAAGCAGTGCGCTCCAGTCTGATTTTGGCCAGAACGCACTGCCCGCATTGCGGCCGGCTCACTTTTTTGCCGGGCTGGAGGGGGTGTGGCGGGCCATTGAAGTGAATGGCACCGTAGCCACGCACTCCGGCTGCAATGCGATCGCCCGCACGGGATCACAAGGCACATTGTACCTGCAGTGCTTTTGGGTGGGTGCGATAAAAATGCTGCAAGCACTATTTTGATCGCACTGCACCCGAACGCACTACAGGCACAATGTGCCTTGCGATCGCATTGTGGGTGAGTGTGGACGATCGCATTGCGGCCGGAGAGTGTGACTACGTTGTCATTCACTGTCATTCCATGGCCCGCCACGCCCCCTCCAGCCCAGGAAATAAGTGAGCCAGCCGCAATGCGGGCAGTGCGTTCCAGCCAGAATCGGACTGGAATGCACTTGTTATGGTGCACTAGTAACGCACTAACCCTTAGTGACGCGCTGGACTCCGGGCTTAGTGACGCACTGGATGCAGGACTGAGTGACCCGCTGGACTCCGGGCTGAGTGACCGGCTGGACGCAGGGCTGAGTGACCCGCTGGACGCAGGGCTGAGACACCTGCTGGACGCAGGGTTTAGTGACGACACGCTGGACGCAGGGCTTAGTGACGATGCGCTGGACGCAGGGCTTAGTGATGACGTGCTGGATGCAGGACCCACCTGAGTGTGACCCTGCAGAGCCCACCATAGATGCTGGCGGCAATGCTGGGGCCCTGCGCTGCTAGGGCCAGACCTCCTCCGGTGCTGCGGAGGCCCGGCCACTTCCTCACCAGGGATAGGCACGGGCTAAGGCTGTGGCAGACATTTTCCCAAGTATAGCCCTTAGTGCAGCTCCCAGCTATAATACATTATAGTATAATGCATTTGCTGGAATTTGTTGTATTCCTCTATAGCTGGGGGTATTCTGCGTGCATTGCGCCGCTGTATAATGTATTATTGCTGGCTGGGATTTGTTGTATTCCTCTATAGCTGGTCGTAAATTATTGCACTGTATAATGATTATACAGCGCAATGCACAATATACCCACAGCTATAGAGGAATACAAAACATCCTGGCGATACATTATACATACATTGTATAATGTATTGCTGGGATTTGTATTCCTCTATAACTGATTGATCATATAAGGCGCAATGTACCATCAGCTATAGAGGAATACAACCAATAACTATCCCAGCAATACAGTTATACAGCATGTGGGGGAAAAGTGCAGGCATTCTTACCTGCAAGTAACTTTACTTTCTTCCTCGAGATCTTCGTTCCGTCATGCTGCAGTCTCTCTGCAACGACATGATCATCTCGGCGCGGGCAGCGATGGGAGAGAGCTCAGAGCTGTGTCAGGCGAGGAGGCGGGGAGGCGGTGCGGTGTAAGGCATGAAGCGCGCTTCATGTGTGGAGCCGGGAACAGTGGTAACTAATCGAAAGCCAACTAATCAATGATGGAAAACGTTGACAACGGTTTCCATCATCGACTTTAATTGACACACTGAGCCAGTCACATCAGTACACTCGGCACAGAGGAGTTTACACTCTAATGCCCCCCCACAGTCACACACTATTTTTATAATACATTTAGCGCACTGGGCTCTGGGCTGCTGAGCGCGCCGGGCTGGATGCAGGTCTAAGTAATGTGCTGGACTCTGGGCTTAGTAACGCGCTGGACACAGGACCCACCTGAGACCCCACACAGCCCACCTGAAAGTGACCCTGCAGAGCACACATACATGCTGCACAGCCCATATGAGACTCTCTATGGTGTGCTCTGCAGGGGTCTCAGGTGGGCTGGTTGGGGCTGCATCTCCCTCCCAGCTCTTCTTACCTGCTCCTGCTGCTGGTGCCTGGCCTCCTCTGCCGCCGTACCGTACTGGACGGAAGTGATGTGATCCCCCGGTACCTCTGGCCACTCGTCTGCGCCGCTGTCAGACTGGGATAGTGATGGCGAATGTTTTTGAACCCAAGTGCCCAAACTGCGACGTAAAATCAATTTATTTATCTCAAATTGCCAACACTAAAAATAACTTTAGTATTGCGTTGCAGTTCGGGCGATCGGGTTTAAAAAATGTTCAGCATCACTGCTTAGGCAAAATGAGGAAAAACACACATTCAAACATTTATACACTCATTAAAACACACACATAACACACAAATCACACACTCATTAACCACTTGCTGCCCGGAGCAATTTCTTACAGTTGCACACACATGATAAAATCTGAATTTTTGGCTAGAAAAAAGCTTCAGACCCCCCAAACAATGATATATGTTCTGAAAGCAGAGGCCCTGTAGAATAAAAAGATGCTAGTTGCAATTTTTTATGTCGCACGGTATTTGCGCAAAGTCCATCAAGTCCAACCTATTGTGTGTGTGTGTGTGTGTGTGTGTGTGTGTGTATAGGTCCATGAGTGTTCTCATTCTTAAGAGTACCTGTACCCTTGTACATTACGGTCTCTCAGGAAGTTGTCCAAAAGCTTCTTGAATGATTCTAGACTAATTGCGGAAATCACTGCTTGAGGCAGCGAGTTCCAGACCCTAACCGCGCGAACTGAGAAGAACCCCCTTCGCCCCTTGTGTCT
Organism: Nanorana parkeri; assembly: GCF_000935625.1. Lineage (NCBI taxonomy): Eukaryota > Metazoa > Chordata > Amphibia > Anura > Dicroglossidae > Nanorana > Nanorana parkeri. The sequence goes on along the minus strand of NW_017306643.1, from coordinate 689,536 downwards.
GAATTTTTTTTCTACCAGTTTTAGGTGGTGTCCTCTAGTCTTTGTTATGGAATTAATCTTAAAGAGTTTGTTGCTAATGTTGCTATGACTATTGAACATTTTGTACATGAAAATCATGTCCCCCCTTAATCTCCTTACTTCCAATGTTTAAATTTAGTAGCCTTGTCTCATAGTTCTGGTCCTCCATCCCCTTGATGAGTTTGGTCGCCCTCTGCTGGACTTTCTCCAGTTCAAGGACATCCTGTCTGTGTACCGGTGCCCAACACTGCACCGCATACTCCAGGTGGGGCCGAACCATTGATGTGTAAAGTGGCAAAATTATAGACCTATCCCTGCAAAACATTCCCTTCTTGATGCAGGACAGGATTCTACTAGCTTTGCTTACAGCAACCTGGCACTGTAATCTATAATTCGGTTTATGGTCTACAATGACCCCCAAATCTTTCTCCATTTCCGACTTCTCTAGCGGCATACCCATAATTGTATAACCCATTTATATAGCCTATTTTTGCTCCCAAAGTGTATAACTTTGCATTTACTTTGCAAACCTCGTCTGCCACATAGTTGCCCACTCCCCTATTTTGTCCAGGTCCTCCTGCAATGTTACACTATCTTGGTCTGTTTCTTTTACCCTCCCAATTTTGGTATCGTCAGCAAACACTGAGATATCGCTGTGTACTCCGTCCCCGATGTCGTTAATAAACAGGTTGAAAAGCATGGGTCCCAGCACAGAACCCTGAGGCACACCGCTAATGACACTAGCCCAGTCTGAAAGGGCACCATTTATTGATACTCTCTGTACCCGTTCCTTTAGACAGTTCTCTATCCATGTACACACCCTTCCATCTATGCCCATAGACCTCAGCTTGTATAGTAGGCGTTTGTGTGGTACCGTATCAAAAGCCTTTGAGAAATCCAGATATACCACATCCACAGACCTCCCTCCATCCAGATCTCTGCTTACCCCCTCGTAAAAAGTCAGTACGTTAGTCTGACAGGAACGGTCTTTCCTAAACCCATGCTGGTTGTCATTTATTTTGTCATTATCCCGAACGAATTCTACTAAGTGGTCCTTAATTATTCCCTCTAACAGTTTACAAACGACAGATGTAGGACTAACTGGTCGGTAATTCCCAGGTTGGCATCTTGCCCCCTTTTTAAATATTGGAACTACCGCAGACACAATGTGCCCTGCGATCCCGTGTGGGCGATCGCATTGCGGCCAGAGGGTGTGACTACTGCGCCATTCACTTCAATGGCCCGCCACGCCCCCTCCTGCCCGGCAAAAAGTGAGCCGGCCGCAATGCGATGCAGTGCGTTCCAGCCAGAATCGGGCCGGAATGCACTCCAAGTGGTGTGAACAGGCCCTAAGATGCACATCACTTCATGGTCCAGTGATCGGAGGAGAGATCTGCAGCTAGAAGCCACTGATCTCTCCTCCGATCTGTCAGGGGAGACCCTCCTCGCACGGCCTGGGCTCACACAAGGGACAGATGAGCCCAGGAAGCTGACAGCAGCACCGGCGGGGAGCACGGCGCCGCACCGTACAAGCAATCCAGCGCCTGTAAAGACGCCGGATCACTTGTATTTAAACAGCAAGCGTCAGCTGTTTAACACAGTACCAAGAGGGATATGGCGGTGTTCAGACGTGTCTAGCTAGAGCTCTGAACGCACCACCCACAATACTGACATCCCGGACCCGGACAAACTCACTAACTCTTGCCCGCAATATGAGCAAGAAGAACACATGAACTGGAGCCTCTAAAACTCCATCCGCCGGTATTAAAAAGTACCTAGCGGCAGATCAGCCAGTCTCGGTCACTCCACGCGGCGCGGCCCTGGCTGGCTCATAGGCCGCACACTCACCGCATTTGTCACAGCGAGGACCGGACCCTGAGTCGTCTTACCATAGATCGGAATCAGGAGACGAGCGGGAGTCCCAACACACCGTCCCGATGGACGAACTAGTGCGCACTCTCCCCACTAAACATGATCTGGCAGACATGTTTCGCACCCTCGAAAACTCCCTGAAGGCCGACATACTGTCGCTCAGAGGTGAGGTCACACACCTACTCCACAGAGTAGAGGACACTGAAAGCCGATTGGACAGACATGCCACTGCCATAATGGCCCTGTAGTCTCACTTTCAGTCCGCAGCCAGGACGCAGAGGGACCTCTCATACCGCCTTGAAGATCAAGATAATCGGTGACGTCGTAACAATCGGCGGGTAAGGGGACTCCCTGAGGCGACCATGGACCCCGACCTGACGGACACTCTGCGGGGCATCTTTAACTCCATACTAGGTAAGGCTCCCACTACTCCCCTCCTATTTGACAGGGCGCACAGAGCACTTAATCCACGGGGCATACAGACCGAAACACCCAGAGACGTGATATGTCGCTTACACTATCATACAGACAAAAAAGCTATCCTGATGAAGCTCCGGGAGACTCCGCTCACAGATTTCGATGGTGCCCATCTACAAATTTTTCCCGATTTGGCCAGGGAAACTCTCTTCAGACGCAGGGCTCTGTGTCCGCTGCTGGACCTTCTCCGCTCCAACATCATCCAGTTCGGTTGGGGCTTCCCGGCCTGCCTAATCGCCCGAAGACAAGGCAAGACATCAGTCCTCTGCTTCCCTGAAGATCTAGAGGCCTTCTGTAAATCTCTGCATGTCATTGCACCGAAGCTACCGGAATGGAGTGATACGCTACCCGCCCTACCACCGCTGCCTCACCAACAGTGGAGGTCAGTGGGTATCACCTCACCGTCTGCTCAACGCAACACTTGAAAGAGTATTGCTCGTCTTTTTAAATTCACTCATTGTATGGTTCTTATGCCAAACCTGCGTTATATTATCTATTCAGCTGAACTTGTGCCGAAGAACCCAAATGTTTTTTTTTCCATTCGCAGTTATAACGGCCTCCTCCATCAGGCTGACACCGGGATGTACTACTATCAAGACTTTGGTGAATATATCAGTTGTTAATTTAGTTGTGTTAATGCAATGCTAACGAAATAATTTTGCGGGTGCGTGTTGGCCCTGGTGGCTATGGAAGCAATTATGTGCTTCGGCCCCCCTGGTTGCCTAGGGTCAGGTTTGACCGGCGACACCTCCTACGGTCCTGCCACGTGCCCCGCAAACAGTGTATATGGTTCCAAGAGAACCCGTTTTGGTAAAGTTATACCTCAGTGTTTTTGTCTTGCAACAATCTATTAAATACTTTCTTCAGCTCTGTGCACACCAAGGAACATGATATAGCTCAAGTCCATAATGGGGATAGCAGTGTCATACCCTCTACCACAATGGCTGACTATTGATATGGTCCAGAAACGGATAGACAAAATTAAGGTGAATAAAGCACCTGGACCAGATGGCTTGCACCCACGTGTCCCTAAAGAATTCTCCAGGAGCTTGTTCTAGCTAGCTTGGTTAATTGTTTTAAAAAACATCTGGATGTATTCCTAAATGCACAGAATATTACTGGATATTGAGTTCTTAGAGGTATATTAAGCATCAGAGATTGTTGATCCAGGGAATATCCGATTGCCATATGGGATCAGGAAGGAATTTTTTCCCCTGTTGGAGCAAATTGAACCATGCTTTATAGGGGTTTTTTTTTCCTTCCTCTGGATCAACATTGGGTAATTGTGGGCATAATGTTCTGTTTAGGCTTTTCTTCTTTTTTTTCCTCTATAGGTTGGACTTGATGGACTTGTGTCTTTTTTCAACCTGACTAACTATGAAGACCAGGATTGGGTACTCCTTCCCCGATCTTTCCTTTTTCTGTCTCTTTTTCTCTATCTCTCATCTCTATTTCTCTCCCCTGCCTGTTTTTGTTTTATTTTTGGCTGTGCTATGCGATGGCAGATATTAAATTAATTAGCTATAATGTTCGTGGCCTCAATACTCCGTCCAAGCGACATGCCGTATACAGGGAACTGAAAGTGTTAGACGGGGATATAGTATTTCTTCAAGAAACACATATAGCCCATACTTCCCATGTTAAACTGTATTCCCGTCAATACCCTAAGTGGTACTATAGTACCTCACCATCCAGCAAGTGCAGTGACGTAGCCATCGGATTTCACAGACGTCACCCAGTCAACCTTCTTGAATTGAAAACAGACTCTGCCGGGAGATCCCTATTCTTACGGGGGGAGATAGGACAGTAGATATACACCCTGGCGAATATAAACTTATAGCCCATGGCTCACGTAAGAAAAAGGAGCCTACTTATAAAATTACGGAGCTGACTCATAAGATAACTACCCTAGAGCGAGCACACAAACAGCCCTTGGCAGATGCCCTTCTCCCGGAACTCTCTGAAGCTCGCGAGGAGCTACGTAAGGTCTTACAAACTAAATACACTAGATCTCTGAATTATCTCTCCCAACAAACTTACGAATTCGGAAGTAAACCTGGCAGACGCCTGGCCCGTCTCCTACGGGTTCGTCAGAATTCTGGCTTTATCCCTAAAATCAAGATCGCGGCGGATACCATTACGTTTTCCACTAAAGAGATAGCCCAAACCTTTAGGGAATTTTACTCTAAACTATATAACGTTAGACCTGATCCCTCTGAACAACTCAAAAAACGACATGATGACCTAATTTGCTCTTTGCCATAACTACTTCTCCGACGGGGAAAAGCCCCGGCCCGAATGGGTTCTCATTAAAATACTATATAACTTTCCAAACTATACTTGTACCCCAACTATGCACATACCTAATCACTTTCCACACAGGTATACCTCCAGACCCAGCCACACTACACGCCCATATCTCAGTCTTCCCTAAACCCGGCAAGGATCCATCTGTATGTAGCAGCTACAGGCCTATTTCTTTACTAAATGTTGACATCAAATTGTATGCTAAAGTCTTAGCCAATCGCCTGGCACCACTGCTACCCCACCTTATCTCAGCCGACCAGACTGGATTCATGCCGGGCAGAGAGGCCAGAGATAACACGCAACGAGCACTGACACTGGTCAATCACGCCTCCGCATCAACCCTATCGACTATGATCCTTTCTACCGACGCCGAAAAAGCGTTCGATAGAGTCGACTGTGATTTCCTAATAGCCACGCTTGAACACATCGGGTTCGGCCCTAGAATGCTACACTCAATTAAGACCCTTTATCACAAACCCACGGCACAAATTAAGGTTAACGGCAACCTATCCCAAACCTTTGAACTTCACAATGGCACCCATCAGGGCTGCCCCTTATCACCTCTTTTATTTGCACTAACATTGGAACCCATGCTCATCTCCATTAGGAACAATGTAAACATCCAAGGTATCTAAGTGCAAGGTCACGAACATAAAATAGCGGCATATGTCGATGACATTCTCTTTTTTGTGAGACAGCCCAGAATTACATTCCCCAACCTCCTCAAGGAATTTGAACAATTCGGTCTAGTCTCAAATTTAAACATAAATCTACACAAATCTGAAAAACTGCATCTCACGGCTTCTCCTTTGGAATGCCAACACTTACGTTGCTCCTTACATAGTTACATAGTTAGTCAGGTTGAAAAAAGACACATGTCCATCGAGTTCAACCTATAGAGATATGAGAAATAAAAAGACCGTTCATGTGGAAACCCTGTAAGCTGAAATACCTGGGTACATACTTGACTCCTAAATTTTCAGACTTGATACAGTATAACTACATTCCCCTACTGAATAGTATAAAATCAGACATATCTAGATGGACTAATGATCGACCATACCTCACCTTGACGGGTAGGATCAACGCTATTAAAATGAATATACTGGGTGTTATATCTGCTGCAAACGTTGCCTATCCCCCTACCAGAATGCTACTTTAGGACTCTACGTAAAGTGGTTGACAAATATATCTGGTATCGGTCCAGAGCTAGGCTCTCTCGCCAGACTCTTATCAGGACCAGACAGGAAGGTGGTCTGGCTCTTCCAGACTTTACTTTGTATTACTATGCTGTAGCCCTCAACAGAGTTTTGGACTGGACCTTTCAGCTGGGGTGTAAACGCTGGGTTGATATGGAATTCTCCTTGGCTGGCCAGCCTTTATCAACGATATGTTGGATCCCACCGGATTATAGAGAGCTTTGGAGCTTCACTTCCCCTCTAACTAGGTCCACTCTAACTATCTGGTCTAAAATATGTTCACAACTATTGGGTCCCTACAACTCACCTTTATTACCTCTGTTGGGCCACTCATTTTATCCCCCAGGCCACTTGGACAATGGCCTATGTTATTGGTCTATCACTAAATCTCTTAAGCTACACAAGGTTATACAAGACTCTGGCATTATTACACTGCAACAAATACAGAAAAGGTTTGGTACCAGACCTCTGGACAATTGGCGGTATTGCCAGCCACACCACTTTGTCTCCTCTCTCCCCAAACCGCTCAGACCTTTCAAAAATCTTCATCCGCTGGAGACCCTACTGTCGCAATCCGACCCTCCATCACATGGCCTGTCGCAAATCTATAAAATTTTACTCTCTTCTTGGACGCTTCAAGATCCGCTATATATATCACACTCGGAGGCAGATCTGGGTACCATCCTGACTGGACCTCAGAAAAAGCGTCTACTCAGCCTCAATTCTTTATCCTCATTCAAGTTGCTCGCGAGGTGGTACTATACACCGGACCGCCTTAACGCAATACACACGTCCCATTCTTCAAAATGTTGGAGGGGATGGGGCATAGCAGGCACCCATGGTCATATATGGTGGTTTTGTCCTAAGATCAAACCTTTCTGGCTCCAAATTACTCACCTTATCGCCTCTATAACTGGGCAACCGCCTGCTATTGATCCTTGGGCCTATTTACTACACCTGTCGGATACACCGCCCGCAAGGTACAGGAAATCCCTGTTGCCGCACTTACTGAACGCTGCAAAGTTCCTCAACCCTAAATATTGGAACACCTCAATGATACCTTTAACCACAGAATGGATTTATATCTAATGGAGGAACTCACCCTGGCGAGACAGGAACGCACAACTTTGTTTGAAATTATATGGTCCCCCTGGACTGCTTTCAAAGCCACCCCCTTATACTTACAACTGGTTGGTTAATTAACTACCACACCGGAATTTCTGGATATATATAATAATAAGTAATATGCATGGCGCTACGATGTTGACTTATAAGCTGTCTCCCAGAGCATTAGAGACCCTAAAACCTGTAGATACAGCCTTTTATAAAAAAGGTAATATTGTCTAGATTGTACGGGCTTCCGCACGAATAACCCCCCGCCCCCTTAATTTCTCCCTGCCAATCTTGGATCTTTCTTCACACTAATTTTGCCCCCTCTTCTTTCTAGTCTGATCGTTCTCTCGATCTTTGTTTCTCTATGGTGCAGACGCACAAGTAAAGCAACCTTTCTAGTAGGTAGAGTAGCAGAGAAACGTGTGTCTTATCACTTGTTGCCTGCACCTGAAACTGTTTTAGTTTTGTCTTAATATTTTTATACTTCGATAAAAATTGAATATTTAACAAAAAATTAACACAGTACTAAGAACGTGGCTTCAGAAGCAGCCGTATTCTTGGTAAACCACTTCCAGCGGATGACATACAGTTACGTGAACCCGCGGGAAGTGGTTAAAGAAAAACCACACACGCGTAATGAAACACGCACATCCACACATATCACACACACATAGCTTCATTTAAAAAAAAACTAACAATAAAAGTTATTTTAAAAAATGTCCCCCTCTCCTGCTTACCTGTTTTCTGGGAAGGGGGGCTGCATGCCTGGGCTTCAGTGGAGGATCAGTGTGATCTGCACTCTGACTGAAGCAGACCATACTAATCGATCCCTGCCAAACAGCGGCGGCACCACGAGGGAGCGATCAGTATGGTCTGCATCAGCAAGAGATGCAGATCATACTAATTCCCCACTGGACCACCAGGGCATCATTTCCATTTAATATATTGGCTGTTTGGCAATATATCAAACGAGATGTGGGAGCTTGCCAGGTTTAAAGATGGCCGCCGCTACTTGCGGCAGCCATCTTTAAAAATCTAATGTACAGTGGAGACCCCCTGGGGACAAAGGAGGCGGCCCCCTTCTGTCGCGGGCCCCATAGCGCGCGCTGGAGGGGTCGCTATGGCAGTAGCTCCGCCCCTGATACAGATTAAGATTGCATGGATATCAAAAGAGAAACTTGTGAAAAGCTTTCAGAAGTGCAAAAGCTGATGGACATGTGATGGTGAGTGGTGCACTAGCTTATAATACACATGCTTAATGAGACACCTGGAATCAATTATTCTTCAAATCCAATCATTACAAGTTAGCACCAATAATCTCCCATCACATGTCCATCAGCTTTCGCACTTCTGTAAGCTTTTCACAAGTTTCTCTTTTGATATCCATGCAATCTTAATCTGCATTCTAAATCTTTTGCTTCCCTTTTAAAATCCACATCCAGGGTGCAATTTCTTCTCACTCTCAAATATTGCCCATACAGGATACTATTAATTAGTGCTTTGGGGTGTGCACTACTTGCCTCCAAGATTGTGTTTCCAGCTAGGGGCGTAACTAGAAATCCCAGGGCCCCATATCAAAATTTTGTATGGGGCACCCAAGCTCCCCCTCCTCAGCAACCTTCCCCCAACCAACCATTCCCATCTCTTCAGCTCTGCTCATGCTGACCTTGACATTAGGGCTCAAGAGGAGATCACTCCACCGCTGGTTTGCTACACTGCAGCTGCCTGGCAGGCAGGGCTGAATTAAAAGCATCATGGGCCTGGTGCTGAGGAAAAAAGCGCTTGAACAAATGTATAACATATAAAACGAAATGCCGGCCAGTATAAAACAGACTCAAACAGACTGAAGGTGTAGTGGGAGCAGTCCAGCAGTCACGTCACACCTGCAGTCTGTTTGAGTCTGTTTTAGACTGACCGGCCGGCATTTCGTTTTATATTTTATACATTTGTTCAAGCGCTTTTTTAAAATCTAATAAACTATCCTAATTTACCACACTATGGAAGTGCTGCCTTTTCTTTCCTGACTTCGAACGGAAGTTTCATAGGGACAGCAGTAAACCCTGTGAAAGTCAGCAGTGGGAAGAGGACGGTGAAGGACTGCCTGCATCTTGGTGCTGTACACGGCCTGAAAACATCTGCGGTCCGGTGAGTACATACCCTAGAGGGGATTTCTGCGCCTCCTTCTTTTACAACACTAATTATCACTGAATGGGATATACTTTCTCTTCTTCTAATCCTGACTGCTTGGATCATCTAGAATAGTCGGAAGAAGAATGGGAGATCGCACTATTTGAACACTTTGCTTGCTAGAGACAATTTTTTTCCTTCTTTTTTTTTTTCGTTTGTCTTCGTTTTCACAGATTTTTCTACACTGGTTTTTGAAACACCAATTTATGATATTTATATTGTTATTGGTTGTACCTACATATTAGATGATATATCGTTTATCACCTATTTTGAGTATTATATTTAACCCCTTCGTGACGGGAGACGTACAGTGTACGTCCCGTCACAAAGTGGCTATATGACTGGCCACGTACACTGTACGTGCCGAGTTATATTAGCCTCTGTAATGCTGGTAACTGCTGATTCTCAGCAGTTCCAGTCATTAATTAATGCCTCACTATTGAGACATTCATTAATGAAATAGTTAAGCTTTTTTAAAAGCTTCTTTCTTTCATGAATGAAAGAATGAAGCCTTTACATTCAGATACGGGTTCGCTAAATAGCGATCCCGTATCTGACAGCTGAAGATAGCAGAGAGGTAGCAGTGACTCACCTCTCTGCTATTCGTTTTGACAGCTGGAGAGCCTGGCCCGATGTTAAATGATACATTTCAACCACTAGATACAAA
>NW_017306643.1:665834-679646 GCF_000935625.1 Nanorana parkeri | reverse complement strand
ATTATTAAAAAAATTCTAAAAATAATAATAATAATCAAAACTTGCTGCTGTGGAAGAATCACACAGCAAAAATGTAAAAAGTGTGTCAGTCATTTAGGAACAGAAACTAAAAACTAGCTCAGTCATGAAGGTGTTAACATTATATAAAATCCACTGTTTGGTCTTTACTAGGAGATATACACTGCCACATGTTATAGTGATAGTTTGTTTCACAGTTCCATGTGAGGATACATGGTATATTATTCACTTCGATCATATTATACGAAGTGGTTCACTGTTTGTTATATTGTGACATTTGTTTCATTTATTTGAGGACCCATGGTCTGTTATTCATCTTGATTAAAACATACCTGTCACACTTCCCTGTGTGAGGATCCGGCACGGGTTTTACCTCCTGTCTGAGCTGCTTGGCTTCCTGCCAATCCACTCTGAACCTCTCCATTAAAAGTCCAGCTCACTTGTTCCGTGCCGTTCGAGCAACGTGTCTTTTCACCCAGTCGGACTTCCTGTTTATTTCTTGCCTCTGTAATCCCTGCGGTTGCCCACCACGTCTCCTGTGAGTCTGGATTCCCTCTTCCTCACAGCGAGATCCTGTACTTCCTGCATTGGATTGATCATCAGCTTCTTCAAGTGAGTCCTTGCACCTGTGCCTACTCGTGTGGCTGTGTATATGCTTCAACCCTGTCTGCTGATGCATCCAGCACCTCGGTGCTGCAACTAATCTTTATGTCTGTGTGGGCATGCTAGAGGGCCGCAACCTGGAAGGTGTCCAGCAGCCAATCATCCTCACCATTAGAGGCTCTGTCGAACACCTGGCCCTTCTTAGAACCTGCGCCTCTAGTGCCTCCCTGTTACCGCACAGACACCATTTTTTGCACGCTACTTTTTGTCATTTTTTGTGCCCCGGTCGCAGACCGTGACACTTTGCTCGAACCATAAAAAGGGATGGATCTAGCGGATGTCTCAGAACAGGTGCAAGCGGTGAGCCAGAGATTAGAATCTCTCAATCAAAATGTTACGGAGTTACAACATGAAAACCAAATTCTAAGACTGTCTAGTGGCTCCGATTACAGCACTTACCCGGAAAGATGCCGACCCCAAGAATTGGCCACCTGATGCTGTGTATGCTTTTCATGCCTTGAAACAAGCTTTCCTTTTGGGGCCTGCTCTGCGAAGGCCGGACGTTACGAAACCTTTCTCTATTGAGGTGGATGCCTGCTCTGTAGGAGTAGGGGCTATTCTTTATCAATCGCCTAATGGCCCTAAACATCCTTGTGCCTTCTTCTCAAGGAAGTTCTCTCCAGCTGAGAGGAATTACTGCATTGGAGATCGTGAGCTTCTAGCTGTTAAACTAGCTCTGGAGGAGTGGCGGTACCTTTTGGAAGGATCTCCTCATCAGATCACCATCTTCACGGACCATAAGAACTTACAGTACCTCCAGTCTGCCCGCCGCTTGAATCCCAGACAAGCCCGCTGGTCCCTGTTTTTCTTCCGATTTGACTTCATCATTACCTTTAAACCTGGGACAGCTAACTCCAGGGCAGGTGCCCTTTCCCGCTCGTTTGATTCACAGGACTCTGAGACGTCCAATGAACCAGAGTTTATCATTCCCCCCACTCGAGTCCTTGCTCTCACCTCTGTTCAGGACTTGGCTGTTCCCCCTGGGAGGACCTTTGTGCCAGCTGAATTGAGGCCTAAGCTGTTACGCTGGGCTCATGATTCTAAACTCTCCGGTCACCCAGGCATCCACAGGACCTTGGTCTTCCTCTCTCGCCACTACTGGTGGCCGGAACTCCGCAAAGATGTGGCAGACTTTGTGAAAGCTTGCCCCGTCTGTGCTCGTACTAAGTCCCCTAACCAGGCTCCAGCTGGGCATCTCTTACCATTACCTGTTCCTGAAGAACCTTGGTGCCATATTGCTATGGACTTTATCACTGATCTCCCACTGTCCGAAGGCTGTACCGTAGTATGGGTAGTGGTAGACCGATTTTCCAAGATGGCACACTTCGTACCACTTTCCTCACTCCCATCAGCAGCAGAATTAGCGCCAATCTTTATTAGAGAGATTTTTAGACTCCACGGAGCACCAACCAGCATAGTCTCAGACCGTGGGGTCCAGTTTACTTCCAAATTCTGGAGGGCTCTTTGCAAATCCCTGGATGTATCAGTACAGCTTTCTTCTGCCTACCATCCGCAGTCTAATGGACAAACTGAAAGAACCAACCAGTCCCTGGAGCAGTTCCTTCGGGCGTTTGTATCAGCCCACCAAGATGATTGGGTTGCCCTTCTGCCCTGGGCAGAATTCGCTCACAATAATCATCATAATGCCAGCACCCAAAAATCGCCATTCTTTATAGTTTATGGTAAACTTCCACGGATTCCTTTGCCTATGCCCAGTTCTCCTGATGTTCCAGCCTTGGATACCTGGCAGAGGAATATGATAGAGAGGCAAGCTGCTGATCAGCAAATCTTTTGTGCCTATCGACATCGACGAAAGGCTCCACCTCTACAGCCTGGGGACAAGGTGTGGCTGGCTACTAAAAATATCCGCCTAAAGGTTCCATCTATGAAGTTTGCCCCACGTTACATCGGGCCATATGTTATTTCTGCAAGAATTAACCCGGTTTGTTTTAAACTCCGTTTACCTCCTCAGCTGAAAATTCCTAATTCTTTCCATGTATCACTGCTCAAGCCTTTGGTCCTGAACAAGTTCTCCCGTTCTTCTTCCCACGCAACTCCTCCAGTTAACCCATCTCAAGAATACAAGGTTCATCAAATTTTGGACTCTAAAGTCTCCCGTGGGAAACTTCACTATCTTATTGATTGGAAAGGCTTCGGTCCAGAAGAAAGATCCTGGATTCCCGCTCCTGATGTTTCTTCTCCTCTCCTGGTGAAAAGGTTCCACCTTCGCTTTCCCTTGAAACCCGGGCCCCGGCGGCCGGGAAGACCCCGTAAAAGGGAGGGTACTGTCACACTTCCCTGTGTGAGGATCCGGCGCCGGGTTTTACCTCCTGTCTGAGCTGCTTGGCTTCCTGCCAATCCACTCTGAACCTCTCCATTAAAAGTCCAGCTCACTTGTTCCGTGCCGTTCGAGCAACGTGTCTTTTCACCCAGTCGGACTTCCTGTTTATTTCTTGCCTCTGTAATCCCTGCGGTTGCCCACCACCTACCTTGTCTCCTGTGAGTCTGGATTCCCTCTTCCTCACAGCGAGATCCTGTACGTCCTGCATTGGATTGATCATCAGCTTCTTCAAGTGAGTCCTTGCACCTGTGCCTACTTGTGTGGCTGTGTATATGCTTCAACCCTGTCTGCTGATGCATCCAGCACCTCGGTGCTGCAACTAATCTTTATGTCTGTGTGGGCATGCTAGAGGGCCGCAACCTGGAAGGTGTCCAGCAGCCAATCATCCTCACCATTAGAGGCTCTGTCGAACACCTGGCCCTTCTTAGAACCTGCGCCTCTAGTGCGTCCCTGTTACCGCACAGACACCATTTTTTGCACGCTACTTTTTGTCATTTTGTGTGCCCCGGTCGCAGACCGTGACAATACCAAGTAGTTCACTGTTCACATTTTCTAAGAGATATTATATTATCACATTTGATTTTAGATATATGTGGTACAGATTTGTTGTAAATAATTCCACTCTTGCAAAAGTGTTTCACACATTTTATTTTTCACATAATACCGTTTAGGTTGTGAATGCACATGGATGGATGTAATACCGTGAGGCTGTTAGCGCTATACTGTTGATTGTTAGTCATAGTAACTGCTTGATATAAACTGACAAAAAAAGTGTTAAAAAAAAGTTAAAAAAATTAAGAAAATAAAAATTATATATAAATTAATTTTTATACTATAAATATTATAAAAATTTATCAAAACTTGTGAAAAAAGTGTTTTCGTTAAGTTTTTTCAATTTTTTTGTATTTTATTCAAACTAAGTGAGGTGTTAGGTACACGTGTTTGATATAATTATATAGCCCTCTCTGTCCTCTAAAAAACCATATACAATATGTGTGAGTACATTTAGTAAAAAAGTATATTACTGCCATGAAAGAATCACACAGCAAAAATGTAAAAAGTGTCAGTAATTTATGAACAGAAACGGAAAACAAGCTTAGTCATGAAAGGGTTATTAGAAGTGAACGACCACTGGAATAGGAAATTTTGGGACACACGTTCAAACATGCGAGGATGTATATTGAGATTCAGAGCTTCCAATTTTTGGTTATTTACATGAAAGTTGGATAGTTCACCGTACAGGTGTAAGGCAGACATGAGGTTGGGCACGGTCGTATCCGGGGTCGTAAGGCAGCTACCTTGTGTTGATGGGTGCCCACTGATATGCCCTTGATATCCGGGTTCATCCGGATGGTACGAAGTAGGAGTTTGAGCGTTAAAATAAAAATAAGGGGTATAAGAGGGTATCCCTGACGCGTCCCGTTGGATATCCCAAAAGGGTCGGACATTAACACACAGCCTTGCCGTTGGTCCGTCATATAGAGCCAAAATCCCCGACAGCATACCCGGCCCAAGCCCAATGTGTTCCAGTGTAAGTCGTAGGAAAGGCCAGTTGACCCTGTCGAAGGCCTTCTTACCATCAGTGGATAAAAGGAGGTTGGGTGGGGACTTTTGACAGGGCAGAGTGTATAATATTGAGGGCCTGTGTAGTGTTGTTCCACGCCTCTCTCAAGGGGACAAACCCGGCTTGAATCTACTCCATCCCCAGCAGACACTCAAGAGAATAGAGAGACCTGAAGAGATTATAAAGCTTATAGCAGGGACTACCTGATCTGCACAGACAGGACCAGATGCCTGCTCAAAACCCAAATGCTTGATTGCTGGGAAGAGGAATGAAGAGAGCTGGGAAACAATAGGCAAGGGTTAAGAATCCTGAGGGTCTCCCCCACCAGCCTACAGTCTCTTGACAGAGGTGAAGTGATGAGCTCCATGCTTGAGGGCAATTTTTCTATACCAGGTGTGGAAAATTTAGGGGAAGGCTTAAGCTGGACCACCCTGGTGACAGGTACCATGAGCAGCGGTTCAGCTTCCAGGGACAGGGAGTCTTCCAGAGGAAGAGAGTGGGGGCCTGGAAAGGACACCACTCCAGAACCTGCGCTAGCTTCAGAGTTGGAACAACGCTAAGTGAGAAAAACTCACAGGGGAGATAAAAACAACTGAAGGGGGCCCCAGAAGTAAGGGATTAGTATGAGATCTCAGATGAAACCTCATGCATCTGACTGCCAGAGAGGGAATCTGTTCAAGGGCCCACCAGGATGTACAATCAGCCTGCCACTTGTAGAAGTGCATCATCATGCAGAGGGATAAGCTGACCTCTGAGCTTAAACCCTATGGGCCTGGCTGCAATTACTGCAGAAGTAGATGTAGGACCTCCTGTTTTGAAGCAGGAACATGCTCTGGCCTACTGTGAAAATACTGATCCAGGTGTCTACCACAGGGACGAAGAGAAGTTCCTTGAAGTCCAAATGAGTCAAATATATAATTGGCATCTCAGTAGGGCATCCTTAAGATGCTGGCTGATCCTCCAAATGCAGGTTAATATCCACTGCACCAATAAGATCTGACAGGACCCCCTGTAACTACGAGGTGACAGCAGGAGACTGCGGTGCATCAAAAAACAGTCTCTTCAGAAAAATCTGATGGGACTCTAAATCAAAGTCAGATATGATCACTGGGACCAGTGTTCCACCCTAATGTAAGGCTTCTGTCAGGTTAGAGATAGACTCTGCAGGGGATGGTGCCGGAGAATGTTAAAAGCCTCTCTGATCAACGTGTATAGGAGGTTGAGTGCATGTGGTCAAATAGTCATGAGTGGACGTAGAAGTCCTGAGAATACGGTAGGGGACTTTGAACCACTTGATAAAGCGAAGAAAGACTCCAGTGAAGAGGACCCTATAACAGGGGTGTCAAATTCCAAGTTACAGGCACCGGTTCCCTCGGAGGATACTGTCCCCAGTAAATGCCCCCAGTACCACGAGGAGTATGGGTTTCGGGTCACCCGTAGCAGCATGGTTGCCCTCTGTGCAGCTGCACAGTGGCAATGCAACAAGGCCCAAAGTAAGAGGCAAGGCCTTATTATTTACAAAATCTAAGGCGGGTATTGCTGTTGAGGGGGTTGGGCAGCAGATCACAATAGATGGGCATTGGTAACAGACAGGAGACCAGAGTTCTATGAGCGGCTTGCAAGTAGGAGCAGCTGGGAATGGCGGGAAAAAAAATGCATATGTGGAACGCCATCCAGTGGAGGACTGTTGCGCCACATGTCTAGTCCAGTGGGGTCCAGGTACAGCCTCCAAAGCTAGGCAGAGAACCAGCTCAAGCAGTGATGTAGCAATTAATTTTAATTGAAGTTGAGGGAACAAGAATTCAAGGGAAAAAAAACAAAATAAAAAGGGCGTAGGGGATTCTTTTCAATTAGAGCGGTTACATTTTTGAACTCTTTGCCACAAGCAGTGGTATCTGCAAATAATATTGATTCATTCAAAAATCAATTACATACCATCCTAAGATACCATAACATACAGGGGTACAGGTACACTTAAATACTAGACCACACAGGGACTCATATACACGCACAACAATCATGCACAACACACACACGTTAAACTTGATGGACCTGTAAAATCTTGATCTTCCCAGTAAAAATGACTATGTATACTGAGGCATACTCCTGATGAGGTCTGGGAGGAGGTATTCTGCAGGGGTAGCACTTCAGGATATCGGGTGGCATAGTCGAGGATCACCAGTATGTAGGAATGACCTTGAGCAGACTTTACCAGGGAACCCATGGCTATCCTTTGAAACAGAACCTCAATTAACAGATTATGTGGATTGGAGCAACGTTCACCATATTTATTCCCAGATAATTTTTTGTACAAGTCATTCTGAATTGAGAAAGCTGGTTGGATGACCAGTGAAACGTCTTCAAGAAAAATACAGCAAGTCCAGTTGCCTTGACTTATTCTTTACAGATATACCATGACCTGGATGTATGAGAACCTTCACAGACACTATGTAACAATGTTACTTAATAGCCTTAATGATCATGCTGATTGATCATTAAGGAGGCAAGGCATACCTTTACATCAAAGCTGTATCATAGATATCAATTTTATCAGCTCCAACAATAGGCATGGATGTCTGGCAGGCCCATACCTCCTCTAGATTTAGGGAGAGAGAGAATCTGTCTTTGGATGCGGTGCGATCCATCTGCCCACACAAAAGAAACAATTGCTGAATGGATCTTCTGAAATAAGTGGGGCGGGAGTCGAATTGGAAGAGCTTGTATGAGGTATAGTATTTTGGGCAAGATCGTCATTTTAATAGAGTTACAACGACCAAACCAGGTTATGGATAAAGAATGCCTTCTTCAGGTCCTCAATGATCTTCCATAGTAAAGGGACAAAGTTAGCTTCGTATAAAGCAGAGATATCGGAGGTGATGTTGGACCCTAAATATCTAAGATGGCTTACCTCCCTTTGGAAGGGAAATTTATGTTTCAACCAGTCAACCACCAGGGGAAATGTTAAGAGCAGCTGACTTAGAAAAGTTTATCTTGAAATTAGACAGGATGCCATACAAATTCAGAGAGTGAAGCAGGTTGGGAAGAGAGGTCTCCGTGTTAGTGATGAAGAATATGGGATCATCGGCATTTGCCGTGAGTTTCCCTGATAGCAAGCAATTGGGCTGCAAGTTTGAAAATGACTTGCTAAACTATTGCAGACTTGGCAAGCGTCACAATTTTGTTGCACAATTACAGCAAGTCTGCATTGCAAGTCTCCAGACCAGCGAGTCTGCAGAGCTCTTGCTAAGACCTACAGGACTCTTGCTGTAGACTTGCCAAGCAAATTTGCTACAAATTAAAAAGGTGTCAACTAGAACTTGTGCTGCAAGTGTTCTGCAACTTGCCAGGAATGTGTGCAGCAAGTTAACAAGAATTACAATTTAACCCTGCCACAAGTTTGTGGCAAGTTATCCTTGCTATCTGGGTTGTGGTGAGTAGGCCGGAAATTCCAGGGGAGGCACGTATTGAGCAAATAAGAGGTTTTGGGGAAGAGCAAAAATGAGGGAGGATGGGGGGCAGCCCTGACATGTATCATTAGTCAGGGAAAAGTATTCTGATTGGGTTTCATTGACCTTAATTGCCCCAGTAGGGGAGGAATATAATGCAAAGATCAATTTAAACATGTTAGGGCCAAGGCCTGTATGAAGTAGAGTAGCTCGCAAAAAATTCCAGTTGACCCAGTCAAAAGCTTTCTCTGTGTCTATTGAAAGCAACATTAAGGGAGTTGCACGAACCCTAGCCTGATGAAGTACATTCAGTACGCCGGTGAAGTTGTCCCTCACCTTTCTTGAGGGAATAAAGCCAACCTGATTGAAATTAATCACTTTTGGTTTCATAAACGCATCGGGCGACGATTCGAGTAACAGTGATGAGCGTCGCCCTCTTTGCCCACATCACGCCGCTCCTCCCCCCTTCAGTCAGCCAGCGGCTTTAATAATATAATATATTTAATGATATGTCTTTATGTGCTTCCCAGAGGGTGTATATGCCATACATCAGTTAGTTGATGTACATGTAAGCATTTTTTGAGGCATTTCAGGGAGGAGAAAGGTTGGAGGTGGAATTGGAAGACTCCACATCAGCGTCTAAGTGAAAATTGAAATCACAACCGATAAGCAACATACCTTCCCTGAAAGCATCTATCCTGGACAAAATATGCTCCAGAAAGGAGATTTGACCCTGATTAGGGGTGTACACATTCACAAACATTACTTTCTGAGTGCCCAGCACTCCTTTTACCATCAGGAGACGCCCATCCTCCCCTGCAGACATATCAAGCAGCTGCCAAGTAACCGACCGAACGACATGTGGCCGCCCAGGGTACCAGCCCAGGACCTCCCCTCAGCCCAAACATGGTTATACAGGGAGAAAACACCAATTTTATGCATCTTTATATGCTATTAAAGCAGCATATTCGGATGCTGAATTGGCAAGGTATCTGTCAGGCATAAGTTTGCCCACCCTATCTGCTGAAGATACCTTGGATCTAGAGGCTCCTATCACTATACAGGAGATGAAACAAGCGCTTGCTAGTTTCCCGAATGATAAGGCCCCAGGTCCTGATGGGTTGCCAATAAGAATTCTAAACAATCTATTCTGCCTGCTTACTGCAAACATTTAATAGAGCATTAGATCTTGGATGCCTTCCAAGTACTATGTATGAAGCCACAATTATTGTGCTTCTTAGAAAACACAAAGATCCCCTTCAACCAGAATCATATAGACCAATTTCATTCTTGAAAAATGATGTCAAAATATTGGCTAAAGTGTTGGCCAACAGGTTGTCTAAAGGAATTTCATCTATTATACATTCAGATCAAGCTGTTTTTTTACCTAATAAATCTACAACTATTAATATACGAAGAGCCTATTTAAATATGCAAGTGTCTATAGATAATAAAGGTAATGTTTGTTAGTGTTGAATAGAGATACTTATGGGCCATTCTATCTCTCTTTGGGTTTGGGCCCCGGGTTGGTGCATGGGTACATTTGTTATACCATACTCCCTCGGCTAAAATTAGGATTAATAACTCTTTTTTCCCTGGTTTTTGTTTACAGAGGGGGACCAGACAGGAATGCCCCCTCTGTCCCTTACCTTACCTAGAACCTTTAGCTGCTATAATTAGACAGTCTCCAAACATTATAGGCAGTCCCCTTAATCTGAAGGTGGATCTGGTTCTCGAATAAGAAAAAATTGTGTTCAAGAATAAATTGCATGATAAAACATATTCCGTGGGCATCGTAGCATGTGTGTCAGACTGTAGGAAGTGAGATACTGCTGTCAAGCCTGCTTCGTTGGGAATGCAAGTATACAGGGAAGATATATCCATGGTAGTAAGGTGCCAATCTTCATGGACATTTGTGAATTCCTCAAGCTTCTCCAGGAAGTCGCTGGTATCTCGGACATATGCTGGTAGTTTTTTCACATGTGGTTTCAATCTAGCCATGGGCTGTGTGATGGAGTCCGTTCCTGACACGATCGGGCGGAACTTCAACGAATCGAGACCCCTGTGAATTTTTGGGAGCCCATATATCACCGGGATTCTACAATGTTCATCCATCAGATAATCAGCGGTTTTCTCATCCAACCAGCAGTTGTTAGTCCCCAGATCAATAAGGGCCTGTAGAGCTTTTGTGGCTTTATTAACAATCTCCCTGGTGATGGCTCGATAGCTGGTTCCATCCCCTAGTAGCATCTGCATCCCATGACTGTAATCCATATATTTCATGATTACCACCGCTCCACCTTTATCCGCAGGTTTTATAATGATGTTGTTGTCTTGTCTCAGACTTTTCAAAGCATTCAACTCATCATGGGTCAGGTTGGTATGTGATGTATGTTTCTGTACCATATTGAGGACATCATGTCTTGACGTTCTGATGTAGCTCTCAATCGAGCCAAAGTTACCCAGTGGGACAAACTTGCTCTTTTTCTTACATGTTGACCCCGGGGCATGTGGGGTATTGGTTTGTAGTTTAGAGAAATGTTGTTTCAATTTGAGGGACCTCTCGTGTTTGTATAATTCCACCTCAAATGAAAATGAGTTAAATCTGTCAGTGGGGGCAAACGATAAACCCCTAGCAAGGAGTTTACATTCACCATCAGACAAAGTTCGACCTGAGAGGTTAATCACTGGGCTCTCTTGTTGGATCTCCCCCGATTCGACCTGGTGTTTAGAACTCTTTGTCTTCCTGCCCCGCCTGGGTCGTCGTTGTCGTCGATGGAGTGAAAAAGGTGTGTATCCCTGTTGGTAGAGGATGCACCAGTCGGGATAGCCTGGTCGCTATCCATGGAGGGATTCTCCGTAGAGCAATCACTGTCGGAGGATACAATGGTTGTAGCTCCGCGTTGTCTTGGACGGCCTCTGCCTCTCTGATATTGAGGTTTGAAGCAACGTCTATTCCCGCCAGTTAGCCACGGGTATACTCTTCAATCCTGGTAATCCTGATTAACAAGGTGGAACTTGTCTCGTTTAATTTGCCTTTGTTGGTCTGCATACAATGCAATCTCAGACTAAAACCTTTCGTAGGTCAGTTTGCAAACGATCTTTATCAGAGATTTTTCCGTTTAGTGTGACCTCTTGTGTGGTAATCTCACAGTTGATCTGACATAGTTGAGTTTTCACCTCCTCAATAACCAATAGCATGTAGTTGAGAGAATTCTTGGTTGATATTTCGCACCACTTTTTAAAAAATTCGGGTTTCTGACGCCCGATCGTCGGTTGGTTTGTGATCCGAAACCCCCTAGGTATTTTTTTAGCTCGATAGTATTCTGATATTGTTTGGCCATGCAATTCAAGATCTATCCGTTTCTTCTTTAATCTTTTGATGTCCCTGAGGAGATCTGATGCTGTATCAGTGCCAAATGCTTTGGCAACATCAACTGGGAATAATATAGCCTCAACTTCCTCTTTATTGTATGTCTCTTGGGAATTAAGCACACTTGAGTGTGGTTGTTCATCCATGTATATAACAGACTTATAGCAAAATAATATATGAAAAAAGGAAAAACCAAAACGTGAAAACAAAAAAACAAATGAAAAAATAAAATAAGGAAAAGTCTTCCCTGTAGATAGCGTGGTAAGCTAATAAAAAAGTCAAGTACCTTTTTCAGGTGGGAGTTTTTTCTCAAATGCGGGGGTGCTGTAGATGGGTCAAGCCGTAACATAGATAGTCCATGGTCCCATCGCACACCTGACCGCGTGAATCCCTTCAAGAATTGGGTGCTGCGGTAGTCGATTGCACACTGATCTATTCAGCAAACCGACAGATCGGAATACGATCCTGCACTATCAGAGTTCGCACCCTAGGCATTTACTAAACAACTTACCAATCTCGCAGTTCATGCGTGTGCTTCGGATCTGTTCTGATTGGGACACATCGGAAGCACAATTAAAGTTGATGTACTCGAAATTTATACAAAGAGGGTACCCTAATTCAGTACTTGATCAAGCCCTGGAACGGGCTCTTAAAAAAGTCACCACATATACCCCTAGAGAAAGGGTGGCTGAGAACAGACTCCCTTTTATTCAGAAGTCTAATGGTGCAGCACATCTGGCTCGCAGATCGTTGAATAAAAATGTAAACATCCTACAGGCCGACAAACAACTAACAGCACAAATAAAAACTCCCCCTCTACATGTATACCGTAGAAGTAAAACAGTCAAGGATTATCTTGTCCAAGCAGACCCTAGGCCAAAATATTCTAAAGCACCCATTAGGATTTCCCAGCGTACTGGATGCTTTAGATGTCAGAAATGCAACACCTGCAACTCACTCTTGACAGGGGATACCTTTACACACCCGCATAGCGGCAGGAGATTTTCCATTAAAAATTATATGAACTGCGATACCGAGTCATGCATATACCTACTTAAATGTCCATGTGGTCTGGTATACATCGGTAAATCTCTGGGCCCGTTTAAACGACGGTTCCAGAAGCACCGGAGTGACATCAGAATAGCAATTAATAAGGCTACCAAAGGTGAAACTTTGGACCTTAATAAACCGGTAGCAGTTCATTTCTCAAATTATAAACATCAAACACATGAGTTGAGAGGCATGGTCATTGACCATGTCAACCCCCCATTCAGGGGGGGCGACCATGATAAAATGCTACTACAGTGGGAGGCATATTGGATTCACACGCTTGAAACAATACTACCAAGGGGTCTCAACACCAGTCTTGGCCTGTCATGTTTTCTACTGGAGCGCTGAGAATATCCTTGGTATAAATATGAATAATTGTTCATCCTCTGTTATTATGGATATATGATTTTTCTATGTGAATAGATATAGGATGATATGATTTCAGTCACGTTTCCGTGGGTGATATCTTTCATACCACGGTTGTTTCCTTATAAATGTCACAATGGGTTTTTCCTGACCAATCATGACCACCCCCCATGACCATCATTAGGCCTTGGTCCTACCAGGGAATGCTGAATGTATCATGAGTTTCTCCGGTTTTTACAGGTTGAAATATGTTTTTTCCTTGAGCGAGGCATCTCCGGTATATCTCCTAGTCATATGATCAATTCATCAACATATGAATTGATTGCTCATGCGAATACCCGGTTGACACCGATGTATCAAGGCCTATAGTTCCACATTCTATTATTGATGATGACAGTGCACATGACACAACATGCTAGTTTCAAGAATTTTTAAATACCAAGCGTGCTGTGATGCTAATCATAATAACGCATGGAGCGCGGTGGTCACAGACTTACCATTCAAACAAGCGATATGTTCCTCTGAATTGTTCTTTGAATGAGACTTTATGTCTACGGACTTACTATAGTCGTATTTTCCAAGTTTTTTTTATATTGTAACGAGTCCCGAGTGTTCAGACCACTCGGGTCTCCCCACATGCAGGGATGGCCAAATTGCGTTCCACGGTGGAACGCGGAAGCCGCTCGACTTCCGGATTGCGGTGCGAGCGGCCTGCGTTCCACGGTGGAACGCGGAAGCCGGTCGTCACGGCAATCGACTCCTCCCTCACTCCTGGGCTATTTAAAGCCCCAGCTGAGGCAGTATGGCGTTCAACTATTGAAGTCAGAACGCCTGCTGCCTCATTGACGCTGAACCCTACAATCTGCCTCTATTTACCCTGCCTGGGAAGGACTCCCCCTGGACCATCTCTGCCTCAATCTACCCTGCCTGGGAAGGACTCCCCCTAGACCATCTCAGCCTGAATCTACCCTGCCTGGGAAGGACTCCCCCT
>NW_017306643.1:629266-665287 GCF_000935625.1 Nanorana parkeri | reverse complement strand
ATGACTTACTAGATTCGTTCCCCCATTTTCTGGATGCAATGGCACTCCTCTACGAGGACGCAAGCAAGCAGTTGACCGCTGAAACCGCGATCCGAGGCCTCAGGCAGGGTAAAAGACCCGTCGAGGATTATATTGCGGAGTTCAAGCGTTGGGCCAGAGACCGACCGAGTGGAACAACGTCGGTCTCCGGAACCAGTTCCGCCTCGGCCTCTCTGAGGCCCTAAAAGACGAGATTGCTCGAGATGAACTACCCCGCACATTAGATGACCTGATTCACCGGTCTGTAACCATCGATAGGCGTCTCAGGGAAAGGAGGGCTGAAAGGGTCTATGGCAACGCTACAGTCCCCCGAAGATCCAGATCACCCCAGAAAGAGGAACCCATGGAAGTCGGCACTGTGCGGGGACCCCTCCCTATGGCCGAGAAGAATAGGAGGAGATCAATGAATCTGTGCCTCTACTGCGCTTCACCTGACCATGCTGTAGCCACGTGTCCATTGGTCAAAAGGAAGACAGAAGGTAATATCTCTCATATTTACAACCTTACTCCTAGTCCTGATCTACATAATCCTTACATTTACGTTTCTCTCACTCTGCAGTGGGACCAAGAGAGGACCATCGTTAGGGCTATGGTGGATACCGGAGCCTCCGGAAATTTCATTGATCTAAAGCTAGTAAAGCTAAATAAAATTCCGCACGTGTTGAAGCAGAAGCCTTTGTCCGTGAGTTTTATTGACGGATCGACCTCCCCATTAGGCCCTATAACCTCCCACACCCAGCCGCTGCTGGTGACCTGTGGAGAAGGGCACACCGAGTACTTGGTATTCGATATTATCCCTTCTCCCATGTTCCCAGTAGTGTTGGGTCTCCCTTGGGTGACTCTGCATCACCCCACTATACTGTGGTCAGAAAGAACAGTCCACTTACAGTCTGTTTACTGCACGGAGACGTGTTACCCTGTCTCTCCTATCATGCTCATCACCCCCGAAGGGTTGCCACCCCATCTTCTCGAGTTGGCCGATGTCTTTAGCAAACAGAGGGCGGAGACGCTCCCCCCCACCGTCCCTATGAATGCCCCATCGAGTTGATTCCGGGTAGTCCCATGCCTACGGGACGGATCTATCCCTTATCACCACCCGAATTGGCTCACTTAAAGATCTATCTGGACGACAACCTGAAAAGAGGGTTCATTCGACCTTCCACCTCCCCTGCTAGCGCAGGGATGTTCTTTGTGAAGAATAAAGATGGTGCTCTACGGCCTATAATCGATTACAGGTGATTAAACAAGATAACCATCAAAAACCGTTATCTGCTCCCTCTCATCCCTGAACTCATCGAGAAACTACATTCCAGGAGTTACAAAGACGTTGGACTTAGTCAAGAGGAAGTTTTGGTGGCCAGGTAGGGCCAAAACCATCCACAAGTACGTTGTCTCCTGCGAGGTCTGCGCTACAACCAAGAGCGAGCGGCGACCTCCCTATGGCTTGTTGGCATCTCTAGCCATACCCAGCCGACCGTGGGACGTCGTCTCACTCGACTTTATAGTGGACCTTCCCCGGTCAGGTGGATGCAACACTATAATGGTCACCGTCGATCTGTTGACAAAGATGGCTCATTTTGCTCCCTTGAAGAAACTACCCATCGCTAGGGAGACAGCCCAGTCCATCAGCCACATCCTCAAACTACACGGACTACCTTCTCGGATTATATCCGATAGGGGCAGCCAGTTCGTGTCTAAGTTCTGGAAGGCCTTATGCAAAACGCTCCAAATAGACCACAGGATGTCCACGGCCTACCATCCTCAAACCAACGCACAGACAGAACGGGCAAATCAATGCCTAGAGCAATATCTTAGGTGTTATTGTACTCATCTCCAAGATGACTGGCTCGACCTTTTGCCCCTCGCTGAGTTCGCACACAACAACGCCACCAGCTCTTCCACCCAACATTCACCTTTGACTCCCCCTGGACCATCTCTGCCTCAATCTACCCTGCCTGGGAAGGACTCCCCCTAGACCATCACAAGGACCTGCTGCTTGGTTACAGACCAGAAGCTCCCAAACGCAAGTATCCCTCAGGGGAAGCCTAAAACCAGAGACTGTATTAGATACCTGAACTGTCCTTAAAGGGGAACTCCCTGCATGTCAGTAGTTTATTGAGACTGTATTGATTACTTGAACTGTCCTTAAAGGGGAACTCCCTGGCATATCAGTGGTTTATTATCAGATTACTACCTGTATTACTACAAAACGTATCATCCAATCCCATTTATTGATATTAGGCTATGACGCAATAGCTCTGCATTTCTTTTTGGTTACATACGGCTGTGATGCTAGAGTCCCAAACTCCCCGTTTAAGATTGGGAGTGACGCCTGGGACTCGAACCTGAGAAGCCGTCTCCAACCACCAAACGCGTGCTATACTCCGCAGTTGTGAACCCCAATTGCCACTAAAGCAGTCGTGACATATATAAACAGAGAAACGTCCTTAGCTTGGTGTGTTAGATGGTCGGCCTGTGACCCAATCTGTGCTCCATGCGATCCATTATGTATGGAAGATTGATGCTAAGGTATATCGCTAGTTCTCCTTTTAGGCAAACATATATTAAGTATTTTTCTTTCCAGACGAATGTATGCATTTTATATCACATATATTGTGATTTATTGTGTTTTATAATCTGTCACTTTCATGCTATCAAAATTGGCGGGAACATGATGTCATGGGATCAATGTGGAGGTTGATGATTGGCCATTCTGATTAGGGTTGGGGCTATATATCAGCTGTGTTTATGTGCACTTACACTGTATGTTTTACCTGATGAAGGGGATCCTTTGTGACCCCGAAACGTTCGTTGTTTTTTACCACGATGCACGTCAATAAATAGACGTATTTTGCAAATTTGGAGTGCCGGTGTCTCTGCTTTAGCTCACGATTGTTACGGCTGCCACCCGTTGACTACCGCAGCACCCAATTCTTGAAGGGATTCACGCGGTCAGGAGTGCGATGGGACCATGGACTATAAAAAGAACAATATGACATAACAGCCCATAGGGATCAAGCAAGGCGCCCGGACACACCACCCAGCCGCATGGTCAGTGAAAGTCCATGCACATCACAGGACAGATCCCTCCGCCGCGGACGCAGAACACAGCACCATGATGCAAGGGAGGGAGACGCCATAAACCTGCACATTAAGTAGTAGCACATGACTAGGAAATTAACCTCTCCACAATTTAAATTAAAAAAATAAAATAAAATAATCATAATAAACAGCAATAGAGCAGTGATAACTCCAAAAGGTATTGGCAAACTTATGGGGATACGTTACGTCTGCGGGTTAAGAATCCAGTAGGCAAAGTTCGTAGGAAGAGTAGGGGAGGAACTCCGCAGATTAGAAGCTCCAGAATTTGTGATACCCTTGCAGGTAAAAATGTGTGGGAGGTGGCGGCCAGCTACTTGCGAAAAAGATGAACTGAACGATCGTACTGTTCATGCTGTGAGGGCTGCCGAGGTGAGGGCCTTCCACCCCGTTGCGGTACGGTGAGCTCCACTGAAATCTCTTCCAGAGGAGCGTGTTGGAGCTGATCCATGTGGAGATTGGCAGCGACGTAGGGGTATATACAGTGGGGCAAAAAAGTATTTAGTCAGCCACCAATTGTGCAAGTTCTCCCACTTAAAAAGATGAGAGAGGCCTGTAATTGGCATCATAGGTAGACCTCAACTATGAGAGACAAAATGAGAAAACAAATCCAGACAAATCACATTGGCTGATTTGGAACAAATTTATTTGCAAATCATGGTGGAAAATAAGTATTTGGTCACCTACAAACAAGCAAGAGTTCTGGCTTTCACAGACCTGTACCTTCTTCTTTAAGAGGCTCCTCTGTCCTGCACTCATTACCTGTATCAATGGCACCTGTTTGAACTTGTTATCAGTATAAAAGACACCTGTTCACAACCTCAAACAGTCACACTCCAAACTCCACTATGGTGAAGACCAAAGAGCTGTCGAAGGACACCAGAAACAACATTGTAGACCTGCACCAGGCTGGGAAGACTGAATCTGCAAAAGGCAAGCAGCTTGGTGTGAACAAATCAACTGTGGGAGTAATAATTAGAAAATGGAAGACATACAAGACCACTGATAATCTCCCTCGATCTGGGGCTCCACGCAAGATGTCCCCCCGGGGGGTCAAAATGATCACAAGAACGGTGAGCAAAAATCCCAGGACCACACGGGGGGACCTAGTGAATGACCTGCAGAGAGCTGGGACCAACGTAACAAAGGCTACCATCAGTAACACACTACGCCGCCAGGGACTCAGATCCTGCAGTGCCAGACGTGTCCCCCTGCTTAAGCCAGTACATGTCCGGGCCCGTCTGAAGTTTGCTAGAGAGCAGTTGGATGATCCAGAAGAGGATTGGGAGAATGTCATATGGTCAGATGAAACCAAAATAGAACTATTTGGTAGAAACACAATTTGTCGTGTTTGGATGAGAGAGAATGCTGGGTTGCATCCAAAGAACTTCATACCTACTGTGAAGCATGGGGGTGGCAACATCATGCTTTGGGGCTGTTCCTCTGCACAGGAACCAGGACGACTGATCCGTGTACAGGACAGAATGAATGGGGCCATGTATCGTGAGATTTTGAGTGCAAACCTCCTTCCATCAGCAAGGGCATTGAAGATGAAACGTGGCTTGGTCTTTCAACATGACAATGATCCCAAACGTACTGCCCGGGCAAAGAAGGAGTGGCTTCGTAAGAAGCATTTCAAGGTCCTGGAGTGGCCTAGCCAGTCTCCAGATCTCAACCCCATAGAAAACCTTTGGCGGGAGTTGAAAGCCCAGCGACAGTCCCCAAAACATCACTGCTCTAGAGGAGATCTGCATGGAGGAATGGGCCAACATACCAGCAACAGTGTGTGCCCACCTTGTGAAGACGTACAGGACACATTTGACCTCTGTCATTGCCAACAAAGGATATATAACAAAGTATTGAGATGACCTTTTGATATTGACCAAATACTTATTTTCCACCATAATTTGCAAATAAATTTGTTCCAAATCAGCCAATGTGATTTGTTTTCTCATTTTGTCTCTCATAGTTGAGGTCTACCTATGATGCCAATTACAGGCATCTCTCATCTTTTTAAGTGGGAGAACTTGCACAATTGGTGGCTGACTAAATACTTTTTTGTCCAACTGTATAATCCAAGGAATCCCACCGGGAACTGTTATCCCTGACTCTCCGTCTCTTATGGGAGCGCCCGGCCTGTTTCACTCCTTTAGTCAGTGCTTGCTGAATGAGATCCAGGATGTCGGGTGACTTGGAAGTGGCTGCTGCCTCTCTAAAGTATTTACCACATTTACCCTGTCATGGCTTTGTCATCACAAGCTTGACATCTCACAGCTTTCTTTTTCCCTGAGGATGCAGAAGATTCCATACCTACAGGACTGGACATAGACACGAAAGGAAAAAAGGTGCATTCCTGTTTTGTTCAAATTTCCTTGTCTTGCCTCTTCTCCACTGATCTGCTCGGTGAGGGGCAATCGTCCATGATTTTCAAATCCAGAAGAGGCTCAGTCTAACAGAAAAAACTGCAGCACTCTGCTGTCCTTTTAGACTTTCAATTTCAAATTTCGCGCAGAAAATCCAGCCGATGACGTAACCGAAACCGGACTTCCGCGCATGCGCAGAAGCAAAATGAAGCCGCAGCTGCCCATCTTGTTTTGCCCATACAACGCCAGCCGAGGAGACGGACGAGCACAGCGGGGAGCCTGTACAGACAGACGGGACAACGCTCCAACCATCAGGTAAGTACCTGCTCTCCTACTAGCAGCAGAGGCTATTAGGGACCAAGGATGATCATGGCAATGGGGAAACGTACCGGCCAGCCATCTGCCTTCCGGACTTCCTTCTCAACAGAGTCCAGCATAATTATTTTCCCCAAGGGGACACCATTGCTTGGGGCCAAGTCTCGGGGACTTCTCAGGGGAGAGAGGCTGAACTCCACTAAGGCCACTATTCCATATATTGCCAAAAACAAACTTCCCGACATAAGTTAAGAACAAACCTGTCCTAAGGGGGGACAGGAACAAAAAAGACTGGGAAAGTTGGCAGGAGGAGGGACTGTTATAGAGGGGGAAGCAAAACAAACTACAAACGCACTCAAACAATTTGTTACCAGTTATACAGTAAGGTGCACACGAAATGGGCTTTAAACAGTAGAACAGCAGAAAGGCATCATGGCACACTCACAAAACCAGCATGTAAAACAACATGTCTTACCACTAAGGATAATGACAGAGGTTTGGATACACGTCTTCAGCCGAGGATGTGTAAGCCGCACTGCCGCGCGTTTGTAGTTTGTTTTGCTTGACCGATTTGGTGCAGCGATGCATGGGGTTTCTCAGCTGCCATTAGGATGTGCGGGATCCCTTGTGTGTTTCTGTACCTTTTAAGGAGGTTGGGCGTCCTCCTGACAAACCTGCACCCAATTTGATATCTTCTGCCCCCATGCTCTCCAAGATGGAGACTCTCTTAGTTTAGAGTTAGGACCGCACTATAAGAGGTGCCTTGGCGCGGCAGTGCGGCTTACACATCCTCGGCTGAAGACATGTATCCAAACCTCTGTCATTATCCTTAGTTGTGAGACATGTTGTTTTACATGCTGGTTTTGTGAGTGTGCCATGATGCCTTTCTGCTGTTCTGTTATAGAGGGGGGTTATGTCTTACTTTAACCCTTTTGTTCCTGTCAACTAGGGGTAATTGGATCTAAACCCACTTGTCAGCGCTGCCATGGATATGGAGAGAAAACTATGGAGATAGTGATTGAGAGCAGATAAAGAAATTTGTAGAGATATATATAGAAATATATAGAGCTAGAGAAATATATAGAGAGAGTGAAAGAGAAATATAGATACAATGTAGATAGAGATAAAGCTAGAGATAGCGATGCATATAGATAAAGATATAGAGATAGAGACATGTAGAGATATTGAGATATATAGAAATACATAGAGCTAGATATAGAGAAATATAAAGACAGACTGAGATAGAGATGGCATATCTCTGAGCACTCAACACCTTGTACTTCTGGGCACTCGAGGTAGGTTGCATTTCTGGAATTTGACAGCACTGGAGGATAATGGGTTCCTGGTAGCTTCACATTTGATTCTTCTCAAATTGTTGGCAGTTAATTTACGTCTTTTTGTTTCTCAACACGTTTCTTGCGACCCTTTTGACTATTTGCAACAAAAGGTTTGATGGTACTGTGATCACACCACAATATATTAGCAATTTCAAGAGTGCTGCATCCCTCTGAGAGACTTTTTACAAAGTTGGGAGCATGAAATTGTCCAAAATGTCTTGGTATGCTGATGCCTTAAGAGTTCCCTTCACTGGAACTAAGGGGCCAAGCCCAACCCCACACACAAAAACAAATATAGAGATAGAAATAGAAATAGATAAAGAAATAAAGAGATATATAAAAAAATATATAGATATAGAGATACACTATATTGCCAAAAGTATTGGGACGCCTGCCTTTACACCCACATGAACTTTAATGGCATCCCAGTCTGAGTCCGTAGGGTTCATTTTTGAGTTGGACCACCCTTTGCAGCTATAACTGCTTCAACTCTTCTGGGAAGGCTGTCCACAAGGTTTAGGAGTGTGTCTATGGGAATGTTTGACCATTCTTCCAGAAGCGCATTTGTGGGGTCAGGTACTGATGTTGGGCGAGAAGGACTGGCTCGCACTCTAATTGATCCCAAAGGTGTTCTATCGGGTTGAGGTCAGGACTCTGTGCAGGCCAGTCAAGTTCCTCCACCCCAAATTCGCTCATCCATGTCTTTATGGGCCTTGCTTTGTGCACTGGTGCGAAGTCATGTTGGAAGAGGAAGGGGCCATCCCCAAACTGTTCCCACAAAGTTGGGAGCATGAAATTGTACAAAATGTCTTGGTATGCTGATCAGAGTTCTTTGGAAGTTCTGCCCCTCTCAAGCAAACACTTTGTGGGGGGGGCAGAGATGGAATTGTCCTTCCTTTCCAGTGAGCAAAATCACGAAGAAGCTTATTAAAGAGGAATGGGTTAAGCCTGAAAAGAGAATGGGATCAAAGAGGAGATTCTCCTGCCTCTATCCGATTACTGATACCGTTACTGGTACTTGGCACGCAGCCCCCAAGGTGGATGCGGCTGTGGTTAGATTGGAGAAACATATGGCCTTACCAATAGATAACGCAGGTTCGCTCAAGGATTCCATGGATCGCAAGATGGAGCACAATTTGGTGAAAGCCTATAGGGCTTTGGGGATGGGCCTCCAGCCTGCGGTGGCCTTATCTTCTGTGTCTAGAACATCTAAATTATTGATTGAGGATCTAGAAGAAGATATGAAGCAGGGAGTGAGTAGACGAGACTCCTGGATAAAATTCAGGATATTAAATTGGCAGCAGAATTCTCTACAGAAGCAGCGGATGATCTAATTCAGTCCCTGGCGAGGGTTATGGTGTCCTCGGTAGTGGCTCGCCGAGCATTGTGGCTCAGATCATGGGGAGCCGATTCTTCTTCAAAGAGTAGCTTATGTTCCTTAACATTTCAAGGCGACATGCTCTTTGGTCTGGAATTAGATAGCTATATCAAGAAATCCATCGAGAGCAAGAAGGCCATGTTACCGCAGCAAAGGAGAAATAGGCGGGGCTATCGGGATGGAAGACCTCGCCAAAGTAGTAGTTCCTTTCGTGACTCCAGATCCTACAAGCCTGGCAGAGAATCTAATCGATCACGACCTTGGAGAGGAGGATTTGGCCCTTCCAGAAACGGAAGAGGCAGGAATTGTAAAAATGTTAAGCCAGAACAGACCTTATGAAGGTATTGATCCCGGAGACATGAGGGTGGGTGCAAGGTTGCAGCTATTCTCAAGTCTCTGGATAGATACAATATCAGACGCTTAGGTGCTGAAAGTAATCACTGAGGGATACAAGCTGAAGTTCCAATGTTTTCCTCCAAAAGGCAGGTTCATAGTGACCAAACTCCCCAAGGATTTGCTGAAGAGGTAGGCTATGTTGTACGTTCCCTTATGCTCCAAAATGTCATATTGGAGGTACCCGGGAGTCAACAGTTCCGGGGGTTCCATTCCCACTTATTTCTAACTCCCAAATCAACAGGTGGTTGGAGGCCTGTTCTGGACTTGCACCAACTCAACAGATTTATCCAAGTAAGAAAGTTCAGAATGGAGTCCCTCCGAACTATAGTACAAGTGGTCCGGCTAGGAATGTGGATGTTGTCGATAGATCTGAGGGATGTGTACTTCCATGTTCCCATTGCCCGGGATCGGCAATAGTTCCTGAGGTTTTGACACTTCCAATTCAGGGCAATGCCATTTGGGCTCAGCACCGCTCCCAGAACATTCTCAAAGATTCTCGTGACAGTCATTGCAGAGATACGGAAACAAGGTATGATAATCTTTCATTATCTGGACGATATTCTTTTTTTAAAAAAATTCTTTATTTTGAGCCAACATTTTACAGTATACACAACACATGTACAATCGGTAAATGAGGACATATAGATATAAACGTAAGAGGTATATCTAGATCCAATAGTCCCAGTCGCTTAATTAGTAAAAGACCGGGCAGTAACATTATAATATAGTGCAACATCAGGGTGTTTGGGGTGAGTGCAATGTAAATCCGATTAGGTCCTAGAGTATGATAAGCAAAAGTTTTGATAGGCAGAGGTGGGTAAACCATGGGGTCCACCCGTCTGCTTCCGGGGTCTAGGGGAGGGGGTAGGACATCTAATAACACCAAAACAGAAGGGGAAGAAAGGGAGGTTAAAAAAAAAGGAGGGGGGGGGTGGAGGATGGGTAGTACTGGCAAGCAAGTGA
Organism: Nanorana parkeri; assembly: GCF_000935625.1. Taxonomy (NCBI): domain Eukaryota; kingdom Metazoa; phylum Chordata; class Amphibia; order Anura; family Dicroglossidae; genus Nanorana; species Nanorana parkeri. The sequence goes on along the minus strand of NW_017306643.1, from coordinate 655,397 downwards.
GTAAGAGGAGGTAGAGGTCATTGGGAGACTAGAGAGATTCCCGATAGGGTCGCCAGCGGGGCACACCCCAATCAGCTGTCAAATGGAGAGAGGTCATATAGAGAAGGCTTGGCCTTCAGAGGAGTCCATGTATTCCAGCCAGTAAAAACGTCCTAGAGTATCGTCTCTTGTCTGCCTTGAGAGGACAGAATCATGTCTTCCATTACGCTAATCTCCTCCACCCTGTGCATCCACACAGATATTGTAGGGGGAGAGGGATTCTTCCAAAGACTATGGATGCATGATTTAGCTGCATCAGCAAGTGACGTACCACAGATCGGGAGTAAGCTTTCCCCAGACATAGGAATGTTGTGTAGGAGGAAAATGGTGGGGTCCATCGGTATATCAGATTCCATAAATTTCCCTACAATGTCACGGACTGTGGACCAAAATTGTGCTAAGGTTGGGCAAGACCAGAAAATATGAAGTAGAGTTCCCTCGTCTGCATTACATCTCCAGCAGACGTTGGCAACTCCACCATATATTCTGTGTAAGAGTGCCGGTGTTCGGTACCATCTCGTAAGGATCTTATAATTAGTCTCCTGATATTTAGTGCAGATCGATTAATGTAAGGTAAAATTAATAACATTCCGACTTTGGGCATCTGAGAGTGTGATCCCAAGCTCCTGTTCCCAGTGTGTCAGGAACGCAGATTTTCCAGGTGCTGGTGGCGTAGAAAGAGTAGCATAGATCGCTGAGAGAGTAGGCAGTCTTCACAGAGTCTTTCAAAAGACGTATGTGCGGTTCCAAAACATGCAGCTGGTGGTAAAGTAAGAAGTGTCTCAGCTGGTAGGCTTTCCATTGATCCAAACCAAAAACTCAGTCAGGAGCGGTAAGGGACGCCATGGATGGCCAGGCACCGCTACTTATAAAATGGAAGGCCTGAAATAGTTTCTTGGCGATCAAGGATCGGAAAGGGCCTGACAAGGCTCCTCGCGGAAAGGCTGGGTTACCCATAATTGGGTAGAGCGGGGAAGCCTCACCAATCAAACGCAATCTGGAGAAGGCTCTTGAACATACTGAAAGAGTAGTACCAATCAGGGGTGAGCTTTAAGCCGGGGGGGGGAGAGTTGAGGGACACCATGCGGCTCTAGCCAGGAGACAGGGTGATATGGATTCTTCTAGGGGCACCCATTGTTTTGTAGGTGAATGTCTCCACCAGTCGACTAACCGGACCAGGTGGCTAGCTGTACAGTCGGGCAAAAAAGTATTTAGTCAGCCACCAATTGTGCAAGTTCTCCCACTTAAAAAGATGAGAGAGGCCTGTAATTGGCATCATAGGTAGACCTCAACTATGAGAGACAAAATGAGAAAACAAATCCAGACAAATCACATTGGCTGATTTGGAACAAATTTATTTGCAAATTATGGTGGAAAATAAGTATTTGGTCACCTACAAACAAGCAAGAGTTCTGGCTCTCACAGACCTGTACCTTCTTCTTTAAAAGGCTCCTCTGTCCTGCACTCATTACCTGTATCAATGGCACCTGTTTGAACTTGTTATCAGTATAAAAGACACCTGTCCACAACCTCAAACAGTCACACTCCAAACTCCACTATGGTGAAGACCAAAGAGCTGTCGAAGGACACCAGAAACAAAATTGTAGACCTGCACCAGGCTGGGAAGACTGAATCTGCAATAGGCAAGCAGCTTGGTGTGAACAAATCAACTGTGGGAGCAATAATTAGAAAATGGAAGACATACAAGACCACTGATAATCTCCCTCGATCTGGGGCTCCACGCAAGATCTCACCCCGTGGGGTCAAAATGATCACAAGAACGGTGAGCAAAAATCCCAGGACCACACGGGGGGACCTAGTGAATGACCTGCAGAGAGCTGGGACCAACGTAACAAAGGCTACCATCAGTAACACACTACGCCGCCAGGGACTCAGATCCTGCAGTGCCAGACGTGTCCCTCTGCTTAAGCCAGTACTTGTCTGGGCCCGTCTGAAGTTTGCAAGAGAGCATTTGGATGATCCTGAAGAGGATTGGGAGAATGTCATATGGTCAGATGAAACCAAAATAGAACTATTTGGTAGAAACACAGCCCGTCGTGTTTGGAGGAGAGAGAATGCTGAGTTGCATCCAAAGAACACCATACCTACTGTGAAGCATGGGGGTGGCAACATCATGCTTTGGGGGCGTTTCTCTGCAAAGGGACCAGGACGACTGATCCGTGTACAGCACAGAATGAATGGGGCCATGTATCGTGAGATTTTGAGTGCAAACCTCCTTCCATCAGCAAGGGCATTGAAGATGAAACGTGGCTGGGTCTTTCAACATGACAATGATCCCAAACATACCGCCCAGGCAACAAAGGAATGGCTTTGTAAGAAGCATTACAGAGATCTGCATGGAGGAATGGGCCAACATACCAGCAACAGTGGGTGCCAACCTTGTGAAGACGTACAGGACACGTTTGACCTCTCTCATTGCCAACAAAGGATATATAACAAAGTATTGAGATGACCTTTTGATATTGACCAAATACTTATTTTCCACCATAATTTGCAAATAAATTAGTTCCAAATCAGCCAATGTGATTTGTCTGGATTTGTTTTCTCATTTTGTCTCTCATAGTTGAGGTCTACCTATGATGCCAATTACAGGCCTCTCTCATCTTTTTAAGTGGGAGAACTTGCACAATTGGTGGCTGACTAAATACTTTTTTGCCCCACTGTATATTATTTCCGTAGGTCGGGAAGGGCTATGCCCTGAGTCTTTAGGTAAAATCAGGAGGGTGTGGCTCAAGCGAGGATGGCGATTAGGCCAGATAAACTTAATCAGCAATGAGTTGGCTTGGCGAAAGTACCTGTCGGGGACCGAGATTGGTAGGGCTTGAAATAGATACAGGAACTTAGGCAAAATAGTCATTTTGATGGCCTTGCCCCGTCCAAACCAGGAAAAGAAACCATTCTGCCAGTTGGAAAGGAGTGCGCGTACCTATGCCAAGAGAGGTGGAAAATTGTAGGTAAAGGTATCTTCCACGTCCGGAGGTATGAACGTGCCCAGGTATTTCAATGCTCGGGTCGTCCACTGGAAATAAAAATTATTCTGCAGGGAGTGAGTGAAGCTGGGAGTGAGATTCCCATGGCAGTTGATTTGCTAAAGTTGATCTTCAGATTAGATAGCTTGCCATATGTCGAGAATTCCTGCATGAGATTAGGTAAGGAGATTACTGGGTTGGCGAGAGAGAACATCAGGTCATCCGCATAGGCAGATACTTTGTATTCCGCTGATCTCATTTTAATCCCAGTCACGTCTATATTAGACCTAATATGCCAGAGGAATGACTCCAGGGACAGGGCGAACAGGAGTGGTGAAAGGGGGCAGCCCTGTCTGGTTCCATTGGTGATTTGAAAAGGATCTGAGAGGACGCAGTTCACATTAGCACATGTCGTTGGGAAGGAGTACACTGCCGAGACCCAGGATAACATGTGTTCACCCAGACCGATATGCTTCAAAGTAGCGAACAGGAATTCCCAAGAGACCCGATCGAAGGTCTTTTCAGCATCTGTGGAGAGAAAGAGGCATGGTATCTTAGATGTCGCCATGTAATGGACAAAGTGAAAGGTCTTGATAGTGTTATCGTGAGCTTCCCTAGCTGGGATAAATCCAAATTGGTTATAGTGTATCAGGTCAGGCATATGAGGGCTCAGTCTAGTCGCCAATATTTTGGTAAATAGCTTCAGGTTGGTATTTAGGAGTCGTGTAGGACGATAACTGCTACAAGAAGAAGGGTCTTTACCTTCCTTTGGGATAGCTGAAATATGGGCGGACAAAGAGTCTAATGAGCCGATCCCCCGTTGGAGACAAAACCAGGGGTGCGCATTGCAAATAAGTAAAGGTAAAGGCCACCAGGTAAGTCGCCACACTGCAGCCGCCTCTAATATAAGCAGTAAAAAGGCATACAACATTTCTGAGGAACATCACCTGAAGATACTAGGCAGTAAGCATAAATCACATTAACCCTGTCTGAAGATGTGTCCCCAAGGGTCCCGCCAAGCCGTCCGGACTACTCTTGGTCATATAGAGGGGAACAACGGAGGTAATTGCATACAGAAGCAGGACTAGGGGCAACGCTCCCCCTGTCTCCTCCCAGGGAAACTGAAGTAGGGAGATTAATATGGCTCTCGGCGGGATTTCACGGGAACCCATATCGCGTAAGGAATATAACCCCTAATGAACACAGGAGCAAGCATGGTCATCTATTCCCCGCCGGAAACAAAACCAGGGGAGCGCGGCAAACCCGCCACAGGGAATCTCTTCCAGAAATCCCCCCAGGCCATCCCGCAAACCCCCCAACAAAGGTGGAGGGTAGCAAGTGGTCCGGAGAGAGCCCCAGGAAGATCCAGTGCAAATAAGTGAAGGTAAAAGCAACCGTGTAAAACTCTATACTGCATTCGCGTCCAACAGAAAGAGTAGATATATAACAGTCTCGAGGAGCACAACCTGGAAATACTAGACAGTAAGCGTATATCACATCAACCCTGTCCCTTAGAGAGGATGTGTCCCAAAGGTTCCCGCCGAGTCGGCCCGACAACCCCCGGTCTTATAGGGGGGGTACCGGAGGTAATGGTATATTGAGGTAGGACCAGGGGCAACACCTCCCCTCCTTGGTAAGCTAAAGTAGGAAAATCAATACAAATGACTCTGTGGGATCCCAAGTGAGCCCAGGGCGTTCAAGGAGTGCTGCTATGGAGGAGGTTCCCGTCGCGCCCCCCACAACAAGGGGGTCCATCATGTAACTGTGGTATGCCCACAGATAATTGCTACACCCAAGCAGATATGAGGTATACTCAGCTTCAATGTTATAATTTGAGGGTTCTCGGGCGTTAAGAATTGGTAACCGCTCTTTTAACCAATGCTAGTCTACAGTCCATTTTGCGATGGAGTAAGGCGTTGGGGACCACATTCCCTGGGTGTCGGGTGGGTCCGTTTAGAAGAGCGATCCGATGGATGATAACGAGTGGGGTTAGGAGCACAGGGCTGACATCCAGCAGCATGGGCACCATCGGGCATGTTGACAGGATCCAGCAGAGCTTGCATCCAGTTAGGCACGGTGATGGGATCAGTTTGCAAGAAGGAAAAGAGCGCTGGGAGGTCCTCGGGGGAGTACAAGTGAAAAGATGAGTCCATCTTCTGCACAAGAAGGTGAAATGGGTATCCCCATTTATAGGTAGCTCCACATTCATTAATCTTCTCCAGTGGGGGACGGAGAAGGCGTCTCATCAGTAACGTATGTCTGGAGATATCTGGATATAGGCAAATCTGTGCACCGTCAAAATCTACCTTTCCTCCAAGCTTGGGTCATTTCTTCTTTTTTGGCGTAGTGGTGAACTCTACATATGACATCCCTGGGGCGGGCGACATCCGTTGAGCAGGGCCCCAGAGATCTATGAACCCTGTCCAGCTCGATCAGAGTTCCAGGAGGGTTGACACAAAAAAAGATTGAGAATCTCACAGTCTCTGAGATCAGCTGCGGTAGTTGATTCCGGTATGCCCCGGATGCGGATGTTGTTCCGCCGACCTCGGTTGTCCTGGTCATCTGTGGAGAGCAGAACATGAAACATCTGTTGTTGATGACATGTCTGTGCGCGCTCCAATAGGGCAACTCTCTCAATGAGATCTGAGTTGGTCTTTTCAACCTCCGTAAGCTTAGATGTAAAGGTCATAATTTCTTGTCTGATTACAGCAACTTCTTGTTTGTATACGGATTTAATGCGTGCTGTGAACGCTTCAAAGTCTGCTTTGGTGGGGATGAGCGCAGCAATGGCTGCTTTTGTCGGTAGGGCATGAAGCAAGGCTCTGAGATCAGTGTCCACATGGGGTTCAGTTTGGGAGCACAGCGCATTCCACTGGGGTTCCCCCATCAGTGTGAGCTTAGGGGAAGCCGAGCGCCATGAGCTCTCCTCCCCAGACACAGCAGGAGGCAGTGTCCATGCGGTCTGGGCTAGAGAGTGTCTGGGCCAGTTGGTGGCATGTGCAAGGTGGCAGCGGTGATGGCCCGCGCACCGGGTTGCCCGCTGCAGGTGGAGATGGGGCATGCTCAAGTGTGGGTTCCCCCCTGGGGTGTGCACTAATTGAGTCCGGAGCTTCTCCGGCCTGCACTTGGGACAACACTGGAGAGGAGCTTACCTCTGCGGGAGGTGGAGAGCTGCCGTTGCCTCGTAAGCGACGAGTCCCGGGCAGAGGAGGAAGGCATCTGTAGGTCCCGCCACATAGTCCGGCGGCGGTCCTCTGAATGCCGGAGCTCCGTCTCCTTGAGTGCCGCGTCTCACGAGGCAGAGTGGGAGGGGCCAAATCAGCCCACCGTTGAGTGGCATCTGGCGGCCCGCTCTGTACTGGAGAGCAGGGAGATGCAGGCCTCCTTTCTTCCGGGCAAGAAGCCCTGTCAAATAGGCAATGGAAAGCCGATTTAGGGGTCGACTTGCGCCCCTTCTGTTTGTTCTTCTTCGACATCATTGTGTCTGTCGATGAAGTGGTTCAAGATGCCGGTAACAGCTGAGCTGTATACGGAGCCGCAGGTGTCCACTGCCTCACACGGCCATTGCCAAGCCACGCCCCCTTGGACGATATTCTAATTCTAGGGGACTCAGAGGAAGTGGTCATCTAAAGCAGAGATATCAGCCTGAGCACCCTAAAGAAGTACGGTTGGCTGCTAAACAGGGAAAAAAGCAACCTAGTTCCAACCCAAGAAAAGGTGTACTTGGGAGCAGAATTCAATACGAGATAGGGATCTGTACAACTATCCAAGGACAGAGTTCACAGAATGAGGCAGAAGGTGCAGACATTCCAGATGAGTACGCATGTCACGGCCAGTTGTTTCATGAGCCTCCTGGTCTCCATGTCTTTACCCATAGGCCTTACTTGGTGGGCTCAATGGAACATGAGGGTTGCACAGAGCTTCTTTCTCCAACAATACAGGTACCAAGACAAGAGGCCATGGATCAGCATTCCTCACAGGGTCAAGCAATCCCTGAGATGGTGGTCCCAAGACGGAAACTTACGAAAGGGGTACCCATTGGGGAGCATTGCATGGGTTACCATTACAAAAGACGCCAGAGGTTCAGGGTGGGGAGCCCACTTGGACAGCTTATACACACAGGGATTGTGGACAGAGAAATGGAGGAACGAATCATCCAATTTGTTGGAGCTGCAGGCAGTGTTCCGTGCGCTCCGCTTTTCCTAAAACCAAATACAATTCAAATGGGTTCGGATTATGGATGCACCGATACCAAGTACAGTACTCAGTACAAGTACCGATACTTTTTGAGCTCCAAGACTGGACTAGAGAAAAGTTAGGAAGCAGCTGTCATTTGTAAGGAGCACACAAAGCTCCTGGGATTTGTACATCTCTGTTTTAATGTATGATTTTGTTTTTATAAATATAAATAAAAGGATGCACCGATACCAGTTTTGCGAGTACAAGTGCTGGTACTTGCCGAAGTACGTACAAGTATGAGTACTGTTACATTTTTCTTTATTGTCATGTGAGTTTTTCTAAAACAATACTGACTAATAATTTCAGGACAGTGGTGGAGCACCTGAGCCAGGTCCCAGCTGCAACCGCTACAACCCTGGTAGTTCTCATGAAAATGCCAAGTATCGGCACTGGTACTCGAAAAGTATCAGTGCATCCCTAGTTCGGATAATGGCAGACAATACCACGGTGGTGTCGTACATCAACCACCAAGGGGGCACACAGAGTCTCAGCATTCAGGAACCATGGCAGATTCCAGTCACTTTGGATCTTTTGTCTCAAGGGCCGATCCAACATCCGAATCCGCAGCACCTCTGTCTGACGGCATGGCTGTTGAAAGGGAGAGGTTGGAGAAGTCAGGTTTCTCCCAAGCAGTTATTAATACACTCTTGAAATCTAGGAAAGGGTCCACTTCCTCATTGTATTGTAGAATGTGGAAAGTTTTGTCCATGTGGGCCAAAGATAGCAGCGTTGACCTTTCTCAACTCTCTTCTAGGTCACTCTTGGAGTTCCTCCAAACGGGTCTGGATAAGGGAATGAGCCTTAGTTCCCTCAAGGTGCAAATATCCGCTATATCAGCTATCACTGGTATCAGATGGACTCAGAATCAGAACGTCTCGAAATTTCGAGTAAAGTCAATCCTCCTAATAGACTTCTTTTTCCATCATGGGATCTTCCTCTCGTGTTGGGAGTTCTCTCTGGACCTCCTTTCGAGCCATTAGCTTCAGTTTCTATGCAGCTGGTATCCTATAAAACTGTTTCCTTAGTAGCTTTGGCTTCTGGTAGAAGAGTTTCGGAACTACAAGCCTGTGGTTCTGACCAGCCTTTCGGTATTATAACAAAGTGGAAGCAACTGGGAACAACAGCAACTCAGCCACCAAGTGTTAGGCCACGTAAAATGTCAGCGCATGCTGAAGCGCACAGAAGTCGCAGTCTATAGCTGCAGACCTCCAAACTTAGTGTGGCCTTCAGATTGGCACAACAACAGTGCATAGAGAGCTTCATGGAATGTGTTTCCATGGCCGAGCAGCTGCATAGAAGCCTTACATCATCAAGTGCAATGCAAAGCGTCGGATGCAGTGGTGTAAAGCACGCCGCCACTGGACTCTAGAAAAGTGGAGATGTGTTCTCTGGAGTGACGAATCACACTTCTCTGTCTGACAATCCGATGGACATGTTGGGGTTTGGCGGTTGCCAGGAGAACGGTACTTGCCTGGCTGCATTGTGCCAAGTGTAAAGTTTGGTGGAGGGTGAATTATGGTGTGGGGTTGTTTTTCAGGGGTTGGGCTTGGCCCCTTAGTTACAGTTAGGCATAGGCATACCAGCAAGGGAACTAAGGCATCAGCATATCAAGATATTTTGGACAATTTCATGCTCCCAACTTTGTGGGAACAGTTTGGGGATGGCCTCTTCCTCTTCCAACATGACTTCGCACCAGTGCACAAAGCAAGGCCCATAAAGACATGGATGAGCGAATTTGGGGTGGAGGAACTTGACTGGCCTGCACAGAGTACTGACCTCAACCCGATAGAACACCTTTGGGATTAATTAGAGTGGAGACTGCGAGCCAGTCCTTCTCGTCCAACATCAATACCTGACCCCACAAATGCGCTTCTGGAAGAATGGTCAAACATTCCCATAGACACACTCCTAAACCTTGTGGACAGCCTTCCCAGAAGAGTTGAAGCAGTTATAGCTGCAAAGTGTGGGCCAACTCAACTACCGCCGGTGCAGGCGGTGCGGACGCACGAGGGCCTCGGGCCTCTAGGGGGCCCAGCACAGTCCCAGCGCCGGATCGGTACCCAGCGGCCAGTGGGCCCCCCATCTCTGCGCCGAGAGTGTCGGATCATCCGACACGCTCTGCCTCATCCGACGAGAGGCAGAGCGTGCGAGAGGGAGGTAATGTATACAGAGAGGGCACCTCTCTATATACATTGCCTCCCCTCCCCCCTCTCTATATACATCGCCTCTGGCCCCAAAAAAATCTTGCACCAGGGCCCTTTGTTCCTTAGGATGCCATTAAAGCTCATGTGGGTGTAAAGGCAGGCATCCCAATACTTTTGACAATATAGTGTATCTTTATATCTATATACTTTTTTATATATCTCTTTATATCTATCTATTTCTATCTCTATATTTTTCTATCTCTATATATTTGTATCTCTATATTTTTCTATCTCTATATATTTGTATCTCTATATTTTTCTATCTTTATATATTTCAATCTCTATATTTCTCTAACTCTGTCTCTATATATCTTTATAATTCTCTATGCCCACTCTATATTTCTCTAGCTCTATATATCTCTACATTTCTTTATAGATTTCTATCTCTATATATCTCTTTCTCTGTATTTCTCTACCTCTATGTATCTCAATATCTATCTCTATCCATATATTTCTCTATCTCTATAATTATATAGCTCTATCTCTATATAGCTCTCAATCTCTATCTTTCTCTATATCTATATATTTCTCTATCTCTCTATTTTTCTAGCTCTCTCTCTCTATATTTTTCTAGCTCTATCTCTACAAATCTCTTTCTCTATATATCTTTATATTTTTCTATCACTATATATTTTTATATATATATCTTACTTGCCGATACCAATTACTGATACTTTTTCTTAAAGGGACAGGTGACATTTAAAAAAAAACCCATCTGACTCACCTCTGAACTCCATGTCCACAGCTAAACTCTGTAACCCTCATTCAGAGCTCACCTTTGCCCCCTCATTCACAGCTTACCACTATACCCCCTGTCCACAGCTAAACTCTGCTCCCCCTCGCCACAGCTTACCTTTGCACCACAATTCACACCTCACCTCTTCACCACCCAGCCACAGCTCATCTCTAAATCCCCGTCCACATCTGAGCACTTCTGCCCCCCTCCCCCCCTCACTCCAGCTCTCCTCTGTACCCACTTCCACAGATCAACAGTGGGTGGAAGCAGCCTGAGCACCCAGGGATGTGGGCATGTGCCCTGGGTGTTTGATGGTACTGATACCCATAGGGACAGTGAGGACCCCTTATCGTGAGCAACTACTGTCTTCTTTGCCATCCCAGCACAGGCCCTTACTCACTCTTGCCTGTTCAATGGAGGTGCCTCACGAGGTGCTGAATGCTTTTTTTCTCCTTTTCGAGGACGTCGGCGGCGCTGATCATTTTGACAAGTACAAGTACTTGTCAAAATGCCCTGTATCGGGCCCAATTCCGATGCTAGCATCGGTATTGGGACATCCCTAATTTCTATAAATCTTTATCTCTATATATTTATGTCCTTATCTCTATTATCTCTCTCTCAATATCTTTTTCTCCATCTCTATATATTTATTTATATATCTCTACAAATCTCTTTCTCTATATATGTCTATCTTTAGCTCTATCTTTCTCTATCTACTCTCTATCACTATATATCTCTATATTTCCCTCTCTCTATATATATTTCTATCTCTATTTATCTCTTTCTCTATATATCTCTATATCTTTATCTCTTAAAATTTCTATCTCTATATATCTTTTTATATGTCTATCGCTAGCTCTATATTTTTCTATCTCTACAAATCTTTATCTCTATATTTCTCTATCTCTATATATCTCCTTCTCTATCACTATCTATCTCTATATGGTATCTTTATTTCTTTAGCTTTATCTCTATATATTTCTCTTTCTATCTAGGAAAAGGCAGAAGTGAACCGGAAAGTGAACTGAATTGGAGAATTGTTCCAAATCGGCTATTTTGGCCTAGATTATTCACTTCTGCCTTCTCCAAACTATTCACCCTTTGTGAATAACCCTATATCAATCCTAATGGGCACAGTTATATCAAATTATAAACAATCATCAAAAAGAGATTTTTTTTTCCTTTTAGTATATGTATATATTGTACAGATTTTCTATAACAGGGTATTTATATGAATTGTCATGGACAATGTCTATAATGTGGTGTTTTAATTCCAGAGTTAGGCTAATTTCCTTCTTTCTACTTTTTTTTTATTGAATTTTGTATCCCAACTCTATGTTTGGCATCCAGGTACTCTTAAGCATTTAAGACACAATTACATATTTAAAGAAGCACTCTGGACAAATAGAAAAACACTTATTCTTGCAGAGCAGAATTACTTACTTGATCCTGCCTTCTTCCAGGCTGCTTCTCCTCTGGGCTCCGACAGTCTAAGGACCACTGACATCATCATGTCTTATACAGGTCCATTGACCTGCAGTAGACTTGAGGATGCTGATGAACATTCCATGGCTGGAGTGACAGGGAGCAAAGGTGAGTGCTGACCAGTGTGGGAGGCAGGTAAGTAAAACAACTTTGAGTCCCCTTGACAACATGAACACTTAAACCTTGCAGTGTGAGGGGAATCCCCAATTCAAGGGAAAGTTATTTTTTATTTGCCCATAGTTCTTCATTAATGTCCATCCCAGTCTTCCCCCTCCACAGACATTTTTTTTTCAAACAATTTTCAGAATACATAGCTCAATTCCGAGAGGTTTTATAACAGTTGCTTGAAGGGCTGAGGTTCTACTTCCTCCTCTCCAGAATTATGTAGTCTTCAATGCCACTTGCGTGCTGACCTTTACAGCATTATGGGCCCAGACTAAGATAAAGCACCAACAGGATATGCTTTTATGAATGCCTGGGTCCACAGGAAGTGGGTAGAATGATGTCATTAATCTACATGGAAGATGACTGGCTGCCAGCAGATGGCAACACAGGAGCATAGAGAAGCAAAGTAGTGCTTTAAACAACTTTTTTATTTGACATGGAGAGGGAACAATTAAATGGGAGAGTTAATCCCAAACGGTGGAATATTTATAAGTTTAAAATATTGAACAGTCTCTTGTTTGAAATTAAGGGCTGTAAAAGAAGATTAATTCAAAATTTCAAAATTTAAACCAGCAATGAAGATTTTGGAATGTAGTTCCCACCTGTAGTTTGGAATGTAGTTCCCACCTCCTTCAATAATTTGTCAAGGAATATTATCCTGTTACTGCCTATTGTATGCACTCCCCTATAGACACTCTCTATTTAGGTCCACATAGTTGTGCTCCTCCCCAATTATAATGAAGGGGCTATGGACTGGAATTTGTAGACCAATACTAATTTGGGGGAAGCTTAACAATACTGTAATTAACTGCAAAAGTACTATTTCTGTGTTTGCAGATGACACCAAGTTATGTAGTGGAATACAGTCCTTACAGGATGTCTCCAACTTACAAGCAGATCTGAATACACGGTGTGATTGGGCATCTACTTGGCAAATTAGGTTTAATGTTGATAAATTTAAAGTTAAGCACTTGGGGACTGGAAACATGCATGCGTCCTATACTCTGGGGGGAGTATGTTTGGGGGGAGTTGGGTGTTCTGGTAGATCATAGACTGAATAATAGCATGCAATGTCAAGCTGCAATTTCTAAAGCAAGCAAAATACTTTCTTGTATTAAAAGGGGTATAGACTCCAGAGATAGAGACATAATCCTGCCCCAGTACAAAGCATTAGTAAGACCTCATCTGGAATATGCAGTTCGGTTTTGGGCACCAGTTCACAAAAAGGATGTTCTGGAACTGGAGAAAGTGCAGCGAAGGGCGACTAAACTCCTGAATTGTTGTCTCTGGAGAATGGGCGATTAAGGGGGGACATGATCACCATGTAAAAATACATAAATGGTCCATATAGTGAGCTTGGTGCCAAATTATTCAGTTTAAGGTCACTGCAAAGGACAAGGGGGCGCTATTTGCGTCTGGAGGAAAAGAGGTTTAACCTTTGCATACGGAAAGGATTGTTCACAGTTAGAGCTGTGAAAATGTGGAATAGACTCCCCCAGGAGCTAGTTCTAGCTAGCCCAGTTAATTGTTTAAAAAAAAATCTAGATGTATTCCTAAATGCACAGAATATTACTGGACATTGAGTTCTTATAGGTATATTAAGCATCAGAGATTGTTTATCCAGGGAATATCCGATTGCCTTATGGGATCAAGAAGGAATTTTTTCCCCTGTTGAAGCAATTTGAACCATGCTTTATAGGGTTTTTTTTGCCTTCCTCTGGATGAACAGTGGCCAATTGTGGGCTTAGCGTTCTGTTTAGGCTTTTTTTTTTCCATATCTCTATAGGTTGAACTCAATGGACTTGTGTCTTTTTTCAACCTGACTAACTATGTAACTTGGATCGTTAAATTTATGAGTACACTGTTTTTGAATTGCAAGATATCACGAGTGAGGATCTATTTATGAACTTTAAGTTTAGGTAACTTAGTAGATTTTAGGGATGTCCCGATACCACTTTAAGACCAAGTACAAGTACTGTCCCTCATGTACTTGCCGATACCAATTACAGATGTTTTTTTTTAAATGTCACCTGTCCCTTTAAGAAAAAGTAATAGAGTACAGGTATTCCTCACTTAATGACGAGTTCCGTTCCTACGACCAAGTCATTAAATGGATTTGTTATTAAGTGAGGAACTCTATACAGTACTGTACTTCATTAGTACAGTACTGTATAGTGTTGCCGATGTACAGTACCGAACAGTGTACTGTACATCGGGCAATGAAAATACTTACCGGGACCCGCTGTGAAGATCGGAGGACACCACTTCAAGGTCGGAGAACGATCGACGGTCCGTCGTAAGTGCGAGTGGTCTCAAAACAGGTAAGTCGGTAAGCGAGGAACATCTGTAATGATTTAGGCCAATTTCTTTATGATTATGAACAACTTTAATTTAAGACCGTTTTAGAACAATAAAACATTTAACCTATTCATGTTTTCAACTGCGATCGTGTGGGACCGTCCAGGCTGTATTGCGGCGGGACACCGTGTGATCTGATTGGCGTGAATGGAGTGCCATTACAAAATAATGGCACTGCCAACGCGATTGGCGGTAGTGTGCAATTCTGTGACCGCCCAGCCATCCCCTCAGTTTCGTGCACAACGACCGGGCGTCACGGATTGCACACCACCGCCGATCGCGCTGCTAGTGCCATTATTTTCTAATGGCACCCCAGTCGTGTCAGACAGATTGCGTGGTTTCCCGCCGCAATACTGCCCTGCCCGTGCGGTTGCACACAATCGCGGTTGAAAACACTACACGTTTATTCGCATTCAGATGATGGGGGCAGCGGGGCTGGTTTTCATTTTATTTCAATTTCTGTTTACTTTGTAAAAAAAATAATTTCCATTTATTTTATTATTTTTACTTTATCGCCTTTTATTTTTTTACATTTTTATTTAGTTATTATTTTTTACTTTTTTATTTTATTAATTTTTTTCACTTAACTTTATTGCTATCACACAGCGGATAACAAACCCCTGTGTGATAGCATTTGGAGGTGACAGGCACTCTTTATTTACCCTGTTACCTCCAACACAGAAGTTCTAGCACAGCACTGTCACAGCTCCACGTGTTCGGCTCTGTCGCCGCTCCACGGCCCCTGCTCTGTCACTGCTCCACGCCCCCACTCTCAGCGCTCCACGCCCCCTGCTCTCGCTTGCCCGGCGCCTGGAACTACATGTCCCGGCGTCGGGCGATATGCAAGCATCAGTGTTATGTACCGGGGCATTTTCACAAGTACAAGTACTTGTGAAAATGCCTTGCATCGGTCCCGATACCGATGCTAGCCTCGGTATTGGGACATACCTAGTAGATTTAATCATCAAAAAAAGATGATGGGGTAAAAGATTGAGTGAATGGGCCCTTAAGACCTGACTGTGCTAGGCATATTCTCCAGCTTAACAGTGTTAGACTGCCCTGATAAACAAAATGCCTCTCTACATCTGCCTGTCAAGTCTTGTGGGGTTGGGGAGTGTCTTCCAATTCTGGGTACTCTGTCTCCCTTTGTCGTGCTGGCTAGGACAGGGGATTTTAGAGCCCTTCATTTCACTATTTTTATTGTGGATGGTAAGTTCTGGTTCTGGGGAAGACATTGTAAGATGCAAGTTGTAACTTAATATGAAGCATATTCCCACAACAAAAACAAACAAAACGGTTGGTACCATCACGAAAAAAAAAAAAGAACACACAGTCTTATCCCTTGTTACCATTGAAAATGAAAGAAAATCCCAAATTTTGGGTGGTCACAAGAACAGGTGCGCATAAGAAATATTTCAATGGGGACAATACCTGCTGAGCACCAGCAATTTACCTAACATTGAAGGGATTCCCTCTCACAACTGGAAAGTTGTGGCCATCAGATAGCAAATAAAGGTAACTCTCCCCAATGGGATACAGATGGAAAAAAAAGCTGGCAAGTGTTATATCCCTCCCTTACCCTATCTAACATAAAAAAAAAATGTTTTGGCTTTAGTTCTGCTTTAAGCGATTTGCCAAAAAGACCCATTTTTGTCTTATTTGTCCAAAGGACATTGTCAATATGCATTTTGGTAAATTCCAGCCTTTTTTCTTTATGTTTGTCTTTCCTCTTAGGTGTTCTCTTGAGCCAACTGTCATTTAAAAAGCAATGCAAGGTGCATTCAGACACCTTTGAGTTCAGTATGGAACTATTTGGACATTTTCCTTGGCTCTGTGTCTACCATTCACTCTCATTCTGTTGAGTCTGGGGTATAGTTTCCTCCTGTGGCCATGTCCAGGGAAATTGGTGACACTCCCATGGATTTTACAATTGTAAAATAGACATTTATTAACCAAATTTCCTTGGAGATGGTCTTATAGCCTTTACCTGTGACATGCTGGTCTATAATCTTCTTTCTGATCACCTCAGACAACACTTTCTTTTCCCTTCTCTGGTCCATGTTTAGTGTGGTGCACATGATGATACCAGACTATTATTCTCCATTTAAATTACCTAAGTGATTTGTTATAAGATTGAAGACATGTATGATACTAATTACAGAAAACAGTTTGAAAGATACCATTATTTATATTTTTTTTAAGGAGACCGACAAATCCAGCTGGGTGATTTTAGAATATCTTTGTAGAATGAGCAATAATTTATCTTTTTTCACACTTTCTTTGCTTTACTCTATGACATACCAAAGGCATGCAGACATGAGACAATTGATTATTATTTAAGCACTTTTCAGGAAGAATAGAGCACTATTTTAATGAGAAAGGGTACAACAAATTTGTCTACAACTGTATAACTAGATTCCAAGTAAGATAAACTTGCTATATAAAATCTATACAGTCTAGAATGCTTGCATTGCTTGCTAGGTAGTGTACGAACTGCAATGAAAGTCTTCACCTCATACTTTACTTACCGGCAATAATAGCAGGTAAATGTACCAAGGCACTGAAACAGACAACTATTTAACTGGACCAGAGTTCACCAATATGTTTACAGTGAAATGCTTTAATTAAAGGAAATCTCAGGCAGCTGTGATAACATATGTTTAACATAACAAACTGGAAATATTAATAAAACAATATTTACCAAATCTATTGTATTGTAGGCATTTAGTGAATGTGTGATACATTTTTAACCAAATGTTTTGATGTATAAAGAACATGTACAAGTTATTAGTAACAATTACAAACACCCTGACGTGAATGTTACCAATTATGCTGAAATAGAAACAAGATTAGTTGACACTGCGGATTTTTAAATCCCTTAAAACAATTCTGCTTTATTGCTTGAAGAAGTGGTAAGGAAAATGACTACTAAACTGATTCCATCTTAAAATTCCACCATAGGATATTCCAGGAAAACAGTGATATATTTAGTGGCATGAAACTGGTGCTACAAGAAGAAAATTTCCTTGCAGGACATTTAGCAACATAGGCACATGATATAGTGTTTATTGGGAAAGTCAAGCTTAAAGACAACTTCTCCTATAGTGAAGCTGTCTATTATGGACCCCCTCTCCCATAGTGGACTCCCTTTGGTTAGTTACCTGCAACCCTGTCACTGACCTTGCCCACCACACAGAATTCTCTTCACAACAACCGAAAGTCCCAGTTTATTCCTTCAGATTGTCTCATACTCTATTTGGAGTACGAGTACAGACTACAGGTATTTATTTAGGGAACCCATTTTAAAAGGGGTAAATAAAAGAGTAAGTCACCAGCATTCCAAAGGTTCTCCAAGCATAGCTCTTTTATGCCATGTGTAAACTTACATCATCAAGTGTAGCAAGGCTTCGGAATGCATCAGGTTCCTTCATCAGGCAAAACAAAGTGATGCATATCATATGCATCACTTTGTTTTGCCTGATGAAGGAACCGGGTGCGTTCCGAAAAATTGCTACACTTGGTGATGTAGCTTTACACATGAAATACAAATTACTTTGCTTGGAAAACCTTTGGAGTGCTGGTGACTTACTGATTTGTTTATCTGATCCAGCAGCGCCATCTGCTGTCATTTCAGCACCCCCCCCCCCCCTTTGGAAGTTGGGGCATTTTCGTTCAGGAGCGTGGCGGGATCCTCTACATGACTGCATTTTATAAGGGGGCTTCATCAAGGACAATTTTACTAAATGTTAGATTATATGTTGACCAGATTAATCACCAAAAAAGGCTTACCATGTGGATAAAATGCAAAAGTCCTAAAGGATTATATTCCAAACAGAAAAAAATCTCCATTGTTAATGATGCACTCAAATGGAAATCTGAAGTTTCTTTTTTTAAAGTTAAATGACATTAAACTCAGGAGTTGAACCTTAAAAATGCTTTCAAGTCCCCTATTAAGAAAAATGTAGCTTATTTGTGTATCACTCAGCTGTAGATCCTCAATCATCTCTGAATAACACTCTCCTACCTTCTGGAGGTTGGCTATTTTTGCTTCCCATTTTCCCTGTGTGTTTTGTAAAGTAGGCACCACTCAAAGCTCTCTCCTGTGATGGACTACAATCTCACGCTTAGTGTATTCATTTGTATTGAGAAGTTTATTCATTTGTATTGAGATTGTAGTCCATCATGGGAGGGAGCTTGGAGTGGTGGCTACTTTACAACACACATAGAGAACATGGGAACAAAAGTAGCCACCCTCCAGAAGGAAGGACGGTGTCCGCACCAATTCAGAGATGATTTGAGGATCTACATCCAAATGAAACACAAATAAGCTAAATTTTTCTTAATAGTTAGGGTACTCAAATGCAATTTTAAGATTTAACCCCTGAGTTTATTGTCACATTAACAGTCTTGCTGGAATAGGATCAGTATTCTTGTAAAGAAGCTGATTCAATGGCTCTGCCTGAATGTCAGTCCCCCACAAATATTTAACAGAAACCGCTAAATACCTAATGTCTAACCTAGAGTCATGAGAACAGACATACGAAAGAGCACAGTTTTCTTCAACAAAATTAAGTATTTCAGCCCATCTCTTACATTTTCTAGCAAGACTGTTAACACAGCTTTAAACTATACATTTACTTTCAAATGACTTGTAGTAGTTACAAAGGTTCAGGCTTGCACAAAATTATGCTTACTTTTGGATTCCCTGAAGTTCCTAGCAATTGTTCTGGCCAATGCAATGCTGTCTTCTCAGGCAAAAAGGCATGAGAGGTTAGGAGCCAGGTTACTTATGATCTTTACACAACATCAAAGCTGCCTGCTTCTTGTCAGCCTGGACAGAGGGCAGAAATAATATGGCAATGTGTCAGCCATGCATATTGGGTGGTAGCAGAACAATTGCTACAGATGTTAAGTGCAAGTCCAGACCTATGTCAAATGTGGACTTACACTTCAACAGTTTAGGGTAGGTACTCTTAAGAACTGGGAAGTTTAAATATATCTTAAATGACATACATGTAATATAAATTTCCAACGTGATGTAATGTTATGGTCAAAACAAAATTTGCATCTAGCTCATATTTGGGGTGACCAACCCTTGCAACATAATCATGAGGCGCCGAGCTGGCTTCTGTAGAGGGTTGTGAGGCTCCACTTGTAAGAACTGGAACAATTTCTGTCGCACTTGGGTCATTACACTGCCCATGTGATCTCTAGTTACAGGGTCACTGTGATCCAGATGCATCACTGCTTCTTCCAAATAGCTACAAGAGAAAAAAGAAGAGGGTAAAGTATACAATAAAATTGACACTACCAATGGCTGTAAATCATTCACACCTTAAAAGTGAACCTGTGTCCAGACTATGAACATTGAAGTATTTACATAAAATGGGATTTTTGTACTTACCGTATCATCTGTTTTTTTGGGGTCCACTGAGGGACACAGGATTTCAAAATCAGTTGGGTTATACTGCCACCTACAGGATGATTAGACACTATAAACAGAAAAAAATCACAAACCAAACCATGTAAAAACCCTACCTCAGTATGCCTCAGTTTTGTGTTAAAGCAGTACTAAGGGCAAGAGCAAAAAAAAAAAACCTATGTCCCTCAATGGACTCCCAAGAAATGGATTTTACTGTTATGACAATAAAACTATTTCCTTCTTGTCCAATGAAGGACATAGGAATTGAGATAGGATATCCAAAAGCAGTCCAACTGAGGGGTGGGCAACACACCAAAAACCATTACCAGCAATAGGGGACGGGGGATTGCCTGTAGCCCAGGAGCCACCTGAACCCAGGAGCCACCTGAACGACCAACACCTGAATCTGAATGGATGAAGTTGGGCCCTATGGTAGATAGGGGAACCAGCTAAAGTCCCCAAAAGGGAGAGAATGGAGAACACACCTGATGGTCCAGACCAGAATGGAGAAGGTCACCACCAGAGGGGAATGACTCCACACTGAAGGGAAAATCAAATCTGAAACAGCAAGGAGATGATCAACAAAAACCGGTAGAACAGAAGCAAACAAACAAATTCCCAAGCAAGGAAGAAAAACAAAAGAAAACAAACCCACTGGTAATAACCCTCAGTATGAACAGGTCGCAAAGGGAACCCAGTATAAAAATCAGGCCCAGGCAAGAAAGACCAGCCAGCCTACTTGGAAAAGCCTAACATTCCTACACCTTAGGGTCAAGGGAATAAAACTCTATGATTAAAGCAAGTTGCCTAACCAAACTACCAACCTCGCTAAGCAAGGTACACCAGAGAATGTACAGTCAAATTCAACACAACAGTCCCCAAGGGAAGAGACCACTGAGCCAACTAGAGAACCCAAGGGTTCAGATGCCACAAAAAATTGACAGGGACAAATGTGCCAGGAAGACAATGTCGCTAGGGTAGGCAGAACAAAAAGTAAGCCTTAATTACAGACTGGTAAGATGGGGACAACAGGGAGAATGAAAACTAAAATATGCTCTCTAACACCCCTAGGTGACACTGGGACCTGCAGAAGAATGTTGTAGAGTCTGCCTAACCTTAACCAGCCATGGATCCAGGAATTCCAGGCTCCATTGAAGCATCAACAGCTGTGGATCGAGGGTCATACATTTTAGCCAAAGGGCTAAAACCATTGACTTTTCCCAGGAGGCTGCTTAGTAACCAAGAAGGGAGGATCAATCCCTTAGAAAAGGTACCTATGAAGCACTCTGAATCTACTCCATCCCCAGCAGACACTGAAGAGAATAGAGAGATCTGAAGAGATTATAGAGTTTATAGCAGGGACTACCTGATCTGCAGAGACAGGACTAGATGCCTGCTCAAAACCCAAATGCTTGATCACTGGGAAGAGGAATAGAGAGCGCTGGGAAAAAATAGTCAAGGGTTAAGAAGCCTGAGGAGGGTCTCCCCCACCAGCCTATGTCTCTTGACAGAGGTGAAGGGAGGTGTGGAAAATTTATGCTTAAGCTGGACCACTCTGGTGACAGGTACCGTGACCAGTGGTTCAGGTTCCAGGACAGGGAATTTTCCAGAGGAAGGCAGTGGGGGCCTGGAAAGGACACCACTCCAGAACCTGACCTAGCCTCAGAGTTGGAATAACTCTAAGTGAGAAGAACTCACATCGGAGATAAAAACAACTGAAGGGAGCCCCAGAAGTAAGGGATTAGTATGAGTTCTCAGATGAAACCTCATGCATCTGACTGCCAGAGAGGGAAACTGTTCAAGGGCCCACCAGGATGTACAATCAGCCTGCCACTTGTAGAAGTGCACTTTCATGCAGAGGGATAAGCTGACCTCTGAGCTTCTTGCCCCATGAGCCTGGCTGCAACTAATGCAGAAGTAGATGAAGGACCTCCCTAGACCTCCTGTGTCGAAGCAGAACATGCTCTAGCCTACTGTGAAATTACTTTCCTTGCAGTCCAAATTACTCAAATATATAATTGGCATTTCAGCAGTGCAACCATAAGATGCTGGCTGATCCTCCAAATGCAGGTTAATATCCACTGCATCAATAAGGTCTGACAGGACCCCCTGACAGGACGAGGTGACAGCAGGAGACTGTGGTGCATCAAAAAATAGTCTCTTTAGAAAAAGCTGATGGGACTTTAAATCGAAGTCAGATATGGTAATTGGGACCAGTGGTCCACCCTAATGTAAGGCTTCTGTCAGGTTAGAGTTCTGCAGGGGATGGTGCCAAAGCATCTTAAGAGCCTCTCTAGTCAATGTGTATAAGAGGTTGAGTGCATGTGGTCAAATAGTCATGAGTGGACGTAGAAGTCCTGAGGATAAGGTAGGGGGACTCCAATGAAGAGGACCCTATAACAACGGTGTCAAATTCCAAGTAACAGGCACTCGGACGAGGGAGCGCTGTCATCAGGTCGGTGAACAGGAGAGAAGCCGCCCCGAGGAGGCTTCATTTCCACTCGCCCCCACGCAATTTTCACTCGCAAATTGCGAGGGGGCGAGTGGAAATTTTGAGCCCTGGACTATATATTGATAGTATCAAAGGAACTCCAGTTATACTGGTAATTAATCCAGAGAAGATGTGTGCACTGATCCTGCAGCCTGGTTAGTTGGATAGGGAAACATCCATGTAACAGCACTGTGAAGAAAACATAGAAAACTGGCGCACAGATCTAAGTGCAGTATAAAAGTGACTGTTTAATAAGGTTAAAAGTAATGCACTTACAGGATATTAAAAAACATCTTGCCTCTCACGCATCAGATGAAAGTCCCATCTCAGGTGCTGGTCCAAGATTGCTATCAGGATATGGAAATAGCAGAGTCCAGTTCAGTCCAGAAAGATTCCAGAAAGCCTGTGCTGGAAGACACAGGTCTGATCCAGTGGCTGAGCACTGCTGTGGCTGGTTCTCCTCAATGCAGGGTCACAGCTGCTGAGTACTTCCGGGCCGTCAGGTGTCGCTCGGCAACGCGTTTCAGATGTTCACCTTCTTTGTCAAGCCTAAGTGCCCATTCACACTAAGCGTTTAATTGCACAATTTCTGCTGCAATATCGCGAGAAGTCGCTCGACCAATGATTTCCAATGGAGCTGCTCTATTCTTCAGCTCCATGTCCCCTGTCGCTCGTCGCTTGTGCGGATGTCGCGTGATGTTTCTATTTTTGCATGCAGCCCGACGGTGAAGGTCACCGGAACGTCGCCCTAACAGTCGCGCTATCCCGGCCGTGCGGAAATCCGCTCGAGGTAAGTGTCGCTCAGTGTGAATGGGGCCTAAGGGTGGAGTGGGCAGTCCTTTTGCACCTTTGCGCAGTGTACATGCATACCATGCATCTACATCCATACGTACTGTACATGCATTCGGCCCCTTTCTTATATTTCACCGATTGACATATGTTCTTCTTACTCCGTATATGTTTTTTATAATCTTATAATTTTATAGTTGTATCATTATTTTATCACGATCATTTTCAATATCTTTAACCACTTGCTGACCGGGGTGTTTACACCCCCTTCCTGTCCAGGCCATTTTTCAGTATTCATCGCTGCAGTACTTTGCTGACGTTTATTCCGTCATGCAACGCTGTACTGAAATGAATTTTATACAATTTTTTGGGGACATATAGAGCTCTCTTTTGGTGGTATTTAATCACTACTGTTTTTTTTTTTTTACTATATAACAAAAAAAGTACAGAATATTTTTTTTTAAAAATGGTTTTCCCTTTATTATTTTAGGAAACATTTATTTTTACCCAACTTTTTGGTAAAATATAAAAGGCGGTGTCACGTCGGGTAAATAGACACCAAACATGTCAAGCCTTAAAATTGTGCGCGCCTTGCGAAATCGCAAAAATCCACCATAGCCAAAATTGACCATAGGCTTGAGTGAAAAGCACTCACCTCATAGTTCTCCTTTAAATTATTTTACCGCTCATCAGTTTAGTGTCATCAGTGATTAATGGCCCTAAAATTATTGCTCTCATTGCGACGTTCGTGGCGATATGCAACACGTGCAGCATAATTGGAGCAATCGTAATTTTTGCGTGTAGGCGCATCTAATGCATTTTTGCGCATCTATGGTTTTTTTTTTTACACTTAACTTTATTGTTATCACATAGGGTGCTAAGAAGTACCCTATGTAATAACAAATTATAACAATAATAACAAATTACAGTTACAGGTCCCCTTTATGGAGACATCGGGGGTCTCTAAGACCCGTAATGTCACCTAGGGACCCCCAGAGAAGCTGATGAAGCACAGATCTGCTTCATCAGCTTCTCTCCGGTCTCTGTACCTGAGAGTGACATAGAAATGTGGAAGTGATGTAATATACATCACTTCCTGCATTCAGAGACCGGGAGGAGAGCGGAGGGAGATCGGGTACTGATCTCCCTCCGTTCTCAGTGCACAGAGCCACATTGCCTGGGATCGCGGGGACGGCGGCGGTGGGGACAGCGACGGCGACCAGAGGTAAGGAGGGCTTACCTCCTTACCATCGCTGGCCGTTTAAAATCCAGGTGGTTTCCCGCTCGTGCGCGGGCACAAAGGACGTCTAATGATGCCGACCTGCATCCAGGAGACTCCCGTCCGGCCGTCTTTCGACACTCGGCGGATGGGAGGTGGTTAATATTACTATTATGTTTTTATTGCCGACCACTTTTATGATGCATTCCTGGCAGCAATTTACCACTATTGGCTTCCTCCCACTAGTTGGCGCCAAAGCGCTCAATGCTTCCCCCTTTCCACTATATAAAGGACTCTGTCCACTCCACCCTTAGGCTTGACAAAGGAGGTGAACCTCTGAAACGCGTTGCCTAGCAACACCTGATGACCCGGAAGTACTCAGCAGCTGTGACCCTGCCTTGAGGAGAACCAGCCACAGCAGTGCTCAGCCACTGGATCAGACCCGTGTCTTTCAGCACAGGCTTTCTGGAATCTTTCTGGACTGAACTGGACTCTGCTCTCTCCATATTCTGATAGCAATCTTGGACCAACAGCTGAGATGGGACTTTCATCTAATGCGTGACAGGC
This sequence comes from Nanorana parkeri, assembly GCF_000935625.1. Taxonomy (NCBI): domain Eukaryota; kingdom Metazoa; phylum Chordata; class Amphibia; order Anura; family Dicroglossidae; genus Nanorana; species Nanorana parkeri. The sequence continues at coordinate 630,693 of NW_017306643.1, read as the reverse complement.
AAGATGTTTTTTAATATCCTGTAAGTGCATTACTTTTAACCTTATTAAACAGTCACTTTTATACTGCACTTAGATCTGTGCGCCGGTTTTCTAAGTAACAGGCACTGGTTCCCTCAGAGGATACTGAGTAAATGCCCCCAGAACCACGAGAAAAGTATGTGCTGGGATCACCTGTAGCAGCATGGCTGCCCTCTGTGCAGCTGCACAGTGGCAATGCAACAAGGCCCAAAGTAAGAGGCAAGGCCCTATTTATTCACAAAATCTAAGGCGGGTGTTGCTGTTGAGGGTTGGTCAGCAGGTCACTGTAGATGGGCATTGGTAACAGACAGGAGGCCAGAGTTCTATTAGCAGCTTGCAAGTAGGAGCAGCTATGAGATGGTGCTGGGAATGGCAGGAAAGAAAGTGCATATGTGGAAATTAACACAACAGTGCTAAGTCAATGAGCATTACCCCTTACTGCGGTGAAACTGTGGCGGTGGGAAATTCAAAAAGTCACCTAACAATGCCGCTAGAGCATTTGGTGCTATAGCCTGAAAAGCCTTACCCACAAAGTTAGTCTTTAAAGACAGGGTCATACCTGGGGATGTACCACAGCTTTGGACATGAAGTGCTAACTCAGGTATAGGAAGCACCGCAATTCATAGCCCGTAGTCCAAGATTTACGTTCCAGGTTAGCTCCGCATTTGTCTAGTCCAGTGGGGTCCGGGTACAGCCTCCAAAGCTAGGCAGAGGACCAGCTCAAGCAGTGATGTAGCAATGAATCTTAATTGAAGTTGAGGAAACAAGAATTCAAGGGAAAAATAAATAAATAAAAAGGGCGTAAGGTTGAACTTGGTGGACCTGTGTCTTTTTTCAACCTCGAATACTAAGTGACTATGTGAAAAAAAGGCCAGAAATAACATGGTAAGTCTTTTCTCAGCAGATGTTAAAAAAACAATTGTCCATTCTCCCTGGACACTGGAAAAACTGAGGCATACTGGTTAGAACAGGGGTTATACTTAGGGCTGACTTACAATATATCTGCTTGCCAGTGTCCAATACTCCTGTAGGCGGAGGTAAAATCCGACTGGTCCTGAATTCCTGTTTCACTCATGGGACAAGAGAGAAAAACTATAAAAACTAAACAGCTTTTTTTTAATACAGAGTCGAATCTTGGCAGCAGCAGCTTTTTCTAAACCATTAAAACTAAACTGAAACCTGACTTTAGAGTCTTGTGATCTTTGAGAATTAACTACTTCACAGTAAATAAAACAAGAGGTCAGTAAGGGTTTGTTTTAAAGCATGTGCAACCTCCTCCTCTATTGATCAGTGACTTTGTAATCTGCAACATCTGTGCAGCTGTGTATGTGATCTGGGCTGTCAGGTATCCATAACAGTCTTGTAGCCATTGTCCCTCCCTGATGTGCAAACATTTCTGTGTGCCCAGC
>NW_017306643.1:549123-629053 GCF_000935625.1 Nanorana parkeri | reverse complement strand
GTTGTGGCTTGTGCTCATTTACAGACTTACTCATCATCAAGGGCTAGTTCCCACCAGAACTGCCTGTGATGCGTTTTGCTGCGATTTTACCACGATTGCAGCAGGTTTTTTTTGCTTAAAATGGGATTTCCGGTGCGTTTGCATGCATTTTTGATGCATTATGATCCGTTCTGTTACGATCCGATGCAGCTAAAATAGGGCAAGCATAATTTTTTCTGAATGCATCGGAACGGGCTGCACTGGTGTGAATAGAGCACCAGAAATCCCATATGACAGCATTGTGATGTATTTTGGCTACAGCAGCCAAACTGAATGGACTGTATCACAACTGCATCTGGTATAAACTAGCCCTAAAGCTTTCATTGAGCTTGCATGCTGCAAAAATAGGATTTTTGTACTCCCCGTAAAATCCTTTTCTCTCCGTTCATTGAAGGACACAGGGCAACAGATCGTAGATCCTGTACCATAGGGTATATCACCACCTGCAGGTGAAGGACGCTAGGCACACAACAAAAGACAAAGACAGCCTAGGGGCGGCCCAACCCCCCACCTGCTGACAAGTCTCCAGTAAGTAACAAGCAGTTTGTAGTACACACCCAATATAGAGGGCGGGACCTGTGTCCTTCAATGAACGGAGAGAAAAGGATTTACGGTGAGTAGAAAAATCCTATTTTCTCTGTTCATTGAAGGACACAGGGCCACAAATCGTAGATCCTGTACTGTAGGGACGTCACCAAGCAGTAACACACAGAAGGATGGGCAAAACAACCAAAAGACCCCTCAAAGAGCCGCCTGCAACACTTTGCGCCCCAAACCAGCATCCGCCGATGCCGAAACATCCACCTTATAAAACTTGACAAAAGGTGTGAATGGAAGACCAAGTAGCGGCCTTACAAACCTGAGAAACCGAGGCACCATGGCGGAAGGCTCATGAGGCCCCAACAGCCCTAGTAGAATGGGCAGTGACAGGAAAGGGAGGCTCGCGCCCCTTACCGACGTACGCCTGAACAACATGACGAATCCACCTTGAAATGGCAGCCGCCGACGCAACCCGGCCCGTACAGGGGCTCTTCGTGAGCACGAACAATGAATCTGACTCACGGAAAGAAGCCGTAGCTACCAGATAAACACGAAGAGCGCGAACCACATCCAAACAGTGCAGCGCTCTTTTCTTCCTATGAACCGGCTTCGGGCACAGAGAAGGCAAGACCATGTCCTTATTCAGATGGAACGCCGACACAACCTTAGGCAGGAAGGCTGGTCGAGGACATAGAACAGCCTTGTCCCTATGAAGAACAAGCAACGGTGACTGCAGTACAAGGCAGCCAACTCAGACACACGTCAAATGGAAGTGATGGCAACCAAAAAGGCCACTTTTTGGGACAAAGACAGAAGCGGAATCTCCTGCAGAGGCTCAAAGGGAGATTCCTGCAACACTGAAAGTACCAAATTCAGATCCCACGGCGCCAAAGGCACGCGTACCGGAGGAGCAACACGTGTAAGCGCCTGAACAAAAGGTGCGAACTAAGGCGTTAGACGCCAAGGGCCACTGGAAAAGCACAGTCAATGCAGAAATTTGGCCCTTTACCATGCTCAAGGCCAACCCTTGAGCCACTCCGCGCTGCAAAAATGCAAGAATTCTGCTGATCGAGAACAAACGTGGAGAGAGAGCCCCAGCCTCACACCAAGCAAAATAGGCCCTCCACGTGCGTTGGTATATGTTTCTAGAAACCGCTTTGCGCGCCCTGAACATCGTGGAAATGATCACATCGGACAACCCCCGGTCCCTTAGGACCTGACTCTGAGCCACGCCGTCAAAGCCAGCAATTGTAAGAAGGATGGAACACAGGTCCCTGGGACAGAAGATTCGGACGCAGAGGCAGCCGCTACGGGGCGTCCACCACCAGCTGAACCACATCCGCGTACCATGTTCTCCGAGGCCAATCTGGAGCCATGATGATGACGGTGACGTCTTCAGCCGCGATCTGTCGCTGAAGCCCAGGCAACAGGTAGAGTGGAGGAAAGGCATAAATCAGACCATAAGGTTTCCAGGGAGCCATCAGGGCATCCACCGCCTCCGCCCAGGGATCCAGAGCCCTGGCTACGATCTCTCTACCTTCTGGTTCAAGTCGAGATGGCAGAAGGTCCACATCCGGTGACCCCCAGCGAAGACAAAGCTGATGAAAAATGTCTGGGTGTAGGGACCATACTCCCGGGTCCACCGACTGAGGCAGTCGGCCTGCCAATTGTCCACCCCTGTAATGTAAACCGCCGAGAGGGCCAGGACCTGACTCTCCGCTCAGGAGGGGATCCCGGACATCTCTTGACTTGCGGCTACGCTTTTGGCGCCGCCCTGGTGGTTGACTACGCCACCGCGGTGGCGTAGTCCGACTGGACCCGAACTGGCAGACCACAAAGGTGCATCGCCCGAAGTTCCAATACATTTATCGATCTCCCTGTCCAGGGACAAGGGGGGCACGTCCCACTGTAACAATGTCCCTCTGAAGAGTCCTGGCGTGGTGCTGTGCAAAGGGCACCGCCTCGAAGGAGGCCACCATGAGGCCCAGGACCTGCATGCAAAAGGACGACCACCGGCGAGCCCGCAACAGACGCACGCTGGAACGGAGTTTCAGGAGCTGGTCCTGAGGAAGAAAAACTCGGGCCACAACGGTGTTCAGAACCAGGCCCAGGTACTCCAGTTGCGGGGAAGGCACCAGACAAGACTTCTGGAAGTTCAGGATCCATCCGAACTCCCCCAAGGACCGCACAGTGACCTCCAGAGCCGTCACCAGAGAAGAGTGCGAAACTGCCCACAGAAGATCATCGTCCAGATACCCCACGATCAAGATCCCCGGCAATGCAACAGTGCCAGAACCAGGGCTAACACCTTGTTGAACACCCGCGGGGCCGACGCCAGGCCGAAAGACAGCGCCACAAACTGAAGTGCTCTTCCCCCCCCCGCAAAACCAAGATATCGCTGATGAGACACAAATGGGCACATGAAGGTAGGCATCTTTGATGTCGACGGACAGATCCCCCTGAAGGAGATACGCCACTACGGACCTGATTGACTCCATCTGAAACCGACAGACCCGCACAAAAGTGTTCAAAACGTTTGAGGCCCACAATGGGCCAAACCCCCTCTTTCTTGGGCACGGTAAACAGGTCGGAAAAAAATCCCCCGAACCTTTCCGAGGATGGAACCGGCACAATCACCCCCTGGGACAAGAGGTCCGCCACTGCGCGGTGAAGATCCGCCAATCGTGATGGGGAAAGTCGTGTATTGGACGGGAAAAACCTGTTCCCGGGACGGGACAGAAATTCCATCTGGTAACCCGAAGAAACCAGACCTCTCACCCAGGTGTCGGTGAGCCACCCAAAAATCTACAAAAGGCAGAAGGCGCCCCCCCACCCTGGGACCCAGAGCTGGGGCCAGACCTACATGCGGGCGAGGGCTTGCCGGCGGGCTTGGCAGACTTAGGCTGCCAGGGACGCTTGGCAGTCTGGGAGGGAGGAGGTTTGGAGAACTTACCGCCCTTCTCTGAGGCCGAAAAAGCCATTTGTGAGCATAAAAGGAGGGACCAGGCTTCCACCGCTGTTCCTTCTTCCGCGTCTGAGATAAGAAGGCACTCTTAGCCCCCGTCAATCCTTAATAATCTCATCTAAGGAGGTACCGATAAACGTTCCCCGGTAAAGGGAAGCTCCGTCAGAGCTTTCTTGGAAGCCTGGTCAGCCGACCAGCATTTGAGCCAAAGCAACCGGCGAAGCGTAACCACCAACACCGACAGTGTTGACACCAGGGGTTCCGCATCCAGGGCAGAGTTGCAGACATACCGAAGGCCCTGCACCAATTGTTCTGCCAATTCCACATGAGTGGGAGAAACATTTACCTCCGCAAGCCCCGGATGCAACATCTATGCCCATTCTGTCAAGAGTCTGGGAGACTAAGGCAGAAGCCAGAACCGGGCGCATCAGGGCCCCCGAGACAGAGTACATAGTCTGTGAGACCACCTCCCCTGTCCTATCGGTGGGGTCCCGAAAGGACGGGGAGTCCTCCGCGGGCATACCCGTAGCCTTGTTCAGGCGAGAAAAGTGCAACAGATTGGCCCAGGTGAAGATGACTCCATCCACGCAGTTAAGTGTAGATGGAGGAATCTGTTGCACCTTTTCCATCTGACCACAGAAAATCTGCAGATAATTTTAAGGTGTATGGCCAGCTTAACAGCCCTCATGATGAAATCAGTCTTGTCAATCAAAATCAGACTGACTCAAAAAGGGACCTATGGCCCTGCAAGTCAGTTTGAATACTGAAAAATGGCCTGGATGGGAAGGGGGTTTAACACCGCGGATGTCAACTGGTTAATACCCGCTCCTGGATGACCCTTTTATGACACTTTGCAACCAAAAATATTCCTCATAGTGTCAAAATAAACTTGATTAGTTATCTGTAAGTTCATTGGACAGTTCCAAAGTTAAATACAGATTATTAAAAAATGCCACAGCATGGGGCCTATCAAATCATCATCTCTGTGCCAGCCCCCTGCTGTTATGTATCTGACACACACAAACCTCTTTCTAATTTAATCACAAACATTCACATTCATTCAATCTAATCACTAGAGCACACAAATCAATCAATTTTCTATCCAACACAAAAACACACACATTAAAAAAGCTTTCTTCATTTCAAAGTTCCCGATTGTTGCAGTATTAGGATTTTGCAACAGTGTTAATACTTGTATTTAGTTTTCAGTAGTATTGCAACAGTGTCCTTAACTGTATGCAGATTTCAGCTCATAGTATTGCTCCAGAAGTGTTTTTACTTCCCTTTAGTTACATTTGTTATTACTGTAATTTACTTTCAGCAAATTATTCAATATGGCTAGAAAGCTTTATACACCAGAGTAGGCTTTTGCTATTCTTGCTGAGACAGATTCAGATAGTGACTTAGAAGGTCTGTCGTCAGGTTCAGAATATGTCCCCTTAGACGAGGGGTGCCCACAATTTTTTGTGTTAAGATCTACTTTTATATGACCAGTTCGATGAGATCTACCAATAAAAGGCACCAAAACGCACCTCCTGCAACAGAACATAGGGTAGGTGTGCGATTGCGATGAACGCACTGTACTATTGTGAATGGGCCCTTAGTCAGACCTAGCACGTTTATCAGAGAAAAGGTAAATTATGGGACTATTACCTGTAATGGCCAAACTCTTTAAAAAAAACTCCTAAAGTTCAGTGTGTAATAGACATGTGCAGGGCAAAAAAAATAGGTTTTGGTCGAAACAAAAGAAATTGAAAAACATTTTCATTCGTTTCATCAATGGAAACAAATTTTAATGCTGTTTCGGAAGCAACGGGCCTCCGAATCCAAAACCGCACAAAGAGACGGCAGAACGAGCGGCGGCCCTATTGGCCACCAGTGCGTTCTGTGCATGTGTGTTGCCGTCTTGGAGTATATCTTGGTATACACCAAGATTGCGGCACCCGAATATGTGGGACACACCATCTTGGTGTATACCAAGATATACTCCAAAATGGTGGCTGGGATGCACAGAACCTGCCGGCGGCCAATATGGCACAGCACCTGTCAGCGTGGAGAGACGCAAAAGGCAGCCCTGCTGACATCTGTATGCAGCTCTGGAGATAATCAATAGGCAACCCTGGTGACATCTGGTGACATCTGGACGCAGCTTGGTGGGATCAGGACTCCATTACAGATCTCACCAGGCTGCGTACAGATCTGTACGCAGCCTGGTGAGATCTGTAAGCAGCTTTGGTGAGATTTGTACGCAGCCTGGTCACATCTGGACGCAGCCTAGTGGGATCTGGAGTTCAGATGTCACAAGGCTGCATCCAGATGTCACCAGACTGCATTCAGATTCTGTCTGATCTGTATTAAGCTCTGGTGAGAGCTAGACGCAGTCTGGTGAGAAACTGCCCTAAAATCATTAGTCTGTTTTGTTTTACCGATACTTTTAAGAAAAAGTATCGGTAATTGGTATCGGCAAGTACCTGAGGACAAGTACTTGTACTTGGTCTTGAAAAAGTGGTATCGGGACATCCCTACTCTCCATGAATCACAATAGCGTTTGGCATCCCATCAGACAGACCAAATACAGCTGCATACTTCCTATGTGGAATATAACATGGGTGCAAAAATTGAAAAAAGGGCCTCAGTCATGAAGGGGTTAAGGAACTGATCTGTTCTCTCCCTACCAAGGCGGACCTGGCCGCCATGGTACCTACCAAAGCTGAATTTGAAGCATTTACACTTCGCATTGAATCTGCCTATAAGCAAGCGAATGCAGAGGTTAAAGAAGAAGTTGCCAATGTTACCTCTAAATTTTCTGCTGTTGAACACTCTCAAACGCATCTCATTCGCAGAATCACCCATCTAGAAGAAGAGCCGTCTTCCTCTAGACATCAGATGACTGCTCTGATGCTCGGACTGGATGATCAAGACAATCGGGGCAGGCGAAATAATGTCCGAATTAAAGGGATCCCTGAATCTGCTCATGATACGGATCTGAAGGGCACCATATTGACTGGGCCCATAGATCCTTTGGCCCTAGACCACCGGACTCTGATAGGCCAAGGGATGTCATTTGTCGTATCCACAATAAAGGAAGATATTATGCAACAGGAGTGGCGAAAAGGCACGACTGATTTTGACGGGGCTCAAATACACCTTTTCCCTGATTTATCCAAACACACCTCACAAATGAGGCGTATGCTGAAACCACTGCTGGAAGCAATAAGAGCCTCTGGAGCCTCCTACAGATGGGGCTGTCCCTTTCACTTGATTATTAGAAAATTGGAAAGGACATTTCTCCTGAAGACACCGGATGCACTGCCGGACCTTTTCAGTTTCTTGGAGGTCGCTCCTTTTGAGGTGCCCAACTGGCTGCTTCACCCGAGGGCAAGGAATCCTGCACTTGCTCCTGACCTACCCCTACGGCGCTCCCGATCTCCACATGGACCGGCTCCCACTCGCTCTGGAAGAGCTTTCGGTTGAGCTCGTCGTACCACAGGGGCAGGGGGCATTTTGGTAGACACTCGCCTCTGCGGCCCTCTCAACATGAAGCATGAGGTCATCCATTTTCTCTTTTTTCACTAGTGACGAGTACACCCCCCCCTCCCCCCAATTACACATTTTTACCTGCAAGGGTTTCGCAATCTCTGGGGCTTCGGCTCAGCAAAATTTCTCTACTCCACTTCCTACGTAGTTTGCCTACTGGACTCTTCCCTCGCAGACCTCAGATGTGATGTATCCCTTTATCTTTGTCGATGCCTTTGGAGTTGACACTATTTAATGCCTAATATTGTTTTTTTAATTTATGCTAGGTCATGTGTCAGAGCAGTTATTTTGCTAGCCATGTGCTAGCACTTAATGTGCTGGTTGTTGGCTGTCTCCCTCCCTTGCACCACGGTGCTGTGCTCTGCACCCATGGTGGAGGGATTTGGCCCATGATCCGAGTAGGCTTTCATTGCCCACCCGGCTGGATGGTGTGTCCGGGCGCCTCGCTTGATCCCCATGGGCTGGTCTGGGCCCCTGACTATTTTGATCGCGGGGAGTGCCAGTGTGGAAGTTGGTGGATTTCCCTCTTGTCCCTTTGATGCCTTGGAGTTGCCCCTGCCTCTCCCTTAGCGGTGGATCTGTGGCTTCGTCGTGGGGGTCTCGTTTGGTGCTCGGGCGCAGGTGCCTTAATTTTCCTTTCTGCTACTGGTCTGTATCACCTGGCTTTACCAGCTCCAGGATGTATATTTAACACCCTCTGAGATCCTGGGTTATGGGGCAATGTATTACATTACTGTTGCTTAGATTTCTGGGGGCTGCTGCCTGAGCTCTTCTGGACCATTTCCCTTACCATATTGCCCAAAGGTTGGGAAGGGTGGGCTGCAATTTTGGTTTTTAGTTTAGTCATTATGTTTTATTTTTTGTCACTTCTCCTGCGACTAGTGTGCTGCATGGTCCAGGGGGGCTCATTAAGAGGGGGCCCTCTGCATGATCTTTTCAATTCTTAGCTATCTTAAGCTATGGGTTACTATTTTACACAATTAATGTCTCTATGTATTTTGGGTTTGGTTATGTCTTCCGGTTAGACCCAGATTAATCTTTAGTTCACTGTTCATCCGCCCCTCCCTCTCCCCTATTTTGACAAAGAAAGTTGGGTTGTGCAAGTTTATCTATTTTTATTATTACCTTAAGTCGTGTTTGAATGCTTCCATGTCTCCTGTTTTGGTTAGTCCCCCAATAGTCCATATTCTCCCCAGGTTTTTATTCAGGGACGGTAAATTGGAAGTTGCCGAGCACTTCCGTTGGTTCTTTCTTTATATTCTTTTGTTCTGTTTTGTCCTGTTTCGTCTCTCTCTATCTCATTCCTTCTATATTTCCGTTCCTTATACTCTTCCTTATTTGTGTTCCCTTTCGCCTCACTATCGACTTCCCCTTCCCCCCCCCCTCTTCCTCATTTTCTCTCACTATCAACTTCCCCTTCCCACCTCTACCTCATTTCCTATCTCCCTCCTCCTTTCCTTCCCCCTTTCTCACTACAGTATGGCCCTGCTTCGGATTGTCTTGTATAATGTTAAAGTCCTTCATGTTCCGGAGAAGCGGAGGGTGATCTTGTCTGAGCTTAACTGTCAGCGGGCACAGATAGGTTTCCTCCAGGAAACACAATTCCCAGCTATTAATCTTCGCGACCGTCATTTCCCTACAGCTTAACATAGTTACTCACCAGATAAGAAGTCCTGCGGGGTCAGTATCCTACTTTCTCGGTCAGTCCCATGGACCTTGCTTGACATGTACGCCGGAGAGGAGGTTCCGTACCATCACTGTTACATAGGTTAATGTTAATTTGCCTAACCAGGGTCAGCTCACCTTCCTGGATCGTATGCTTAAATTGGTGGACAACTTCAGGGACAGGTATTTCGTAGTAGGGGGTGATTTTAACCTGCTTCTAGATCCACATTTGGACTCCTCCCAGGTCCTCTTCCCACCTTTCTTACACAGCCTTGAAACGAGTCAGCAAGCGACTCCACCTTTTCAAATTGTGTATGTATGGCGGATTCACCATCCTCCTGCTCGGGATTACTCTTTTTATTCCCATACTCATGATACTTACACTCATATCAACTTTTTCTTGGTTCACCATGGCTCCCTCGCCTCTGTCACGAGCTCTGATATTGATAATATTTCTCTCTCTGATAATTGAGATAACTCTGGACTTAGGTCACACTGCGCCCTGTTGTTGGCATTGGCGTTTGAACGAATTTCTCATCTCTGACCCAGCACTGTTTCTGAAGTATCTCGGGACCTACGGTCTTACTTTGCCTTGAATTCTTCTTCGGACTGCTCACACTACATTATCTGGGAGACTCACAAAGCCTATATTAGGGGTATGCTTATTAAATTGGGCTCCAGACCTATGTGACAGCAAACTCAACAAATTTCACCCCTTCTGTCACAAATCCATTCTTTGGAACTTGTGCATAAAACACTGCCCTGACCCAGTTGTCTCTTATGACTTTTCCCAGTTGCAAGACTCGATTCAGTCTCTGTGCCTCTGTGCCTTGCAACCAATGCAGCCGCTCGATGGCCAGGGCTTTCCATCACCAACGCTCTAAAACGTTTGTGTCCACGATGAAATCTCCCACAGGCTCCGTCCTCCACTTCTCCGAAGACATCGCTGCAGCCTTTTGAGACTACTACTCTTCTTTATATAATCTTCCCCGCCCCCTTCCTCCGCTCAGGCTGTATCTCAGCGTCAACAGTGTATTCGGCAATACTTACTAGACCCTCACCTCCCTCGCATGCCTTTGGACATTGTGACAATCTTGGAGGACCCTTTGTCGCTCCAGGAACTAGAATGTGCGATCAAACAGATGCAGATAGGTATAGCCCCGGGTGCCAATGGTTTTCCTATATCTTACTATAAAACATTCTCTGATATCCGTAATCCCCATCTCTTGACAGCCTTGATTTCAGTCACCTCCGGAGGGGGAGTTCCCTTTGATTCCTTGTCCACCCATATCGCCATCCTCCCAAAGCCTGATAAAGACCTCATGTTATGGCCCAGTTATTGCCCAATCTCACTCCCTTATGTGGACACCAAACTGTTTGACAAGGTTTTTGCCTCTTCGCCTCCTTCCCTATCTCCCTTTGATAGTTCATCTGGACCAATCGGGATTTGTCCCTCATTGGGAGGCAAGAGACAACACCACTAGGGCCTTTAATGTCACCCACTCGGACCAACCTTGTTTCCTTATTTCTACAGACGCAGAGAAGGTTCGACTGGTCCTTCCTGCAACTTACGTTGGAACATATTGGTTTGGGGCTGCATATGCTAGCATGGATATCTTTCCTCTATTCAGTTCCCTCAGCTAGGGCTTGTGTCAATGGCGTCCTGTCGGATTCTTTTAGGATTTCCAATGGAACCAGACAGTGCTATCAGCTATCCCCCTTATTTTCGTACTGACCCTGGAACTCTGTACTATTAGGGCCCATGTGGCCATTCGGGGCTTGCAAACGAACATCATTACACGGTTAAATTGTATGTGGATGACCTCCTATTTTTCATTTCTTCTCCTGCAATATCCGTTCCCAACCTCCTTCCCTCCTTCCTGCTTTGTGACAATATGGGGAGCTTTCCAATTTTCATATAAATGGTCAGAAGTCAGAGGCTCTCAATCTTAATTTCAAATATATATATATTGAAATCTGCTAATGGATTTTCTCAGGCAAGCATGGGAAATTTGCAAAGAACACACATGTTCTGCCTTCTAAACAGACCAAACTGTTTTTTTTTATAATGGTATGGCTGCCCTGTATTGTTTCCCCATTATTCGTATCTATTGTATTCACAATGGGACAGTGTTATGGAGGAAACTTTACATAAACAAGCACATGTAGGCTGGTGAAGGCTTATTTAGACATTTTTGCCACCATTGACCACTGATGGCAATTCTTAATGCTTTGCTGCCACCTAAAGGAGGGAAAGTGAAATACATTGTATTTCGCTCTCATACAAGTCTTAAGGGGCACCCCCCACAGATGGGCTGCCAATTTGTCTTAACAAAAGCCAGCAGCCCAAAGGTGAATTTGGGGCTTTAAACAGAAGGGGACTTCAACATGGAACTTTGAGCAAGAGAGGACACCACTCTGTATAGCAAGAAGGGATTGGGGTTTAATGAGATGGCATAGCCATTGCACAAGTAAAATCACAAATAGATTTATTGTTACATATTCTTACATGATGTCAATAAAAGATTCTAGGTCATAAAAACATGATTACCCCCATATTAACCTACATACGCCGCCGGAAGATTATTAACTATAATTCATATATATATACATATTCAGATAATTCCTTAGGAACTTCACAATCATCCCACATGGTGGTATTCTGGCCAACTTGCATATCAGGTAAAGATCCGGACGTGTTTCATTATATTCGCTTCCTCAGGGGAATGGAGGTAACCAATTTAATAACAACATACAATTACTTTTCAAAACATAAGTAGTGAATAACTTTATAACACTCATTGTTACCATTTCATAAACCAACATTTGGTTGATTATGGTTAATAATCTTCTGGTGGCGTATGTAGGTTAATATGGGGGCAATCATGTTTTTATGACCTAGAATATTTTATTGACATCATGTAAGAATATATAACAATAAATCTATTTGCGATTTAACTTGTGCAACGGCTATATGACATCTCATTAGACCCCAATCCCTTCTTGCTATACATGTATCTTTAGAGGGGGAGAGGTGTCTTCAGATAGGACACACAGAGGCAATTTATTTTGGTTATGTCCCCCCGTAATGAAGAACACTTCAAGAGACATTTTGGAACTTCCAGTGGGGATAGATGCCGTTCAGGTGGCGTATAACCCTATTCAGGGGCGCATTAAGCAGGAGACTAAAACAGCAAGGAGGGGTAAGCAGGAGGGAAGAAGGATCTTCCGGGTGAGAGGAGACAGGTGAGGATCCAGAATCAGAAAAAGGAAAGGAAAGACCAGGAGAGGCTAAGATACAGGAGAAGGATGGGTTGGGACTACCAGAGAGGTAAGAGCTCAGTGCCTCCGGGCCCCCTACGAGCAATTCTCAGTCACCTGTTGAAACTAGTGGGCTTTAGCTCAAACATGAGTAGCTCCCCCCTACCTCGAGGGGTCCTCCGGGAGCACTGTAGTGAGATAGTCCTCAGACTCCCTGAGGTAGAGTCAGGGCCCCCAGACGTCAAGAAACAGGTATTTTGTGTTGTGCAATGTGGAGGTCAGATCTTCCATGCGGCAAACCTCGTTCACCCTGGAGTACCACATACGAAGGGTTGGAGCCTGCCTTTGACACCAGAGGAGGGGGATACATGCCCCAGTGGCAATGAGAAGATGTCGTGTAAGGGATCTTTTGTATTTAGCCCAAGGCATGGAGGCCAAGTGCAGGAGAACTCACAGGAGAAAAATCCAGGCCATCCACCACCAACCTATCCACAATGTCACGGACCGAGTCCCAGAAGGAGCTTATCTCAGGGCAGGGCCAGAAAACGTGTAAGATGGTGCCCATCTCGGCTCCACATCTCCAACACATGGATGACAAGGAGGGCCACATCCTGTGCAGCACACTGGGGACGCTGTACCATCTGGATAGGGCCTAATAGCCCTGCTCCTGGAAAAAGTTTGCAATGGAAGATTTATGTGCTAAATACAACATAGTCTCCCTCTGGGACTCAGTCCACGACATCCCCAAGTTAGACTCCCATTTATATAGCTATAAGTGATTCTGCGCTGGACCTAGAAAAATGTATAAGTGCTAATGTGCCAATTAAATTTGAAGGCTGCAGCAAAATCGACCGTGGGGTCAAACCTAACACATTATATGTTGCGGGCGCTGCATAATTTGTAAATTATAGACTCCCATTTACTCAGAAAAGAGGGAGTAAAGTCCCGGGTCGGTATGGATAGCCATTTATAGATGGTGGAGAGTGTATGTCTGGCCGGGACGTCACTCCTACAGAGAGATTCAAACTCCGTGTGAGGCCTGTCCAGTGCTTTAGGATTGGGTATGGACAGAAGGAAATACTGGAGCTGGAAACCACTCCACACGTCCATCATGGGACTAGCCAACTCTCTCATCGATTGCTGGTCGAGTCATTGTCCCTCAGACCGGAAGTCCATCATTCTAAATTTCCGTGCATTAAGCAACCTGAAGTTAGCATCTGTCAATTCCGGACCAAAGTCAGGGTCCCTAACACCGGCGTAAGTGGGGATGGGAAAGGAGATAGGGTCGAAGATTTGAAGACCGACCGTGCTACCCGTAGCGTGGCCCCAATGGTGGGGTGTGCTGAGATTCCTGGTGGGAGGGGGGTGACAGCCAAGGCAGGCCCGATAAAGGGCAAGAGCAGGCATCGGTTTCCATTGTCACCAATTGTTTTCCATTGTCCCTCGCACACCAGTCCACCACCCTATGCAGCTGTGCTGCCTTATAGTAAAGATGAATATCCGGCAGATCGATGCCCCCACACTCCTTAGCCCTAGTCAGGGTCCGGAAACTGATCTGTGTAGAGCGTTGTGCCCAGATGTAGGATAGGAAGAGACGACGGACCTTGCTGAAGAAGCTCCCAGGCAGTATGATCGGGAGGGTCTGGAGTAAGTATAAGATCTTTGGCAAGATCAACATCTTGATGATACTACATCTGCCAAACCGGGTCACTGAGACTTTCCTCCAAGTCTTTCCAAACCATATGCAGAAGGGGGACAAAGTTGGCCAGGTAGATGCCCGCGGGGTCAGGGATGATGTTGGTTCCCGAATAACGGATATGGCTATCAGCCCAAGTGAAAGGAAACGCTCGCTTAAGCTCATTCACTTCGGCCTCGGGGAGCAGTATCGCCATAGCTGCCGACTTGGAGTAGTTGATCTTAAAGTTTGACAAGGCCCTGTAGATCTCCAAAGTGGTTAGTAGCTTGGGAAGCGAGGTCCGCGGATTGGTGAGGAAAAACACAAAGTCATCCGCAAAGGCAGACACCTTATACACCTTCGACCCCACGGTCAAGCCTGTCACTCTGGCATCCGCTCTCGGGGAGCACAAAAAAAGGCTTCAGGGACAAAATAAAGATAAGGGGGGAGAGGGGGCATACCTGGCGAGTGCCATTCGAGATCGGAAAAAAACTGGATCAGGCCTCGTTAACCTTTACCGCCACTGTGGGGAGCGAGTACAGGGCCGAAATCCACCGCAACATGTTGGTACCCAGGCCCACATGCGTCAGGGTGGAAAGCAGAAAGGTGCAATCGACCCGGTCAAACGTCTTCTCCGCATCAGTAGAAAGCAACAAGAGGGTTTGGGTGTGTGACGAGGCCGAGTGGATAACGTTCAAGACCTTTGTGGTTTTGTCCCTCGCCTCCCTAGTGGGAAGAAAGCCCACTTGGTCCGAGTGAATCAGCTGCGGAATGAAGGGGAGAAGGCGGTTAGCTAGTATTTTAGAAAAGAGCTTCAGGTCCAAGTTCAACAGGGAAATAGGGCAATAACTTGCACATCGAGTGGGATCCTTGTCTTCCTTCGGGATGACTGTTATGTGGGCTCTGAGGGAATCAGATGCCAGAGGAGAGACCTGGAGAAGGGCATTAAAGGTCCGTAGGAAGTGAGGGGTCAGTACAGAGGAAAAGGCTCTGTAATAAGGTAAGGTCTAGCCATTGGTCCCCAGGGCCTTCCCAGGCTTAGATTATTTCAATGCCAGTTCCAGTTCCCCTGTCGTAATAGGAGACTCCATGCACTCCCGCTCCGCTTGGGATAAGGTGGCATATTAGAGCTGGCCAGGTAAGAGCAGGCCACCTCGCATGTGCTCGAGTCCGTGCCAGGGGGAGCACTCACATGCAGGTTATATAGACGATGGGAGAAGGGGCGAAACTCGCCGGCCATATCTTTGGACAAGACATGTTGAGTCCCTGATGGGGAAACAATAGAGGAGACAAAAGGCCTACTATGGAGTCCATGGAGCTCCCTGGCAAGCATCTTCTCTGGCTTATTGGAATACTCATAAAAAGTCAGTCGACCCCCCAGAAGACGTTGATTGATACGGGCATACAGAAGGTCATTAAGGGTGGTCCAGACACGCAACAGGTCTAGGTGCGTCGATCGTGCCAAAGATTTTGAATGGGCCGTCTCCAGCTGGTGCAATTGAGCAAAGAGCTGTGAGATATCTCTCTTGAGTCTGGTCCCATGCCTATTGAGTATTCACCTAACATAACACATATGGGCTTCCCACTCTACACAAGGAGTCGAGGCTGTGCCTTAGTTGATTGAAAAGAAGGAGCTCAACTCCCGAGAGATCTCCGCACTGATAGAGGGGTCCTTAAGTAGGGACTCATTCAGTCTCCAAGAATGACTGGTAGCTGTAGGGGGGAGAAGGGCCATTTCCAGATGGAGAGGTGCGTGGTCTGAAAACAAGATACTTCCTATGGAGGATGACAACTTGCGATAGATCTTTATGTTGGACAAAGAAATAATCAATTCTGGTATAGGATTGATGTATCTGGGAATAAGAGGTATAGTTCCTGTCTGAAGGGCGGAGAAAGCATCCAGATATCTATCAGTCGCAGCTGGTGGAGCATTTTCTTCAGCTTGCTTAGGTACTGGTAAGACCGGTGAGACATTACACTGGAGAAGTCCAAGAGCGGGTCAAGGGACAGGTTGAAGTCACCGCCCAAAAGCAAGGTCTCTTCCTGAAAAAAGTACAAGGCCGGAATAACCTGGTTAGCATTAGGAAGGTAAACATTGGCCAGCGTGACCATGACTTCACCTATCCTCCCCTTCAGAAAGAGGTATCATCCCTCCTCATCTGTCTGCTTATCTATCAGGTGCCAGGGGGTCGATCTGGACAACAGGATGCTAACTCTTGGACTTTGAAAGAGACGATGTGGAGTGGTACACTACCGGATAGTCCATATTGAACAATTTAGGTATCCTATTGGACCTGAAATGTGTCTCCTGGAGGTAAGCTATGTGGATACGGGATCTCCTCAACTCTGCCAATAGCCTGGATCTCCGCTCAGGGATATTGAGGCCACGAACATTATGGGATGTCAACCGGAGGGCTTCCATGTATGACCCTGCAAGGGACTCGAGGCACCGGGTGGGAAGGGTAAGAACAGGGTTGGAGAAAGAGAAGCTAGGGAAACCAGGGGGAGAAAAGAGGCGATGCAGAAGGATTAGGAGAAATGGAGGTAGGGAAGGAAAGGTTCAAGGGGAATATGAGAACAACAGACTAGAGAAAGTGTTTAACAGACCGGACGGTCTCAGTAAAAGTAAGAGTGCTACCTCAACACCCTATACGGGTGGGGTACGGCCTATGTGGGGGTGGCACACGTGAGGACAATAGTGTGCAAAGGAAAAGCTTAATAGAGTGGAGATGTGCCACTCGAGCCTGGTAGAAAAACCGAAGGCACTACCCTATGGGTCCCAGGGGGTAGTAGAGTATGTAATACATAATAAAAGCGGGGGACCAGAGGTATAGGAGACCCGACTGGGCCCCCAGACATCCCGGGGGGCACGGCCACATCCCCCCGCCCCCCTACATGGGGCATCTGGGTCCATATGGAGACAGCATCACAAAATAACAAGGCAACTTAAACAACAAACTATTAGGTACATTGTGAAAATTACAGGCATATCAGTGGACTCAGCTTCCCCTGCTCCACCAGCATGTCTCACCGGGAGCCGTTACTGGGACCCCGGCTGGAGCAGAGAAATCAGGTAGCGATCACTTACCAGATCAGGGTTGACCAGTAGAGCAGTCCCACGGGAAGGCCTCTAGCACGAATGTAAAGGGCATGACTAGCTCAAGAAAAAAAAAGAACAAAAACAGTGACTGCCGGATGGCAACTAAAGAAAGTAAAAAACAAAAAGGGTAAGTGACCTCAAGCCAGAGTACCGGAGAGTCCGGGAAACACTCAGGATTCATTCCATTCGTAAGGGGCACCAGAAGGACGGGGGGCCGGCCTCCCCCGTCTCCGGGATGATGAACGACCTCTACTGGACGAATTTGGGGGGCCATCTGCAGTCTCGGTCAAAAAATCCAGCCAATTAGGAACCGGGACTACCCTGGCTCCCAAGAAGTCGAACAGGGCCTGGAGCTGGTCAGGAGCATGTAGATGGTACAGGGCACCGTCTCTACGGACTATGAGGTGGAAAGGGTGACCCCAACAATATGTGGCATTTGATTGACGGATTACATCCGGCATGGGACGGAGCACCCTTCGCATCCTCAGCGTATGAGTGGAGAGATCAGGAAGGATTCGGAATTGAGCCCCATCGAAGTCCATAGGACCCCGGGACCAGGCCTGCCGTAGGATCTCCTCCTTCACCGCGAAAAAATGGATCCGGCATAAGACATCATGTGAGTTTTCCTGGTTCTGTTGGCGGGGGCCCTAGACCCCATGCATCCTGTCCAAGGTCAATTCGGTGTCCGCGGTCTTATCCAGATATTGATTCAAGATAGTGGTCACCGTGGAGGCTAAGTTAACCCCCACAGTTGCCTCTGGAATGCCTTTAAGGCGAAGGTTGTTGTGTCTATTACTATTCTCTCCATTGTCAATTTTAAGTTGCATGGAAATAAGTTGGCGGGTCGTCATACTTTGGGCCGCTTCCATGGCACCCAGTCTCTCAGTCAGCGAGGCTGTGGAGGCCTCCATGCCCGTCATCGAGCACCGACACCTGAGCCTTAATCTCATGGAACTCCTGACGAAGCGCCATCGCGATCCTCGTCGCCATAAGGATTAGGTCCTGCTTGGTAGAAAGGTAAGGTAGGTAGGCCCGCCAATCCCATTCCCCTGTCTGGGACATCCCCAAAGCCTACGCTCCATGCCAGGAGCCAGGTGGGGAATCCGCCAATGGGAGGGCTGGGGTGGAGATCGGGGAACTTGGTGGGCTAACATCAGGTTCGGGCAGGATCTCATGCTGTGTAGGGGCATCACACAGCTTCTTACTCGGAGTAGGCCCTGGCATCCCAGAGCGTGAAGGCTCCATGTTGGACAAGTGGGCTGATGCCCGCGATTGAGTCTCCAGCGGGTAAAATCTGCGGAGATCCGCTTGTCGGTGCTCACCCGCCAGCCCCTGTGGACCCATCTCTGCAGGCATGCAAACTGAGGTAGGTTGAAAACGCCAAGTCTGTCACCAACGCCCAAGTGGCACAGAGCTCCTGTAGCACACGTCTTCACTTGGCCATAGTTAGGACACACCCCCTATGTATGTTTTATTTTGCTTTTCCTTTAACTATTCGTGATATGGATGTACTTCAAGGCAGGGGCGGATCCAGAGTCTAGTCTCGGGGGGCACTGCCAGAAAATAAGCCCCCCATCTGGCTCTTCCACTGCTACTGTGCCACCCCTTTCCTCTGTCACTGCCTATGTGTCCACTGCCCCCCTGGCTCTCCGCCAGGGGTACAACGCACTCACCTGGCCCTTCCTTCTGGGATATTTCCGCAGCTACCAGCCTTGGGTGGTCTGTACTCACACAAATTAGGCAGCTGCAAAGCCCCTGCGTGGGCCGAGATGGCCCTCTAATTTGCCTCACTACAGTGCAGCCTCTGCTTTGGGTCCCGATCGTTCGGTGCGGCCGGCCAGGCCCAGCAGGGGGGCGGAGGGAGGGAGCGATAATAAACGCAGAGTGCTGAAGTCAGTAATGTAACGCAGTGCGGAGGTCAGTAATGTGACGCAATGCTGATGTCAGTAATGTGACGCAGTACGGAGGTCACCGGTGTAAGAAAAGTGACTTACAGTGGTGATGTGCTCTGTCCTCATGCCCTCTTATTCCTCTCCGGGTGGGTGTCTCATCAGTCAAAAATGTCACCAGTCAGCATGACCGCGCTTTAGCCGTGCAATTTATGTTAACGTTTTAATCACCACGAGGGGGGGGGGAGGTTTTTTTTTTTTACTATATAATTAAAAAACAAAACAAAGTTTCCCTATGTTCTGCTATAAAACATTTATTCTTACCCATATTTTTGGTAAAACATAAAAGTCGCGATCACGTCGGGTAAATAGACACCAAACATCTCAAGCCTTAAAATTGCGTGCTCCCGCAAAATCGCAAAAAACGCCCATAGGCGACGCTTAAAATGCTTTTACTGCTCATCAGTTTAGTGTTATCAGTGATTAATGGCCCTAAAATTATTGCTCACTCCGTTTGCGGCGATATGTAACATGTGCGGCACAATAGGTGCAATCGTCGTTTTCGCACGTAGGCGCACCCGACGCATATCTGCGTGTGTATGTGGGGAGCGGGGACTTAACAAAAATTGTTTTCTTTTTTAATTTTTTTTATGCTTTATTTTTTTTATGATTCTTTCATTTTTGTATTACTTTTTTTTTTACACACAACTTTATTGCTATTACATGGGGGGCTAAGAAGCCCCCCATGTGATAGCCAATTTACATGACAGGTCCTCTTTATGGAGACATCAGGGTCTCCAAGACCCCTAATGTCACCTAGGAACCCCCAGAGAAGCTGATGAAGCAGAGATGTGCTTCATCAGCTTCTGTCGCTGGAGAGTGACACTGAATGCAGGAAGTGATGTAATATACATCACTTCCTGCATTCGGGGACTGAGAGGAGATCAAAAGGGAGACCGTATACTGAACTCCCTTTGATCTCCTGTCACAGAGCCGTGGCGGTCCCGGCCGCATCGGGCACAGCGGATCTTGGGACCGGCAACGGCAATTGCCCCGTTGACCCCCCTGGATCCGCCACTGCTTCAAGGTCAGTCAATCCAGACTGAACGGGGTACATTCATTTTCGGGTATCCACAGAAAGCGTATCTGGTGAGAGGTAAAGGCTGCGGTCAGAGGTCATGCAAAATAGACCCCTGTCTACATTACTCCACCAGAGAAGCCAATCTGTTTTAAGCAGTACAGGCTGCCAGGAGGCCACAAAGAAATTGGGGAGACTATTCAAGAACTGTTGAGAGTAGGGATCCTTAGACCTGCTGTAAGTCCTTTCTCAGCTCCTGTGTTTCCAGTAAAGAAGCCGTATGGGACTTATCGAATGACTGTGGATTACAGAGGTCTAAACAGAGTGGCACCTCCATTGAAACCAGCTGTACCTGATATGATCACTGAGAAAAAAGAAAAAGAGGCAGGAGAATCTCATGCTGTGATAGACTTAGCTAATGCTTTCTTTTCAATCCCAATAGACCCAGAGTGTCAAGACCAGGTACACTTTCCCTGTGCTTTCTCAAGGATACCTTAATTCACCAAATATTTGTCATGGACCGATTGCCCGAGATTTGAGCACCCTGAATTTGAAAGTCACTATGTTTTACTACATTGATGACATCATGACAGAGGCGTAGCAAGGTCACAAGATGCCCAGGGGCAAATCTTTCATTAGCGCCCCTCCAACCAAACCATAGTTCAGTGCTCTGTAGCGCCAGGGCCCGTTTGCAGCTGCAACCCTGGTAATTCTGCCACTGATGCCAAGCTGTAGAGGGTCTACAAATCTCAGCAATACATTATATAGCAATGCAGACTACCACCAGCTATAGAGAACTACAGATCTCAGCAATACATGATACAGCAATGCAGAATACAATTGGCTATAGAAAACTGCCAATCCCAGCAATACTTTATACAGCAATGCAGAAAACCACCAAGCTGTAGAGGGTCTACAAATCCTAGCAATACATTATACACTAATGCAGAATACCGCCAACTATAGAGGACTACAGATCCCAGCAATACATTATACAGCAATGCAGAATATGATTGGCTATAGAGGACTACAAATCTCAGTATTACACACGATAAAGAAATGCAGAATACCGCCAACTATAGAGGATTACAAATCCCAGCAATATATTACACAGCAATGCAGATATCGAGGTCCGAACAGTGATGGTACTACAAGTTACAGCATCATGCAGAGTTATATTTTAGGTGCATTTAGAAATTCCTGCATCTGGAACTTGCTATTTCCTGCAGCAGGAATCCCTAACCTGCCGTTTACATGCAGCAGCTGTTGCTCATTCATGTTAATGATCGGGTGACAGTATGACAGTGCTGGCGCTCAGTATGTAATTGTATGCAATATGATTACATGCAGTTAGGAATCAATCACTATCCCTGGATGCATCAATCATGCATCCAAAGATAGTGGATATGGAGTGCCAGTGTTCTGCCATTTTCATATGCGGCCGCTGTCACTTGATCATTAACTTGAATAGGTGACAGCTCATAAATAGCAAGTTCCTGACACAGGAATTCCTGATAGGAATTTCCCCCAATGAAGTAATTGAGTCTATAGACACTAGCTTTTAGCTTCATAAACAGCTTTAGACATTTCATTACCATTCAAAGCCCCGTAAAAAACAATTGTTCAGACATACACGTAAACTTTGTTGGCACAGCTATAGAACTGCAAATTTCTTCAAATATTGATACCAAATGAGTGAGAAGATTTCTGAGCAATCAGGGCTACTTATGGACTATTTTGTACTTGTGAAAATACCCTGATACTAAAGGCTGATACCGGCCCTTTAAATTTTTAGTCCAATCCGTTTTTTTTTTAGTTTACAAAATACAACAAATATAGTAAAGTAGAAAAACAATATAAGAAACAGTAAGTACAAAAGTGTTCAAGAATACAAATGCTGGGCACGAGGCCACTAAAAAATACACATAAATAAGCACGCAACTACCAGGAGTCCCTGAAGGAGGCTCCTTCAAGCAGCAGAACACAGCCCCCTCATTAGGACACAAATGTAAGGAGAATAAATGGGACAGAGTGGGGGAGGGATGCTGATTCACAAATCAGGATTAATAAAAACAGGTATTATAGGGAGCGCAACCCCCAGAAGTACAGAAAATCAGTAGGAAAAAGAAAAAGAGAAGGAGGAGCAGGGAGAAAAGAAGGAGAGAAGAGAAAGCGGTGGTGAAAAGAGGAGAGGAAGTAGGGAAGCGAAGGAAAGGAGAACAGGAAGAGAAGAGAGAAGAATAGGAGGAGATGAATAAGCCTGCGGGTGAAACATGTGAGAGGTTGTAGTTGGTTGGGGGTGTGCAGTGCTGGCTTTTGTTGCTTTATACACTTTTATTCACTGATATACTGGATTTGCTGTGAATTTCAATAAAGTCTGCAGTATTGGAATTCTCTGGATAGTGCGGTCTGTTCGTATACTGCTGCATTCCAAGGTGGAGACGAACCTATTAGACCAGCACCTGGGGAGTCCTGATGGTGACTAAGGAATTGGAGCGGCGAGATTTCCTTTGGCTCAACAAAATGTATGAGTTTGAGCAGCATTTTTTTCTTAGGGTTGAAAGCCAGGGTTCGTTTATTTTCCTATATTAAAAACAAAAATGTGAGCACACCACAGATGTAACATTCCCCTGGGAGGAGTTTATTACAAACTGAGCAAACCTCTGTCTTATATCTCAAATAAGTGTTGCAATTGTATGAATATACAATATTTTGGGACACAGTTACAAAGTTTACTAAAATTTTCTCACATGCAAAGATGCAGTTAAAACAAATACTTAGCTTTAACATACTTCAGTTTGAGCTCAGTACGGGTGCCAAGATCAAAAGACAACTGCTGGATGAGAGATAGCAGGACAGGCTGAGTAAGTGGACACGGGTGTTGTCCAAACACTTGTTGGGAATCCACTGTTTCACAAACATACAGAATTAGATTCAAATCTGAAGCAGTTAGAGCCTGTCAAAAAATAAACAGTTACAATCAATAATAAGTTCTCTTATTACAGTTGTGATATTTCTGTGTAGATCTGTGAAAAAAAAATATCAACTGTAATCTATCCTTGTTTCCTGTACACATGATAGAAAAAGAGCCTGTGTAGGAATATATTTATCATTATAAGGACAATAATGCACATATTATAATTCAATATACTGATCCATACACCAGAAGCTTATTCTACAGTAAAGTTTTTCCAGTAAACATTTATATATTATATAAATAAGGTACAAATTACAGAGCCATGGCATAGTGGAAATATCGGTTTATCAAGGAAACATAAGGCTGGAATAAAACAGCAACACAAGTCCCTCCTTAAAACAAAGACGGTGATGGAAATATGGATCACACCCTATCATAGTTCTTGACCCACCTTCGCAAAAGCAAAGAGAAGAGCTGTAGTTTGATTAGTTTAGTGCTGTTAAGAGCTTGCCTCAATCACATTTCATTTAATTACCTCTATTACATCTGTTTCAACTTTATATGTATTCTTTACTTAGTGTTCCACGCAGCTTTTCTAAAGAAGTGGCAACTGCAGTGCCGTAAAATGTGCTGGCAGTTTTTTATGTTAATTTTATGATCAATAAACACGAACTTATTTGAGGAAGATGTTTTGAAGTATATCCTTTCCACAAGGATGCCTCTGCTGATCTTGCCACCAAACGTTGGGGCTAAAAACACACACTTTTTTTTACACACACACACACTGCATGACGGAATAAATGTCAGTCAAAGTACCGCAGCGCTGAATACTGAAAAATGGCCTGGATGGGAAGGTGGTTTAACACCGCGGATGTCAACTGGTTTAAAAAAAAAAAAAAGAAGAAGCTATCAACCCCATCATATACAGTAGCTATATTGGCAATCCCAATGGTTATAACGGCTCTGCAAGCCTGATTTCGATCTGCAGCAGGTTAGGCAAATGGCTTGCAGAGCCATTATAACCAATGTACATTGTTGAATGAAGGTATACCTTTTGCCTAACCTGCTGGGTTTCCCATATTGCCAATAAAGCAATATGATGGGGTTGATAGCTTTTTTTTTTTTTTTAATGTGTGTATATTTTTATATGTATGTATATTTATGTGTAGTTTCATACGAGATTAAAAATTGTTATAATTCTAATATGTTTTTGGATACACACACACACATAGAACACACACATTTCCTCCACTCTAATGAAAGCTTTTGGTTCAGGTGAGGTTGTTTACAAAACGTATCCGATCCCCAGAGAGGATAATAAACACATAGGGGGGAATTTATCAAGACTGGAGCAGACAAAAACTGGAGCAGATTTGCACTGCATCCAATCAGCTTCTCTGTCTCATTTTCAAATCTTACCTGAGCAAACTGAAGAGAGACGCTGATTGGTTGCCATGGGCAACTGCTCCAGATTCTGTCTGCTCCAGTTTTGATAAATTTCCCCTATAGTAATATGCCAAAATAGGTTTTTGGTTTAAAAACACTTAGAAGATTCCCAGAAACAATTGCTTTTTCATAAAATATTTCAATCCGTCACGAACAAGCCAGTGAGAGACACGTTCTATTATTTATGAGTATTTATTAACTATATTGGTTATATGTGATTTATTTGATATCTAGCACTTTATTATTCACGTATTATGATTATTATCTCTGCAGCTCTTTGATCCAATTTATTTATATAATTAGCACGGTAGCTTTTCATCTTTTATATTTGATATTTATTACTTTGAGACAGATTCCATAGCGCAGAATTTCTTTATATTCATCGGGGTGGTGATGCCTTCCTGAAAACTGTTCAACTGCATTCTTTTCTTTATCTTTCGCTGATGTGGAGGCAACTCAATGCTGATATTGTATCCGAGGAACTGCTTGGGGAAGGCTCCACGCCCAGATGGATTTTCTGCCAAATTCTACAAACCTTTATCAACAGACTTTAGTGAATCATTAGTGAACACGTATAATCATGTTTTAAGACAACTGAAATACCCATTCACAGATAACGCAGTGTTATGCAGTATCTGAATTAGCTACAAAAAGGGTAGAGACCCCCTAAACCGGGGTTCATACCGCTCTATTTAATTGTTAAATCTGGATGTTAAACTTCTGTCTAAAATTATGACTTGCTTCCTAAACTTATTTCAAATGACCAAGTGGGATTTGTTTCTGGTCGATCAGCAGTATCTAACATTAGAAAAGTAATGACTGCTTTAGAGCATCAGAGGCTTAATGTTCTTTCTCGGTTGTTCATTACCCTTTTGGAGCTGCACATGGAGAAATCAGTTGATGTTAATTAGCTATGGTTACAAAGAATTATGCTACACAAAAGTTTTGTGGGACCGTTCCTAGATTTTTTAAAACTGATGTAAATGTCACCCATGTCTTACATTTTTTGGTGTAATTCATCATCTGCCCTCTTTCCACTACAGAAGGGCACCCAAAATGGGTGTCACTTGTCCCCTTTATTCATCAACCTATCCACTGAACCTTTGGTTTGTTCCTTTAGGTCTCCCTCCCTTTATCGAGGAATCCAGAGATCTGTGGAATTAAAATCTGGCTTGTTCGCAGAAAATATAATCCTCTTTATATCTGATCCTTGAGTCCAGGTTCTTGCGATCATTCAACACCTCGAGATCTTGGCCTCCTTTTCTAGGTTGTCCATAAACTATGACAAAAGTGAGCTCATGTTTCTGGATAAAAATCCACCTGTCACTGATGTGCAATACACGGGGACCTGTTACTTCAGGGTCAAAAGTTATTTTATTGTTTATTTGGGTATTAACATCCCTCAGTGCTCCCTGGATCTCTACCGTCTCAATAATATACCTGTTAAACATAAAATTATCCAGAGGCGGTCAAGATGGCAGAACCTCCCCTTGTCACTTTCAGGTAGATGTTATCTTATAAAGCGTTGCTAATTTAATCTACCTGTTTCAGAACTCAGCACTGTTATTGAACCATAAAGATTTCCAGCCCTTGGAACCTTCATTCCAAGCACTTGGCACTTGGATGGGGAGGAAGTCACGTATAGCTCTATGAACTCTTAAACTGCCAAGGGCTGTACTGGGGACCAATATCCCTAATGTTCATTAATACAATTTAGCTAGTTTATGGTGTCTTGTGCGGGACTGGTTGGGAAACACCTCCTACTATGCTAACCTCCAATTGGAATCTCAGGTTGTTGCTCCTTTGTCACTGCCGGGTATCCCCCACACACCTAGACACCTCCTAGATGTTACAACACCATGTTAGGATTTCCCTTGTCCTTATCTCCATAAATACTCACTCTCAACTCTATCAAGACATGAGAATGAGGTGGAATAGGGATTTTCTTTGGCCTCTCCACTGATTAACAAATGAGCAGACTTTTTGTGTCTGTCCATTACATAGACCACAGAGATGCTCCAACGGGGTTGGGCCTTGGTTTTGAAAGCCACAGCGGGGGATATATGGGGGGAGATCCAAATTAAGCTATCCTATTGCACTTTTTGGGCCTTCAATATATGTTTGTTATGTTTGTTTGATTTTTCCATACTCTGCCACCAGATCACACTGCTGATCAGGGGCTGACTGGCAACTTTTAGCCCAGGGGGCAATTGCCACCCTGCCCCCCGGCCCAGTCCGCCCCTGCTGCTGATGCTCCTAGAGTAAGTAGTTGGGAATACATATGCATTTTAGTAATCAAGATCTGTATTCTTAGGTACTGTAGCTTTCTCCCCAGCGACCTAGGATTGAACCCCTTTTATACAAACTAATCTACTTAGATAAGCTGTACGCCTCTACCCACAAAACAAGACAGCTTTTTAAAACCTGGTCTAAGTACTTGATGTAAGAACTAAACCGCCCACAACTGCAAGATGTTATGAAAATGTTACAACACACTAACAAAGCTAAGATACTTAGCTGGCTATGATAGTTTCTTTCCGTGTAAAAGGCAAAATATTCCGTCTATGTCCAGGGCAGAACTCGCTTTAGATTTCTCTAGTTTGCAGTGCAAGAATCACAGATTCTAATACCTTTTTCCCCCAGGACCAGGACTTTACCAACCATGATGTTAATGTCAGAGACCATGAAGCAGGATGTTAAACTCGTCCAAGAGTCTGCAGATCTAGACTGCCTGGGAAAGGCCATGGAGCATCCACCAGTAGTCTGGCAGGTCTGAGTACCACAGCCACCTGGGTCAATCTGGATCTATGAGAATCGCGAAAATGCCCTCCATTTCTATCCTACGAAGCAGATGAGAAAAGGGGTGCAGAGGAAGTAAGGCGTAGATTAGGTTGTATTTATCCGGCAGAACTACCAGAGCATTCACTGCTCCAACAGAGGATCCTGTACCTGGAGACAAATCTGTACAATGTATTTGTGGAATCCAGAGATCAGAAGGTCCATGTTTGGTGTCCCCCACCTGCAACAAAGGTCCTGGAACATCTCCAGGTATAGGGTCCAGTGCCCTGAATTCAGGCCCTGATAGCAGAGAACATTTGCCTGTCCATTGTCAACCTTTGGGAAGTAAACCCAAGGCTAAACGTGCTGGCCAAGACAAAATCCTTTCTACTGAGACTACTGGTGCCTCCCTGAAGGTTGATGTACACTACTGCTAGGGATGCACTGATACTGATATCAGTGCCGTTACCGAGTATTTGGGTGAGCATGAGTACTCCATGCCAGCGGAAACACCGGTATCAGTGCTCTGCATCGGTGAGTACCGAAAGCAAAATATTGGTACTCGTACTTGATATCGAAAAACCAGTATTGGTGCATCCCTAACTACTGCCATGATGTTGTCCAACTGAATCCTTATCGAATTAACTTTTAGCTGTGATGTCCAGCACTGAGGGGAAAACCAAATTTCCTGAAGCTTTCAGATAATGACCAGGAAATGTGGTCCCCTGCACTGATAGGGTGTCCAAGACTCCTCAACAGCCTGACAGGCTTGCATCCACAATGATGATCGGTACATGGCTCAGAGGCTTAGCGGTAACAAGCTCAGCTGAAGCAAGCCTCTATAAGATCTCCCAGCCTCTATAGAGCCTCTATAAGATCTCCCAGCCTGCTAAGAGAGTGTGCCCACCTGAGAGACAGAGAAGGTCTCCGTCTATGAGTCAGGAAAGCTCCACTCTGGAACTAGCCAGTGTAGCAAGTTGATGGGAACCAGTCTGTGTGGCAGAAGGTATGTTAATATATAGTTGACTTGTCGCACTCTTGTCCCGTGTAATGGGAGGGTGCTCGCAGTGACTGCGGATGGTTATTATTATTATACAGGATTTATATAGCGCCAACAGTTTGTGCAGCGCTTTACAATATAAGGAAGACATTACAATTACAATACATTCAAGACAAGATGGTAGTGAGGGCCCTGCACCTGAGGGCTTACAATCTAAAAGGTGGGGAAAGTGATACATGAGGAGGTAGCTGTGTGGGGATGAATTGTTTGAGAATGTGATAGTTCAGTGGTCAGGTTGAGGTGGGATAGGCTTCCTTGAAGAGATGAGTCTTAAGGGATCGCCTAAAGGCAGTCAGAGTGGGAGATAGACAGACAGATTGGGGTAGAGTTCCATAGGATGGGAAAGGCTCTACTGAAGTCCTGGAGGTGAGCATGGGAGGAGTTGATGAGGGAGCAGGAAAGCAGAAGGTAATTTGAAGAGCGGAGGGGACGGTTAGGGTGATACTTTGAGACAAGGTTTGAGATATAGCCGGGGCAGAGTTGTGGATGGCTTTGTAAGTGATTGATAATATTTTGAATTTTATCCTTTGGGCTATTGGAAGCCAGTGCAGGGATCAGCAGAGGGGGTTGCAGACACTGAGCGTTTGGTTAGGTGGATGAGTCTAGCAGCTGCATTCATGATAGACTGAAGGGGGATAGCCTATGTAGAGGTAAGCCAATGAGGAGGCAGTTGGTGCCGCCAATATCAGCATCCTTTTAGGGTGACCACATTTTTATTTTATTAAAGATTATGGTCACAGAAAACAAGTTGTGTCAAGTGACAACCTGATGTCGGCAAGACATGGAAATGTTAGTTTGATAAAAGTCAAGTAGAGTATTATGTTTCGCTGTGCTGAAGAAAAGCATATTTCTGTGTGAAGTACACTGGTTGGTCGGTGTGAATAAAGACTGTCCTCTTTTGTTAAATGGCTTCAAGAGGGGTCCCTTAGTGCTTACCATATGTGTTAAATTCTCTAAGATATCACAATTGGTGGCTCTAAGTGGCAGACGATCCCAGAGAATCTACCTCTTGCAGAAGCCACTTTCTTAAATGCACAGAACTGACATTAAAAGGGACAAAGTGTGTAGAGACTGGTGTCGCTGGAAAAACAAAAGTTTAAATTAACTGCATGTTGTGTGAAGCAAGCACTTAAAAGGAGCAGTGCTCTGTTTTTGCTGGACTGTGCAAAAGTGCTGTGAGATGCACAAGTCAAGAGTCTGCAATGACCAGGCATCCGAGAGAAAAGGATTTTTTTGCCAAACTGGTCGAGAGAGCTAGTTCCCTGGAGTGATTGTCACCACCTGTAGAGGCCCTGCAGGTGCCAAAGGGATGTGTCAGGTTAAGGAGTCTGCTGGGGACAATTGCAAAGGTCTGTTGGCAGCTCTGACCCCAGCTACTGCAATTAGGAAGCCTACTTGGACGCTAAAAAAGAGCGAGAGGTTAAATGAAAACTCAGGAGGAAAGCAGTTGTCGGTAGCAATGCCGATGAAGGTCAGGCCTGCTGAACATGTGCCATGGATAACACCTCCAGAGGATTGAGGCCAAGCCAATATGCGTGGACAATGGAATCATTGGGCCTGTAAAAGCCAGCGAGTGTTAGATGGGAGAGTGTTGTCTCCCTTAGCAACTAGGAAGAGAGCAGCCACAGGGGAGGGCTAAGTGTTGTCCGCAAATTTCGGCCAGTTCCTCAAAAACCGGCGAATGTTCGCACAGTGTATGGACACCCTTAGACAGTCAAGAGTCCATGTATTCCTTCGCACTCCTGACCGAAGAATACCTAGCAGGGCGGGTGCAGCAGCAACAACGGATGCCTCCGCAAAAACGTACAAAAATAGAAAAAGTCACTGGCACTCCAAAATAATTAAGCCAATAAGGTTTTATTGACCCAAACAATAACACCCCTAAGCAACGTTTCGGGACTGTGCGGCCACTTCCTCAGGCAAACAGAGAGTCAAGGGCTGCACAATATTTCTGCTGTTTCAAAAAAGAACAGGCTGCTAAATAGGCTTGTACAAGAGGATTTTAATCACCAGATGGATGGGCCAAGTAAAAGTGAGGATGCAGCAGAAATTTTGTCAGAGACCCAGGACAGGGTTAAAAATGAGAAGTTGAGTGCCATAAGAATGGACAGCCATTAGTGCAGTTGTCATTAGAAATGGGGAAATGTGAAGTTGCTGGGCAAGAGGATAGCTCCCAGGGATGTGGTTCCTCTAGATATATTGTGCTACCCAACACTGACAACATGGATAGCAATGGTGAAAACTGTGACATTGATGGTTTTGACAGTGATGGGAAATATGATGCATTGCAGAACTGTGGTGATTTGGTTGCCATAGCCAACAACAAAAATGGTGTATTATGGGAAACAATGATGTGACAGAAGTAGAAAAGCAAAAAGTTTGGAATTAATGACATTGATGATGATAACTGCGATATCATGAGGGACTGGTTGCAGGAGCAACAACGGAAGAAGCGAGGTGGTCAACAATGAGGAAGGGGTTGACAGACTATTCTCTAATAAAAAAGACAAGTATTGAATAAAATGGTGACTGATTATGTCAGTGGGAAGACTGTTAGTGACCCCAAAGAGACGGGGGGGGGGGTTAGAGTAGAAATGGATTGCCAAGAAATAAATGGTGTCAGGGAAGAGACAGCTGACACAGAAACTGAGTCTGTCTGCACTGAGACTGCCAATAGAGATAGTGAGGATGATCATAAAGAGATTATTACCCAGCAGACCTTGAATGACTGTATGGAGAAGGTGATTGAAGATAGGTTAGTGGATTACATGGAGGTGTTTAGTGTAGAAACACCTTATGACCGTGAAGGGACATGTATCAAATACAGGGAGTCTGTTGGAAATGCTCATACTGATTCCATTGAAATTCTTACATCTGAGACAGTTGCTAGTGGTATACGGAACTATTGACTATAAGGAAAAATAGGATTTTTGTATTCACTGTAAAATCCTTTTCTCTGCGTTCATTGAAGGACACAGGGAACTGATTGTAGATCATGTACAACAGGGTAACAAAACAAAAGACAAAGACAGCCTGCAGGTGGCCAAACCCCCACCTACTGACAAGTCTCTGTTAAGTAACAAGCAGTAAGAAGTATACTCCTCCACAAAGAGGGCGGGGTCTGTGTCCTTCAATGAAAGCAGGGAAAATAATTTTACAGTGAGCACAAAAATCCTATTTTCTCTTCTGTTGCTTGAAGGACACAGGAAACTGATCGTAGATCATGTACCACAGGGATGTGACAAAGCAGTATAAAACAAGAGGGAAAAGAACGTGCCATACAAACAAAACCCATCTATAGGGCGGAGTGCAAAACTTCAGACAGAAGCACTATGACGAAAAGCCCCAAAAGCTCCAATAGAAAGTGCTGTACAGGAAAGAAAATTCACGACCCCTAACAGCAAACTCACGAACGGGTAACTAATCCAACGCAAAAAGATGCCAGGAGACGCAGTCTGACCCTTCCAAAGACCATCTGTAAGCACAAACAAGGAATCTGATGCACCAAAAAATGTTGTAAAATCCCAACAGCCCCGAGGGACCTGAACAACACGCAGACAATGGAGAGCTTCCTCCATCCAATGGATAGGCTTCGGACAAAGAGGGAAAAGCTATAAACTCAAGAAGATGAAAGGCCGAAATCACGTTTGGAAGAAAAAAACAGCCTTGGGTGGAGCACAACTGGTCTCCATGAAAAACCAGAAAGGAAGACCTGCACGACAAGGCCGCCAGCTCCGAAACTCTCCGAACCGAGGCAATGGCCACCAAAAAGGCCAGTGTGAGACAGAGGAATCTCCCTCCATTACTCAAAAGGAGATCCCTGCAACACCAACTGCACCATAATTAAATGCCAGGGAGGCAGTGGAGAGTCAACCGGAGGAACAATAAAAATAACCCCTGCACATAAAGCGCACCAACGAATGGAATGCAAAAGGTCCCTGAAAAAGAGTGGCCAGAGCCAAGACATGACTCTTAACAGAGCGCACGGCCAAACCTGATCCACCCCACGCTGAAGAAAGTCCAAAAATCTAGCCACTAAGGAAAAAATGTGGAGAAAGACCCACGGCCACACATCACGTAAAATAGGCCTTCCACATGCGGTGGTAAAGTATATGAGAAGTAGCCTTCCGTGCCATGAGCATAGAGGGAATAACTGAAACTGACAACCCCGGTCCCTCAACACCTGGCTTCCAACAGCCATGCTAAATCAGGGTGGAAG
This sequence comes from Nanorana parkeri, assembly GCF_000935625.1. Lineage (NCBI taxonomy): Eukaryota > Metazoa > Chordata > Amphibia > Anura > Dicroglossidae > Nanorana > Nanorana parkeri. The sequence goes on along the minus strand of NW_017306643.1, from coordinate 596,884 downwards.
AGGAGACCCTGAGACAGCCGATCCGGCCAAAGCAGAATACACCAGAGCGTGTCTACGACCAGACGCACCGCTTCTGCGTACCAAGCCCTTCTCGGCCATTCTGAAACCACGAGCAGGACCAGGATCCCCTTGGCCTCCATCCTGCGAAGAAGATACGGCAGCAGACAAACAGGAAGCACGACATAGAGTGCAACCATTCTACGGGGTCACCCAAGAATACGTCGCAACTGCCCATGGATCCCAGGTCCTGACCATGAACCTGGCGACCTGCCTATAGGAGCCAGGAGATCCACATCCAGAGTACCCAAACACCTCTGGACACAAAGACCCCTCCGATGGAACCACTGAGCAGTGACTGAGGCAATCTACCCGCCAGATGTCCACACCTGGAATGCACACCACAGACAGAAACCAGACGTGGCGAACAATCCAGGAGAGCATCTGGGACACTGCCAGTGCAGTGGCCATGCCACTTGTTCCGCCTGCAATGACTGATTGAACCCGAAAAGGCTGACCCCTGAAGATGACACATTCAGGGTTGTAGGAACAACCAAGCTGTCTTAAGCTCCAACACAAAGAATGGTAGGTGGGACTCCGCCAGCGACCATCAACCCTGGGTCGGCCAGGACCCCAGGAGGCTCGCATCCATCCTCAATGAAAGTCCATCACAACAGCAGAAAGGATGGCCCTGACCGCAGAGCCGGAGCCCGAATCCACTGAGGAAGAAGTCCGTATTGCCCAATGCACAGCAATATCCCTATCCAGTGACGAGGGGGACGTGTCCACTGCGACACAATGTTTCTCTGTAGAGGCCTGGTGTGATGCTGCGCACCAAACTGCGGTAAAGGAGGCCGCCACAAGCCCAGCACACGCATGCAGAAGTTAATCGATGACCACGGGCGAGAATGTAGCGGGATGACGTGAGACTGAAGGTTCTGAAGCGGATCCAGAGGGAGGCAACCCCTGACCTCGGAAGTGACCAAGACTAGGTCCAGATATTCCAGTCATGTGAAAGGGGATGGCAGGACTTCTGGTAGTTCAGGAAAAACCCAAAGTCCTCCAGAGACCTCATCGTGAGGTCAACACCGGGGCCAGAAGTTGGTAAACATCTGTGTGGCTGACGACAGGGCAAAAAGTAGGGCCAAGAACTAAGGGAGCCCCTCCCTAGTGCGAGACAAAGATAGCACTGGTGAGAGCCATAGATCGGGACATGCACAAACGCGTCCCAGATGTTGAGAGACAAGAAAATCCATAAAGTGATGCAATTATGGATTAAATAGAATCCAGCTCGAACTTGCAGAGAAAGTCGAGAGTTTGCAAGAAAAAGCTCGGATGAGACAGAAAATTATCACACAGCCCGAGGAAGTACAAAATGCCAGACAACCAAAGATCCGCAAAAAGTAGAAGCCGACCCTCCACCCGGAGTACCAGGTGGGGCCGACCTACATACGAAAGAGGGCTGGTAACCAGCCTTGAGAGTCGAGGGAGTAGATGACTAGGAGGATCTACCGCCTGTGTCTGCAGAACCTTAGGGCCAAACAAAGGAGCCTGAGAGCCAAAAAGACAAGCCCAGACTTGCAACTCTGATCCTGCATTTGCCAGCATGAGTCAAAGCACGTTACTCTAACCACCTGTAAGGTGTTAGAACATACAGTATCAACCAGTGCAGCGCCGAACAGGTGATCCCCCAAAAAAGGGCAACCCAGTAAGCACTGTCTTAGAGGTCTGGGCACCTAACCAGCAAAGAGTAATGGCAGAAAACAACAACCACTCCGATACCAATGGCACGTCATTGGTTTCAAAAGCGCTTCAGGCGTTGCAAAAGTACTACAGAGGGTGCACCAGCAGGCCTGCCCGCTCAAAGTAGGTTTAAACAACTTGTTCATTAGTGAGCCCCAGGATCAAAGCCAGGCCACTTTAAGAGACTGAGCTACCACGGCCGAGACCAAAATGGGATGGAGAAAAGCTTCAGCTACAGTATAATGGAATAATGATATGATGATATAATGTTATGATGGAATAATTCTCCTGTAAAGATTTCAATGAGGCAAGCTCAAATTAGAGGACTGTTTTTTGTCAACTGCTCCACATGTGAGATACTTGATTGTCTTGGTATAAGACTCAATAGAGGAATATTTGTCTTGGTGATATAAATGTACTACCTTGAATGGTGTCATAAGGATGTTAGAGAAGTTGGTGTGATTGCTGTCAGTACTCAAATGTTTCAATGTAAGCCCCCAAATTTTAAATACAGTTGAATTTGCATCTCCACTTAAAACTGGAATGTATCAAATTTTGATAAAGGGCAAAAAGACAGGCCTCTGGACAATAATGTTATCTCACCCTCACCCAGTACATGTGAAGAATTATTCATCCCCAGACTCTCCTCTATCCCCACCGTCTGGTGTTGTGGATGTATATGGGGTCTCTGCGTACCTCTGCCACTCCTGGATCATGTATGCCTGGACAGCTCTGAAAAGAGGACGTGGAACTCTGTGTGTTGCCAGGTCTCCCGAGCTGCTTGTCTCTGTTCCTTGTCTGTGGAAAGGTTATTGGTTGGTTGGTCATTGTTACTTAAAGCGATTTGTCAGTTACAGTTGATACACTCGGCTGAGGTCTGTGCTGGTGTAATTCTTCATCTTGGGTACACACTACCTCCTGGGTAGTCCTGGCAGACCAAGCTTAATTTTACTTGCTTGTATCTTATCTTTATCAGCATATGTTGTAACTTCCATGTCAGTCTTTGTGATCTCAGCCGTTGCTAAATCATTGCTTCTTTGCTCACATATTGTAACTTTAAGGGTAGATACTTCTTTCTCAATCACAAGGAACATATAATTCAAGGAGTTTTGTGTGGTTATTTCACACCATTTTCCTCAAAGTCCAGTTTGTGACATTCCATCATGGGTTGATTTCGTATACAGGATCCTTTTTGAATTTTTTTACACCTGAGTGTACCAAGCACTCTGGAATTACTTAGACTATATCCGATTTACCCCTTTTTTGCAATTTTCTTGAAGAACTCTAGGAAAACATTGTATTAACCCTTGCAGTGGGGCTACCCCGAACTGCAAGGGTTAATTGCTTGATTGTGTCTAGATGCTAAAAAAAAAAGTCTGAAGGTTCATCCAGGTCATGGTATATCTGTAAAAATAAATCAAGGCAAGTGGACTTGCTGTATTTTTCTTGATACTTGTCTTTCTTCAGGGATGTAACCACCCTCCCTTCTTCTGTAGTCAGGTTTGATGGAGGTTGTTTGCCACTAGCCAGGGAGGCAGACACTTTTAGGTGAAGCTCTTCAGGCTCACCCTGTGGCATTTTGTTGCTGTGGATCGAGGATTCAGTAGCCGAGATATAATCCACTACATGGAAGATTATGGGTGAGATTGCGTAATTCAACCCCTTAGCAAGGACATCCATTTCGAGCTGGGTGAGAACCCTGTCTGAAAGGTTCTTCACACATCTCTATTTGTTTTGCAATGTCCTTGTTTCCTCTTTTCGCCTCCAAGGTGTTTTAGCACCTCTCTCTGGGCAGGTAATAACATCTGCTAGCTCCAATCATGCAAATACAATCAACACCTTATCTTGATGAGGTATCTGACCCCATGCTGGTTATGATTTACAGATTATGTTGATTAGAGCTAAGATATTTATTCCCAGAGAATTTCTGTCGAAGTAATTCTGAATTGGGAAAGCTGATCGGATGACCAGTGAAACATCTTCAAGAAAAATACAGCAAGTCCAGATGCCTTGATTTATTTTTTTTACAAATTTCCTCAGCATCCTCACATCTATTCTCTGGTATACAGCGTGATGATACAAGGATTCGTAGAGTCCTGCAGAGGAGGGGGAAAGAGGCTCTAGGGACCCAGTCTAAGAACAAGCCGGCTGGAATGATCGGGGAAGTATAACCTTTTTTTTTAGCACCTAGAAACAAATGAGCAGATAACCCTTGCAATGCGGGGGTAGCCTCACTGCAAGGGTTGATACAATGTTTCTGCTGGAGTTTTTGCCTTTACAGTAAGAAAAAACTTTAAGGATTAATAAAAAATTCATACTAGTATTAGCGAGAAGAAAAAAAAGGGGGGGGACATACAGAATTTTGTTGAGATCAACAAACAACTGAAATTCGTCCGGATAAGTAGATGGTGCAAAACTCAGACCCTTTCTAAGCAATGACTCCTGATTAGTATCAAGTTCAAAACTAGATATGTTAAATATCTTTGTGGTGCCAAAATCAGTCCTTGTTTGGGCTAAATTCTTCCTTTTTTTGTTCTTTTTTCCCTCCCCTCCTTCCTCTTCGTAAACAGGTTCTTCTATATCCCTTTTCTTTTTAATCCTTTTTAAATTTTTTCTTAGTATAAAGGCTATTAAATGAAATACATATTGGGCACGTGTGTGTGTACATATGCACATTGTTGGATGCCGGTGTGCATCTGTGCACACGCATATGTGTACAGAGAGACGCATGCGCATGCATATTTATATGCATTGTGTATGTTTGTGTTTTACTTAGGGGTGCTAGACCCCATCTTTAGTTTGTTGTTGGACTCCATCTTTATAAATGTATTCCCTATTAATAATGTTAACCACATATATAATATAAATTATACTGATGTGGTGCCGATTGGTGCGAGCAATGTTTCCTGTCAGTTTCCGTATGCCCCCCCTTTTTTTTTGCTAATGCTAGTATGACTTTTTTATTTATCCCTTTTAAAGTTTTTTTCTTAGTCTAAAGGCAATTTATTGAAATACATATTTTCAAGATGGTGGACTAATTAATAAGCTTACTGATTTATGGCTATTGCATCGATCTGTTTTTTTAATTTTTATATAGATGTGTATGTATTTTTAGGTGGCCGTTGCAAGGACACCTATTGTATCTGTTCAGATTATTATTATTTAGGGATGCTCCGATACAAGCATCGGTATCGGCGGCGATACAGAGTATTTGCATGGGTACTTGTACTCGTGCAAATACTCCGATACAAAAAACCTGTGCCGCGTCCGCCATCTTCAAGTACCCGAAACCGCCGCACACAGGACCTCCATAGCGTCTTCAACTAAACAAAATGGCCGCGAACTCCTCCTCCAAGTCCTCAGTCATCTGCTCCATTCTGACCTCTTCTCCCGCTGATGCTACTATGTAACTTCCTTGTTTTTCCCACTGGAGATTAATAAGTGTATTTCAGATACCAGCTGACACCAAAGCCTAATACGTTATACGAAACGTATTATCCTTTGGTGTCAGCTCATTAGCATATATGAATGAGAGCACATTATACAAACAGATCTGCATACCTTAAGATTTATAATTGTATGTCATGTTTTTTTGTAAAACCAGTTAGTGATATGATATTTATGTCCAAAACTGATATTTTATCTAATAAACTCTTTTTGTAATTGGAATACTTGTCCCGATCCTCTGTTAACCCTTTTTAAACCTGCCACTCTTGTTAGCTGGTTTATCTTTTTGGTATATATGGTTAATTTTGGTTACGGATCTGGTTGACAAGTAATTATGAGATAAAGGGTAATTTAAATGGTTCGGATCTCCAGGCAGAAACAAAATTGTTTTCTATTAATACTGCAGCACCGCATGGGGGCTGGGCACAAAAATGCTGTTTAACTGCATATATTTAAAAAAAAGACATTAAATATAGAAATAACTATGTAGATATTGCTAACTAAGGCTTGTATCCCCCTAGTGGGGAAAATAGATGAGCACGTGTCCAGACTCCAGACCAGAACACTGTATAGCGTGGCACAGCTACATCCAATTCTGCATACCTGGCTTTATATTATAAAAAAATGTAATAATAATATAAAGCCAGTAATACAGAATTGGATATAGCTGGGCCACACTATACAGTGTTATTTTCCTCACTAAGGGGATACAAGCCTTAGTTAGCAATGGCATGATAAATATTCATTTCATGTTCATGTTCTTCATAATATTAAGAAACTGACCTAAAATCATGATTTTGTATTGCTTTAGAAAAAATGTAACCTGTCCCTTTAAGAAAAAGTATCGGTAATTGATATCAGCGAGTACTTGAAAAAAAAGTATCGGTACTCGGTCTTAAAAAAGTGGTATCGGAGCATCCCTATTATTATTTTTATTATTATTAGGTGGCCAAGCAACGAAGGTGCAAGGACACCTCTTGTTATTGTGCTATTATTATTATTAGGTGGCCAAGCAATGAAGTAGCAAGGACACCTATTGTATCTGTTCAGATTATTATTAGGTGGCCAAGCTACGAAGTTGCTAGACACCTATTGTTATTGGTAAGATTATTATTGTTTGGTGGCCAAGCACAATGTGCAATATTCTGCAAACAATTTAAAGTCTGAAACCATTTATCAGAATAAATCCAAACGTTGCACATATGTCCAGGGCGACCTCTTCTACCGCGCTTTTAGAAATAGGCCCGATCCCACAATCAAAATGGCCGCTGCAAGCCAATGGTGTTTAGATAGTGTTATTAGTGTTATGGCCTTTTTTTCAAAAGCCTGTTATCAACGCACTGTTACTCACAAACTGATGCAACTTGACCCAATGGCAGAGCTCTGTGCTATGCCCAAACTTTTGCAACATAGAGGTCATAGGTCACATTGCCTGGCAGCCATATTGTTTTAGGTGATTATATTCAGCTCCATATTCAAACATCCGTTTCTCAGAAACTGATAAAGCTACAGATTTACAAATTGCTGTGTATAGTCATGATATGATCTGCATTCACAACTGAACATTACAAGTCAATTGGCCCCATGGTTCGGCGGCCATATTGAATTGTGTCAAATTCGACAAATAATTGTATTATTTTGATGCTCTTTTTTTCAAATGCTAATTATTGCCACACCGTTATGTAAAAACTCATGAAATTTGGAACAATGGTAGAGGACTGTGCTGTGTTTAAACCTTGGAAACATAAAGGTTATAGGTCACATGCTCTGGCGGCCATCTTGGTATAAGCAAACCTATTTCTGACAATTTTCAAACATCTGTTTTTTCATAACCGCTAAGACTACAGATATACAAATTAATATGTGAGTATATGGTGAGCTCTCCAGTCATATACGTTTATTACAAGTCATGTGACGGCATGGTTTGGCAGCCATTTTGGATTGTGCAATATTCTGCAAACAACTTAAACTCTGAAACCATTCATCAGAATAACTCCAAACTTTGCACATATGCCCAGGGCTACCTCTGCTACCACGGTTGTAAAACCAGGCCCGATTCCAAAATCAATATGGCCGCCACAAGCCAATCACTTTTAACATTGCATCAAATTGCATAAATGTGCATTTCTATCACTATTGAAGTATGTTATACATATGATAACTCAACATCATAACTGCCAAATACAAAATGGCATCCAGAGGTCACCAAGGTCGGCGGGCATTTTGAATTTGATTTTTTTTATAATTAATGAAATCATGTCCTTTTTTTTATCCCTCTAACTACAATATCTTCTCATGTGCTATGACCGGCTCTACTGCTTGGCCACCTTTTTTGCTGCTTGCAGCTATATTATTGTTATTATTATTATTCCGCCGCTTTTTTCAAATGCCTGTAACAAGTGCTCTGTAAGTCAAAAACTCATGAAACTTTGCACAATGGTACAGTCCTGTGCTCTGCAGAGCTTATTATAATATAGAGGTCATAGGTCACATGATGTGGCAGCCATCTTGTTTTTTTCGTGACGATTTTTGTAACTATTCAGAAACCTGCATCTCCAGAACCGCTAAATCTACAGATGTACAACTTGCTGTGTGAGCTTATGCTTTTCTCTGTTGCCACATGTGCTCATTAGCGCTCTATTGGTCACATGGTTTGGCAGCCATTTTGGATTGATTTCAACGATCAAAAAATATATCAAAGCGCTAGAGGTTTAAGTGGTATAAAACTTGGTGCAACCAAGTAATAAGTGAAAATTAGGGGTTAAGCGATCTGGCCTAAAACCCAAACTGATGCAACTTGGCCCAATGGTACAGCTCTATGCTATGCCCAAACTTTTGCAACATAAAGGTCATAGGTCACATTGCCTGGCAGCCATCTTGTTTTAGGTGATTATATTCAGCTCCATATTCAAACATCCGTTTCTCAGAAACTGATAAAGCTACAGACCAACAAATTGCTGTGTATATTCATGATATGATCTGCATTCACGACTGCACATTACAAGTCAATTGGCCACATGGTTCGGCGGCCATATTGAATTGTGTCAAATTCGACAAATATTTATATTATTTTGATGCTCTTTTTTCAAATGCTAATTATTGCCACACCGTTATGTAAAAACTCATGACATTTGGTAAAATGGTAGAGGACTATGCTGTGTTTAAACCTTGGAAACATAAAGGTCATAGGTCGCATGCTCTGGCGGCCATCTTGGTTTAAGCAAGCCTATTTGACAATTTTCAAACATCTTTTTTGTTCATAACCACTAAGGCTACAGATATACAAATTTCGAGGTGAGGATAAGTTGAGTTCTGCACTCATATATGTTTATTACAAGTCATGTGACCACATGGTTTGGCAGCCATTTTGGATGGTGCAATATTCTGCAAACAACCTAAACTCTGAAACTATTTATCAGAATAATTCAAAACTTTGCACATATGTCCAGGGCAACCTCTTCTACCACGGATATAAAACCAGGCGATGGATGGCTAGACGGATGATCGGAGCTGCTGCAATGGACGTCCGTTCAGCCTCACATCCTGGCCACCAAGCTAATCACTTTTTGACATTGCATCCAATTGCATAAATGTGCATTTATATCCCTAGTGATGTTAAACTTGTTATACATATGATAACGCAACATCATAACTGCCAAATACAATATGGCTTCCAGAGGTCACCAAGGTCGGCGGCCATTTTGAATTTGTTTTTTTTTTTATAGTTCATAAAACCATGTCCTTTTTTTTATCTCTCTAACTACAATATCTTCCCATGCGCTATGACAGGCTCTGCTGCTTGGCCACCTTTATTGCTACTTGCAGCTATATTTTATATTTATATTGATTGATAATTTATGTGGTATATGCAGTTTTATGAAACATTACATATTTTATTGTAAGCATATGTCATTTTTTATAAGCATGGATTATGCGCATATATGTTGAATGTATGTTTATAAGGTTGTGGATTTCTATATGGATTTTAATGTAGTTTTGTGCATAGGCCTCTACAAGCTCTATTAAGTACAAATACTGAAATCATGTTGATTATGAGTAAACAGATTGTGCCTTATCAGCTAATAATTTCAGCCTATCTTGCGGCTGTTTTAGTTTAATTAAGTCCTTTTGATTGGCTCAGGTTTGAACATCTCTGATTGGTTGAAATCTGATGACGAGCCGATGGTCTTGCTTAAAGTCTGTCTGTGCTTGAAGTGGTCAGGGTTCTGAGGAAGTGGGCATGCCCCAGAAACGCATTAACCCTTGCCACTCGCTGCTGGAAGATGACTTTGGTCCAGAGCTGCCTTGGCTGCGCTGTGGTTTCTGATGGGCGATAGCCTCCTGTAAGTACATTATTAAGCGATCCTGTAAGTACATACAATACGCTTGTGTCACTTTTCTCTTGTGAGTACATTATTAAGCGATCCTTCACATGGAGTGGGTGCTCTCCTTTTTTGTCATTCTATAGATGTTAAGGTTCCCTGCCTTGTGGAGCTGCCCCAGTGTGATTAGGTGGAATCAATTGAGGAGGGCTTGCTGTGATTCATTTGCGCTGGGAAGATTTTGAATTTACACAGGTTGCCGCCAGAACAAATCTTAGGATAGCCTTCCTTATATTTTGAATAGACCTGGGAAGCAATGATAATAATGATACTAAGGGACCACCCTCCATAGATGCTGACTCCAAAGAACGTTAAACCTCAAACACTGCTTCCCAGAACGGTTTTATTTTATGGCAGCTCCACCAGATATGCAAATGCATTCCCAACTCTCTGACATATCTCCAACATCTATCAGACCATTCCGGACTTACATGACTGAGCCCTTCTGGACAATATTTTAGATTTTTTTTCCTGATAAAAGGGGAGATAACAGATGCATATTGCATAGTAAATATCCTTTCCCATTCTTGCTCAGACAATTCTCTCCCCAGATCACATTCCCTCATAAGGCCATAAACTATCGATAAAAAATGTTCCATAGGTGATCTTAGGTCATAGGTCAATGGCCCTATTTAGGGTATTATAGGCCTTCAGATATCTTATATAATCCAATAGATGCACAGCCTCCAGCCATGTTTTCCCATTAATCTGCCTCTCTGGTCTTAACTCGATTTTAATTTGGTCTCTTCCTGGCTCTAATACATGCCTCTAATACAAACTGCGGGTTTCCTATAATAGGGGTTAATAGTCCAGTTCTTGGGGATAAATTATACTTAGTAAATAAAATATAATACACCCGTAATACTGGAATTGCTAGAAAAGACAAAGTAGACCGATGTGGTTTATATTCAATTGGTAGCCATGCAATATTTATGAGAGGTACTACATACATTTGTGCTTCCCCCTAGAAAGGTATGGCACACATTACAAGTCCCAGGAGAATATTAAATTAGGTAAACAGGACAAAGTCTTTTCACTGCAGGAGAACAATAGATACCTGCCTGGTACCTAGCAGTCTGGAGGTGATTAAACAAAGTGAGGGATTATTACCTAAACCTAATTACATCAGAGAATACAAATAGCTGATGCCAGGAAACCTGTTTTCACACTGATTCAAGATATAGAGTTTCTCATAAATTGAACCAGGGGCAGAGTTAACCCCTCATGTGTTGATGACTTCACATCCTGTACCTATAATGGGCACAGGGTGGCTTAAAAATAAGGGGTGGCTGAGGAACTATGGAAGGGATCTCCCAACACAAGTCCACAGTCTGGTCCAGGGCAGGATACTGGGGTATAGGGAAACACAAATAATATTTTGTCTGCTATATTAGGAATAGTCGACCATAGATGTTACTTAACCCCTTCGTGACTGACGACGTACAGTGTACGTCGCCAGCATCGGGGCTATTTAAACAGACTCCCGGCGACTTTTGCCGCCGGGACTCTGTGTAAAATTGAAAAGTCGACTGTCGGCTTTACAACAGAAGCGATTCTGGCGACTTACCTGTCGCCAGATCGCTTCTGTGTCCCGAAGAAGGGGCCGCCACCCTGCCGGACACCGCCGCCGTGCTTCCCGGGCTCCGTTGCCCCTCCTACGGGCCCGGGGTCCTTGGTGTCCGCGGGGAGGAGGTCGACGAACTTCCGTTCATCGATCCCCTCCCCATTCTATGGGACCGGGAGCGATGCAGATTGCATCACTTCCGGTCCCTGGGCTGTCAGTTCTGGGCTCCTGCAGCCCAGCTAAAAGCTATTGAAGTGCGATCTGCACTTCAATAGCTTATTTCCAGTGTAAAGGTGACACTGGGGGTCTTTTGGACCCCCAGCATCACCTTAAAGAGTACCTGTCACCACCATCTGCTATCACATGGGGGGGTTTGTAAGCCCCCCTTGTGATAGCAGTCAAAGTAAAGTAAAAAAAACCAAAAAAACTGTTTTTAAAATTAAAACCAAATAAATCTAATAATAAAAAACATGTTAAAAGTCCCCCGCCACCCCGCGCGTCGCCACGTAAACACGTGTCGGGTGCGCCTACGTATGAAAACGACGAACACGCACGCCGGAGCAATAATTCTAGGGCCAGTATTTTGGGCTATCTCTAAATTGATGACCTGTGGGGGCTTTTAAAGCGTCTTCTGTGGACTTTTTGGGGTACTGCAGTTTTGCGCCGTTTCACAGACGCACGCAATTTGTAAACTGAGCATGTTGGGTATCGTTTTACTTGTTGTAACCTCATCTTTTATATTTCATTTAAAAAATTGGTATTTTATTGTGTTTTGGGGCATTTAATTAAATTTATCACTACATTTTGGGGTTTAATAAGGAGTTGTGCTAATATTGCGCAACATTAAAATTTGCAACTACCACCATTATATTGTATAGGGTCTTGGCATTCAGAAAATATATAATGTGTGGGGGTTTTAAGTAATTTCCAGGCCTAAAATGTGGAATATAACATGGGTGCAAAAAAATGAGAAAAAGGCCTCAGTCATGAAGGGGTTAAAGACCAAGACAAAGTGTTTTTAAAAAAATTTGAAAAAAATGTATTTGTACATGAATTACAAAACACCATCACTGCGCACCTTGCCAAAGCCACTCTTCCAATTAATATAACCCCCTCCACAGCCAAGGCCCATAGTCAGTTGAAGAAGACAGGCCTGCTGTTCCCTCCAAACAGCTTCCGTCAAACTGGTGACTTTCGATCTTCTTGTTCTATGAACCTAGGGTAACCTTACAAGGTAATGTAAGCTCACAGGCTCAGTTTAGCAATGTATAGATTGTATTGAATTATAGGAAGCAGCTATAGATTGCACAATCCCTGAAATTATATTAGCACTGCTGTCAGAATTATACTTTTAACTATGGTATTGATAAAGGTGAAATAGTGTCAGAGAGTATATACCTGCTGGAAAGCTTGATTTAGGTTCCCTTGCTGCAGAAGTTGCAATATGTGCGTCTGCTGTGAGTGAAAGTCAAAATGGGAAGATGGTATTGGAGTCCCGGCAGCAGATCGCATTACATGCATAATGCTCGAGGTGACTGCTGCTTGCTGTTCCTTCATAGCAAGGTTTACTTCTTCCTTTATTATCCTTTGGACATGGTTCAGAATAGAGTCCTGCATACTGAAAATAAAGTCAGTGTAAGCATTTAAAACTATTAAGTGATAAAAGAATTATCAGAAATTAAAAATAATCTTCTAATACATAATTTCCATAATCAGTGCAAGCTGGAAACACTTTTTTTCAGGATAATGGTCCACTTGTAACCACACCACACCCATAAAACAACCCATATTTGTATTCACAACTACAAAATCATACCCATATTTTCAGAATGTCCTGAAACAATTGATCGAGATCAATAGAGTGCAGGCGTCAGAAGAAGGTAACACATGGAATAGAGAGGTCAGGAGGAGTAAGAAACGCATGAAGTATGAGGGTCATGAGTAGATAACACAGAGTACAGGGGTCATCAGTAGGTATCACATGGAGTACAGGGAACATCAGTAGGTAACGCATGGCGTACAAGGGTCATGAGCAGGGGACAGTAGCAAGTAACGCAAAGTTCAGAGCTCAGTAGTAAGCTAGGGTTCAGGGGTCAGTAGTAAGTAATGCAGAGTTCAGGGAACAGTAGTAACTAACACAGGGTTCTGGGGTCGGTAGTAAGTGATTTGAGGTTCTAGAGGTAGCCATCACATCATGTACACAACTGGCTGCATACGACTGCAGTTCACAACCACCAGGGACGCTGCTTGGGACATTTGTTTACCGGGGACAGATCAGAAATAACATCCATATATGGAGTGGCTGGTTTAAAGGGATTAACAGGTTCTTTTTTTTATCTCAACATCATTCACTAGGGCACACAGTATTCAACACCTGGTTATAGCTCCTGCCTCTAGAAAGTCTACCAAGTGGCAAAGGCAGTACAAGAAAAGGTGGTGAAGAAAAGGTTCCCTATCTAAGAAACCTCTTAACTGTGGAAAAACATAACCAATGAACCTCCCCCCCAAAAGAAAAAACAAAACAAAAAACAGCATGGTCTGCGGGATCTGTGTCTACCAATAAACAACAGGGGAAAAGTATTTCACATTGATTACAAAAAATAGGATTTTTGTACTTACTGTAAAATCCTTTTATCTGAGTCAATTTAGGGCGAACGCTTTATGCTAAGCAACCAAGGGTTGTACTGTAAGCTACAGAAGAAATGGACACAAGGTACATACAGGGCCAGATTTACTTTCTCTGCTGCCCCCAAGGCCAGGTTCCTCAATGCGCCCCACTCCCCACCAACCCCCCCCTCCCCAATGGAGAATAGCAGCCAGATGGGGGGGCGGCAGAGTTGGTTTTATTTTTTATAATTTTTTAATCTTGTTTTTTACTTTTGTTTTAATTTTTCAACCACTGTTTTATTTTTTATAATTGTTTATCTAATTATTAAATACTTTATTGATTTTTTTTATTTTAATTAATTTATCTTATTTTCTACTTTTTACATTTTAATTTTTTTAAATCAATTTTAGTTTTTAAATTTTTACTTAACTTTATTGCTATCACATAGGAGCTAACAAGCCTTCTTTATTGAACCTGTCATTTCTTATACACTGTGCTGGCTCTCCTGTGACAGCTTAGATGGGGAAGGCTGCGAGTACAGCTCCTCCATCTCAGTGTTTACATAGAGCAGAGTGGGGAACGGACGTTCTCTGCTCTGCTCCCCATTCCGAAGAGAGCATCTCCATCTCCGGAGAGAGACGGCTGGCAGGGGAGGGGGGGAACAGACCTGCATCCCTGACATCGCCAAGACCCCTGGTACACAGCGAGCTGCAGCTTCCCTGCTCTACATTTAGCTCTGCTTGCCCAAAGCAGGGCTAAATGTAGAAAAAAACTGCCCACCCGGAACTGCATGTCCCGGGCATCAGGAGATAGGAATTTCACACCCCGGCTGTCTCTCTACTCCCTGCTACCCCAAGGCTGGGCCTCGGTGGCCTTGTGGGAAGTCCGGCCCTGGGTACATAGAAAACTGAAGTCCAGGCCCCTTGACGCTATAGCCTCTCCGAACTTACACCCCCTCAGCTCTAGCAAGCAGTCCAAAGAGATAAAAAGATAGAATAAGTGGGGTGGGAGCTGGGTCCTTCAACAGAGAAAATAATTGTATGGTGAGCATAAATAACCTATTTTCTACAGGTGAAACTCGAATAATTAGAATATCGTGCAAAGTTCATTTATTTCACTAATGCAACTTAAAAGGTGAAACTAATATATGAGATAGACTCATTACATGCAAAGCAAGATAATTCAAGCCGTGATTTGTCATAATCGTGATGATTATGGCTTACAGCTCATGAAAACCCCAAGAACCCCAAATCGACAACCTCAAAAAAGTAGATTATTACATGCAATCAATAAAACAAGGATTGTACATAGAACAATATCGGACCTCTGAAAAGTACAAGCATGCATATGTACTCAGTACTTGGTTTGGGCCCCTTTTGCAGCACTTACTGCAATTACTTTTGCACGATATTCTAATTATTCGAGTTTCACCTGTATATATCATTCATTGAGGGGTACAGCTTTATTTATAATATACAACCAAGGGACATGCAAGACCAGTCCAATCTGAACACAGGCGAATCAGCCTCTTACAGAATGTTTTGATCTAAACTAGCATCTGCAGAGGCAAATGCACTGACCTTGTAGAACTTAAGAGACGGTATGAATAGAAAACCAGCCTTACAGATCTGGGACACAGTGGGCTAATTATGATAAGCCTAAGAAGCACTTACTGCCCTAGTGGAATGGGCTTTAACAGGAAAAGGAGGCACTTTATTTTGCAACTTATAGGTCTGTGCAACGGCCTGTCAAATCCACTTAAAAACCATGGATCTGGAAGCCACAGAACCTCTTTTAGGACCTTCTGGAATAGCAAACAGGCAATCCATCTGCCTAAAAGAGGCAGTGGTCTAAAGGCAACCCCTGATGACCTGGTGAACCAGACACAAAAAAGGCAGCACAATAGCCTCAAAGGGAAAAAGCAGAGACCACTCTGGAAAAAAAAGCACCTTGGTCACAAAACAACCTTGTCATTATGTAGAATAAAGTGGGGCTCCCTACAGGACAACACTGATAACTCAGAGACCATTCTAGCTGAAGTGATCACCACAATATGCCAATCTGCATGGTGAATACCGCTGTGACAGATGTGAGCAGGTTGCACTCCTGAAAGCTTACACTAGAGATCTGGAAGAATGTATTGCAACACTGAGGAGGCTTGACAACCTTGAAAAGAGTCTTCTGCTCACTGAGCAGGCAGTTAATGGGGTTGATGTGGAGGGTGGAGGGGTAAACGGGGATGATCAGGTAGGAAGTTGGGTTACTGCAGCTAGAGGGAGTAGCAAAGGCTCACAGAAAAGGAAGGCCAGTCCTGTGTTTGAGCACCCACACAAATTTGCTAAGTTGGTTGAAGATGTGCGGGTGGCAAACTCAGAGTTGGCAGTCTTAGATGTCACTGCTACCCCTAACAGCCAGGAGAGTGGCATATCTAGTCCAGGTGGTGAAGGTAATGCAGGAAGACCTAGACAGGTTGTGGTATTAGGGGATTCTATAATTCGGAGCACTGATAAAATAGTTTGTTGCCCACCTCAACTGAATGGTTTGCTTTCTCCCTGGTCCCAGGGTACGGCATGTGGTGGGCCAGGTGGACAAATGACTAGGAGGGGCTGGGCATGACCCAGCTGTCTTGGTCCATGTTGGGACCAATGACCGAATACATGGAAGATGGAGGATCCTTTAAAATCAATTTAGAGAACCAGATTGCAAACGGAAGTGAAGGAATATTGGCTGTGCCGTGCACAACACAGGACTGGGTAGACAAATTAATGGGGGGAGCTGGGCATGACCCAGCTGTCTTGGTCCATGTTGAGACCTATGACAGAATACATGGAAGATGTAGGATCCTTAAAAATCAATATAAAGAACTAGGTTGCAAGCTGAAGGAAGGACCTCCAAGGTAAAATTCTCTGGAATGTTGCCTGTGCCATGCGCAACACACGACAGACAGTGGAAGCATGAGAACTAAATGCATGGCTGAAGACCTAGTTTAAGAGGGAAGGCTTTGGGTTTCTAGAGCACTGGGTTGACTTTTCATTGGGGTATAATCTATATGCTAAAGATCGTCTGCACCTAAATGGAAGGGGGTGTGCAAGGGGAGAGGTTCATGGGAAGGTTGGAGGAGTATTTAAACTATGATTGAGGGTAGGGATGCTCTAATACCACTTTTGTAAGACAGAGTACGAGTACCGATACTTTTTTCAAGTACTCGCAGATACCAATTACGATACTTTTTCTTAAAGGGACAGGTCACATTTTTTCTAAAGCAATACAAAATCATGATTTTAGGTCAGTTTCTTAATATTATGAAGAACATGAAATGAATATTTATCATGCCATTGCTAACTAAGGCTGTATAGTGTGGCACAGCTATATCCAATTCTGCATACCTGGCTTTATATTATAAGAACTTTATAATATAAAGCCAGGTATGCAGAATTGGATATAGCTTGCCACACTATACAATAATACACTGTTAACAGAATACACTGTTCTGTTCTAGTGTGGCACAGCTATATCCAATTCTGTATAACTGGCTTTATATTATTATTAAATTGTTTTATAATATAAAGCCAGGTATGCAGAATTGGATATAGCTGTGCCACACTATACAGTGTTCTGGTCTGGAGTCTGGGCATGTGCTCATCTATTTTCCCCACTAGGGGGATACAAGCCTTAGTTAGCAATATCTACATAGTTATTTCTTTATTTAATGTCTTTTTTAAAAATAATATATGCCGTTAAACAGCACTTTTCTGCCCAGCCCCATGCGGTGCTGCAGTACTAATCTGCTGTGTCGTCTTCTCCGTCTGCTTCAGCCACTCTGTGTCACAGCCTAGTCATCTGCTCCATTCTAACCTCTTCTGCCACTGATTGGCCGATTGGATGATGGCAGGCTTCCTCACCAGTCACTCACCAATCAGCGGCAGAAGAGGTCAGAATGGAGCAGATGACTGAGGACTTGGAGGAGGAGTTCGCGGCCATCTTGTTTCATTGACGATATGGAGGTCCTGTGTGCGGCGGTTTTGGGTCCTTGAAGATGGCGGACGCGGCACAGGTACTCGTTTTTTGTATCAGAGTATTTTCACGAGTACTCATGCAAATACTCGGTATCGCCGCCGATACCGATGCTTGTATCGGTATCTGAGCTTTCCTAATTAAAGGGGGGAGGGAGTGTTAGACTATAATGGGGCAGATAAGTCATACAGGGGTGAGACTATAATGGAGGGTGGAACAGGGGAAGATGGGGGAGGGAAATTGAATTGGATAAGGAGATTCCCATGTTGCAAACAGACATTGGGGATTAAAGTACTATTTGTACTAGAAAAATAGATACATTACAAGTGAAAAATGTAAAAATGGCTTGAATTGTTTGTTAGCCAATGTCAGAAGTTTGCCAAACAAAATGGGAGAATTTGAAGCTTTGGTGCACGAGGATATGAGCATATGATATAATTGGTATTGTTGGATCTTGGCTTGGTTCTTCACATGACTAGGATGTTAATAATACACCTGGCTATGCTCTCTTTGGGAAAGACCAGGTAAAACAAAAAGGTGGCGGTGTTTGTCTCTAAAAAAATGTGAGTGTAAAAGAGGACTTTGTTGATGTCACACACTGTGTGTGATGGTGCTGAGACATTAAGGGTGTTTGTATACTGGTGTGCATAATGCAAAGGTAATTGTTGGAGTTTGTTACAGGCCCCCTAGTGTTAATGAAGAGGTAGAGACTCAGATCCTTAAACAGATAGAAAGGGCTGCAAGGGCAAGGACAGTTGTATTAATGAGAGATTTTAACTATCCTGACATTGACTGGCATAATGGCACTGCTGGAACAATAAAAGGGCAGACATTTATAAACTTATTACATGAAAATGTTATGGTACAGTTTTGTAGAAGCCCCAACTAGAAATGATGCTCTGCTGGATCTGGTAATCTCAAACGATCTGGAGCTTATTACAAATGTTAATATAAAAGAGCATCTGGGTAGCAGTGACCACAATATGATTTCATTTAACTTAAGCTATAAACAACACGCACATACTGGAAAAATAAAAACACAACTTCAGGAGAGCAAAATTTGCAATGCTGAGGGCTCTTCAAGACTTAAGGTGCCCATACACCTTACAATTATTGTCCGGAATTTGGCCAGTTGATGTGAAGTGCACAGCCGCAATTACTGTACAACTGGCCGAATTTCATCTTTTAAGCAGACTAGAAAACTTTCATCGAGTTGGACAAAAATCTCCAGATTAGTGGCATTTTTTACAACAAAAAGATGAAAACTGCAGATACGCAAACGAAAAACTGTTCTTTCGATCGACGAAATTCAGCTGGTTAGTGGCGCTGATGAACGATAATCGCAAACTACATTGGCTTGTGCATAATGGGCCATTGAAGGAGGGTGCGATGCCAGAACAAAGAAACTTGTACAATGGTTGTAAGGTGTATGATCACCTTTAGACTGGGAGGGAATATTGGCATTAAAAAACACAGAACATAAATAGGTATGTTTCAAATCAGTTGTTTACAAACATACTGCAAAATATATTCCCGTAAGCAATAATTTTAAAAAGGCTAAAAGTAAAACCTATGTGGCTCATATCCAATGTTAAAAAAAAGCCATAAAGCATAAGACAAGGGTGCAAAAAAAATGTAAAAAAAAATGAAGGAACAGTCATTTGAAAGTTGCAAAGAATATAACAAAATAAGAAAAAAGGAAATAAACATTGCAAAGATTCAAAACCAATGACAGGTTGCAAAAGGGTGCACGACAAACCCTCAAAAATTATTCAAATATACAGTATTAAAAAGATGAGGTCTGAGCATGTCGGCCCCTTACAAAATAACTCAGGAGTTGGTAACTGGGGACAAAGAGAAGACAAATCTATTAAATACTTTCTGCAGCTCCGAGTACACTAAGGAACACAGTGGAACTAAAGTCCACAATGGGGATGGCGGTGCCACAGCCTCTAATGAACCACAATGGTTCACAATTGATATGGTCTAAAACAGTTAGACAAAATTAAGGTGAACATAACAAACGGACCAGATGGCTTACACCTCCACATGTCCTCATAGAATTGAGCTGTACAATTTCAAAGCCATTGTATCTAATTTTTAGAGACTCTCTAATGACTGGCATGATACCAATGGATTAGCGTAAGGCCAAATTGGTGCCTATATTTAAATATGGATCAAAGTCTTTACCAAGGAATTACAGATCTGTAAGCTTAACTGCCATAGTTGGGAAGATACTTGAACGTTTGATAAAGGATCACATGCGCATTTTATTGCTAGAAAATAATATATTATAAGCGATAGTCAGCATGGATTCACAAAAGACAGAAGATGTCCAACAAATCTACCTTCTTTGTATCAAGAACTAAGCAATAAATTAGACAAAGGAATGGCTGTGGATATAGTATACTTGGACTTTGTAAAAGCGTTTGACACCATTCCCCACAGGAGGCTAATGTATAAGTAAAGGTCTGATGTAGAGCATTAAGTCTGTAATTAGAGCATTAAATGTGTAATTGTATAGAAAGTTGGCTTAAAGGCCGTATTCAGAGTGGTGATTAATGATTCATACTCTGAATGGTCTGAGGTTGCAAGTGGTGTCCCTCAAGGATCAGTGTTGGGTCCCTAAATGTTTAATCCATTTATAAATTATATAGTTACATAGTTACATAGTATTTGAGGTTGAATAAAGACATAAGTCCATCAAGTCCAACCTATTGTTGATGTGTGCGTATGGGTATACACACACACACATATATATATATATATATATACATACATACATGTTCATACACATATATACATGTGCATACACACATACATATATACGTACAAACACACCCTCACATAGGTCCTTGTATCAGTTCATTCTTAATTGTACCTGTACCCCTGTATGTTATGGTTTCTCAGGAAATCGTCTAAAAGCTTCTTGAATGATTCCACATTCTTAGCTGAGATCACCACCTCTGGCAGCGAGTTCCAGACCATAACCGCTCTAACTGTGAAGAACCCCCTTCGCCCCTTGTGCTGGAATTTCTTTTCCACCAATTTTAGGTGGTGGCCCCTAGTCTTTGTTACGGAGTTAATTGTAAAGAGTTTGTTGCTAATGTTACTGTCACCATTAAACAATTTGTACATGAAAATTATGCCCCCCCTTAATCTCCTTACTTCTAACGTGAACATGTTTAAATTTAGTAGCCTTGTCTCATAGCTCTGGTCATCCATTCCCCTAATTAGTTTGGTTGCCCTCCGCTGGACTCTTTCAAGCTCAAGGGCGTCCTTTCTGTGGACTGGTGACCAAAACTGGACCGCATACTCCAGATGAGGCCGAACCAGTGATGTATAAAGTGGCACAATTATGGACTCGTCTCTGCAATAAATACCCTTCTTAATACAGGACAGGACTCTACTTGCTTTGTTTACAGCAGTCTGGCACTGCAAGCTATCAATCTGTGGTCTACAATAACACCCAAATGTTTTTCTATTTCTGACTTCCCTAATGGCATACCCATAATTGTATAGCCCATTTGCTTATTTTTATTCCCAAAGTGCATTACTTTGCATTTGTCGACATTAAACCTCATCTGCCATATATTACCCCTATTTCATCCAGGTCCTCCTGTAATGTTAAACTGTCTAGGTCCGTTTCTATTACCCTCCCGATTTTGGTATCATCAGCAAACACTGAAACATTCCTACTCGCACCCTCCCCGATGTCGTTAATAAATAGGGTGAACAGCATGGGGCCCAGCACAGAACCCTGAGGCACATCGCTCATGACAGTAGCCCATTCTGAAAAGCTGCCATTTATAGATACTCTTTGTACCCGTTCCTGTAACCAGTTCTCTATCCATGTACATACCATCCCATCTATGCCCATGGATCTCAGCTTGCATAACAAGCGTTTGTGTGGCACCGTATCAAAAGCCTTTGAGAAATCCAGATATACCACATCCACCGGTCTCCCTCCATCCAGATTTCTACCTACCCCCTCATAAAAAGTTAGCAGGTTAGTCTGGCAGGAACGGTCCTTCCTGAACCTATGCTGATTGTCATTGACTATACCATTATTCTGAACATATTCTACCAAATAGTCCTTAATCATTCTCTCCAACACTTTACATACCACCGATGTAAGACTAACTGGTCTGTAGTTCCCCGGTTGGCATCTTGCCCCCTTTTTGAATACTGGGAATACCGTAGCCCTCCTCCAGTCACTTGGAACTCTAACAGGTCATTAAAGAGTCCTTAAAAATTAGGAATAATGGTTTTGTTATAACCTGGCTTAGTTCTTTAAGCACTTTGGGGTGGAAGTTATCTGGTCCCACTGCT
Source organism: Nanorana parkeri (assembly GCF_000935625.1). Lineage (NCBI taxonomy): Eukaryota > Metazoa > Chordata > Amphibia > Anura > Dicroglossidae > Nanorana > Nanorana parkeri. The sequence goes on along the minus strand of NW_017306643.1, from coordinate 574,797 downwards.
TTATCTGCATTAAGTTTTGCAAGTCTTTGTAGTATCTAATTTTCCGTCAACCACTTCGGTATATTTTGTGCTGAACTATGTGTTTTATCATGTACATTAAACCCGTCTTTTTCCTGAGTGTATACTGAGGAGAAAAACGTGTTCAGCGCCTCGGCTCTCTCCTTGTCGTTTGTGACTATCCTCCCGTTTTCGTCCTTTATTGGGCCTATCTGCTCCTTTCTCACCTTTTATATATTGGTAGAATTTTTCGTTTTTTTTTTAAACTAACTGTGGCAATATGCCTTTCGCACTCTATTTTAGCTGTGCTGATTACTAGTTTGCATCTTTTATTACATTCTTTGTAGCTATTAAACGCTAATGCTGACCCCTCCATCTTATATTTTATAAATGCAGCTCTCATGTCCTTGATGTGTTGTTTTGCAGTTTTACTTAGCCATACAGGCTTAGTTTTCGATCTTTTACTTTTGTTACCCACGGTATACACTTGGCAATAGCAATATACACTGAGTGGCCAGATTATTATGACCACCTGACGTTTGTAGGCAAATTAGCTATAATTTGGCGCTGAAGTTGCTAGAGGGCCAGACCATTATAAATAGGGAAGCAGGTTGTTTACCACGACAGTAGAAGTGATTTCTTTCTGAAGATATGGGTAAACAACACGATTTAACAGCCTTTGAACGTGGGATGGTTGTTGGCGCTCAGAGCCATGGAGCGAGTATCAGCAAAACAGCAGAATTCGTTAAATGTTCAAGAGCATCTGTTGTTAAAGTGTTTAAAGACTGGACTGTCAGCCGAAAATCTGGGTCTGAACGTGCGAATTGTGGCCGTCAGCGACTAGTCAATGTTAGGGCAGAACGGAGAGTGGCAAGACTGGTACAAGACCACAGAAAGGTAACAGTGCATCAAATTACTGCAGATCTTAATCAGGGATCCTCTCAAATGATCTCTGAACGCACTGTTCGCCGTACACTGCATCGTATGGGATATGGAAGCCGAAGGCCTGTTCGAACACCTTTGCTGTTTGCAGTTAACAAGATAAAACGTCTCCAATTCGCACAGGAACACAAGGATTGGACAGTCGAGCATTGGAAAAAAGTAATGTGGTCCGATGAATCACGTTTCCAGTTGCATCAGGCAGATGGCAGAGTGAGAATTTGGCGGAAACAGCATGAAAGCATGCACCCCACAGGCATGAGTACAACCCTTCAAGCTTGTGGGGGAAGTGTTATGCTTTGGGGCAAGTTTTCCTGGCATGATTTGGGCCCTTTAATTCGTGTGGAACAACATCTGAATAGCACAGCATACCAAAGTATCGTTGCTGATCAAGTTCATCCTATCATGTTAATGGTGTATCCCAATGGAGATGGCTTCTTCCAACAAGACAATGTGCCATGCTCGTGTTGTGCAAGAGTGGTTTCAAGAACATGAGGGAGAATTTACCATGCTTAGGTGGCCCCCACAATCACCAGATCTCAATCCAATTGAGCATTTGTGGGACGAAGTTGAAAGAGCCATCAGGCAGCTGGTTCCACAACCATCAAATCTCACAGAACTGGACAGTGCTATTCATCAGGCATGGTGTCAGATTCCTCACATCACCTTTCAACATCTCGTGGAGTCAATGCCAAGAAGAATCGCCGCAGTACTGATGGGGTGGTCATAATAATCTGGCCACTCAGTGTATAATGTGTTCTCAAAACAGTCCCACACTTGGTCCGACTTCAGGTTGTGGAATACGTTTTTCCATTTGATGTCCTACACTAGTTGGCGTCGTTTATTAAAGTTAGCCTTTCTGGAATTTAGGGTTCTTGTCCATCCAGCCCACTTCCCTTTCCTGTATCCAATGTTGAAAGTAATCACATTGTGAGTTAGTACAATTTCTGTGTTTGCAGATGACACCAAGCCAGAGGCGTAACTAGAAACCTCAGGGCCCCAGTGCAAGAAACCATTAAGGCCCCAGTGCGTTCTGGCCCAATTTGGTGCTGGAACACTGGATTGCATCCCGGCCGGCCCACTGTTCCTGGGGTGGGAGGGGCGTGGCAATGCACTAAAGTCAATGGCACCACAGGCACACCCCCTGGCCACAGTGCAATTGCCTGCACCGGAACGCATGGCAAATCAATGCCTGCGTTCTGATGCGCTCAGAAAAAATAGTGCATGCAAATAGAGTTCCCTGACGAATTTGCCAGGCAGACAAGTGACAGACACAGCCTCTCCATCCCCGCACAGCCACCCGTACATGCAGAGCGGAAGGGGAGGCACTATCTAGGGGGGGGGGCCCTCTGCTTCCTCTCTGCCCCCCCACCCCAACAGGCGGAATGCCAGGGCCCGGTCGGAATTGCAGCCGATGCGACCCTGGTAGTTCCGCCAGTGCACCAAGGTATGTTTTGGAATATAGTCCGCCAGGATGTCTCCAACTTACAAGCAGACCTGAATGCCCTGTTTGATTAGGAATCTGTTTGGCAAATGAGGTTTAATGTTGATAAATGTAAAGTTATGCACCTGGGGACTAAAAACATGCAGGCTTCATACACTCTAGAGCAGTGGTTCTCAACCTGTGTAACCTCAGTACCCACAATTGTCCTTGGTCATTTAGTCGCAACCCAAGTCACACTGCAATGGAACGCACGACACTGCTGTACCGGGCGTTCAGGTGCAGGCTATCGGACTGTGGGCGGGAGGTGCGTTTGGGATGTCACTTACATTAATGGCAATGCAAAACACCTTCCACACCAGAACATGCAGTAGATGCCTTTGCGTGGTACAATGCATTAATTGCATGTAACTGTGTGATTATTGGACTGTATTAGTGTGAATGGATCCTCAAAAACATTGACAGACACACACAACCACAGACACAATCTCAAACTCCCAAAAAAAATTCAAATATTTTTTTCCTTTTTTGCACCAAGTCTCCCTACCTTACGAGAACTGGATTGAATCTTCAGCCAGGGCTCGAGTGTGGGCTTCTGTGCTGTGATGGAGCTCCATCTATATGTGCATTGCTGGTTCAGCTCCCTTACATGTCCTGTAGAGGTGCTGGGAGCCAGAATGTGAATGTGACCTCACTGCAGTTCAGGCACCTCTGCAGGGTACGTTAGGGAGCTGTAAACAATACACGTATGGATGGAGCTCCCTTTGGGCCGTACTTCCTGCCCACCCCAAGCTGACACGTAGGGTCGGGCAGCATATTTTCAATGGCCGCTTCGCGCGAGAACTGACAGTGTTGCGCTGGGGGAGGCTAAGGAGTCTCTCACCTAGAAAAGTGGAAGGCACAGGAGGACCCACCAAACACTGGGTCGCGACCCACTTTTTAGGTCATGACCCACCAGTTAAGAACCAAGGCTCTAGAGGGAGTATATTTAGGGGAGTCAATGATAGAGAAAGATCTGGGTGTTCTGATATAATAAATAAAAGCATGCAATGTCAAGCCACAGTTTCTAAAGCAAGCAAAATACTTTCTTGTATTAAAAAGGTATAGACTCTAGAGAGAGACATAATCCTGCCCCTGTACAAAGCATTATTAAGACCTCATCTGGAATATGCAGTTCAATTTTGTGCACTGGTTCACACAAAGGATGCTATGGAACTAGAGAAAGTGCAGAGAAGGGCAACTAAACTGATGAGGCATGGAGGAGCTCAGCTACGAGGAAATATTAGCTGAACTGAATTTGATCTCTCTTAAGAAGAGGTGATTCGAGGGGGGATATGATCAACATGTATAAATACATAAATGTTCCATATAGTAAGTTGGTGCCAAATTTCTCACTTTAGGGTCACTGCAAAGGACAAGAGGGCACTTTTTGAATCTGGAGGAAGAGAGGTTTAACCTTTGCATATGGAAAGGCTTCTTCACAGTTAGAGGCTAGTTCTAGCCAGCTCAGTTAACTGTTCTAAAAAAAAAATCTGGATGCATTCCTAAATTCACTGATTACTACTAGATATTGGCTTCTTATAATGTATAATAAGCACAAGAGATTGTTTATCCATGGAATATCAAATTCCCTTATGGGATCAGGAAGGAATTTTTGTTCCCATGGGAGCAAATTGAACCTTGCTTTATAGTGTTTTTTTTGCCTTCCTCTGGATGAACAGTGGGTAACTATGGGCATAGTGTTCTGTTTTAGGTTTTTCTTTTTCTCTTAGCTCTCTATAGGTTGAACTCGATGGATTTGTGTCTTTTTTCAACCTGGCTAACTATGTAACTAAGACACAAATCCTGTTCTCTTGATCTTACATCACAGGACACCAGAAGTTAAATTCGTATACCACTGGGATGTTCAAACGCAGTCCAACAATAATCAACCCAACAGGGAAGCAGAACAAAAAGTGAGCACATGCAAAAGAAAAAAAAAAAAAAGGCCACCTGCAGAACCTTATGGCCAAAACTGACAACTGCAAAGGGCTAAAAATCTAACTGGTAGAACCTGACAAAGGAGTGATCCATAGATCAAGTGGCAACCTTACAGATTTGAGAAATAGGTCTGATGCTGATATGCCCAAAAGATGCCAATGCTTCTGGTAAAATGTGCCATGACAGGAAAAAGAGGGTCTTTCCTCTTAGGCCTGGGTAATGGTCCTATGAATCCACCTGGCAATGGTGGAGCAAGACTCTCAGGGATGACAAAAGAGCATTAGATTTACAGATAGAAGCAGTGGCTGAGAGAAAATCTTGCACGGCCCTAGGCACTTGAAGCCAGTGAAGGTACTGTATATATCTTGATGTTTTGGAGCAGAACATAAGGAAGGCAACACAATGTTCTAGGTAAGGTGGAAGGCAGAAACCAGATTGGAAAGGAAGGCATTAGAATCACTTTATCCTTGGGGATAACCAGAAAGGGTTCCTTGAAGGTCCAGGCTAACAGCTTAATAACCAATCTTGCAGAAGTTATGACAATGATCAAGACCACCTTGCAAATGACTAAGGGCGGAGGGATATTCACAAGTGGTTCAAGGGGTGGCTTCTGAAGAGCCAACTATATGGGACTGAGGTCCCATTGCATCACCAAAACCCATACAGGGAGGACAATATGTGCAACCTCCTGCACAAAAGCCTTCACCAAAGAGTGACAGGCAGCCAGTCTCTAGAAAAGGATTGCTAAGGCATCTTTTGATTTGATAGTAATTAGGGCCAAGTGCTGGTCCAGGTCAGACTGGAAGGAAGGACAGAATGCATTGTAGGCAGTACTTCCTAGGAAGAAACTTCCTAGCCTCGCACCAGCCAAAATAAGACTTTCAGGTGCAATGGCAGACCTTGCGAGAGGTTGACTTCCTAGCTTTAAGGAGACTATCTGTAAAAAATAAATCAAGGCAACTGGACTTGCTGTATTTTTGTTGAAGATGTTTCACTGGTCTTTTGACCAGCTTTCTCAATTCAGAATGATGACCAGTGAAATTTCAAGAAAAATACAGCAAGTCTAGTTGCCTTTATTTATTTTTACCATGACCTGGATGAACGAGAACCTTCACAGACATATTTAAGGAGACTAGGAATGACATCTTCAGGAAGACCCCTAATTTTCAAGGCCTGGGCTTCAACAGCCATGCCATTAAAACCAGCGACCGAGAAGCATGGGGAAACACTGGTCTGTGGGACAGGAGGTCTAGAGTATCTGAAGTACCCAATGAGAGTCTGCTAGGAGCTTTACCAGTTGGCAATGATCGGGAACAACAGAATGCCCTCAGACGCAATCCTGCAAAAGAGGCAAAGTAATAAATTTAAGGCAGGGAAGGCATAGACCAGACTAAACTGATCCCAGGGAGTCACACTAAAGAATCCACAGCGATGGTCCAAGGATCCCCTGTCCTGCCAACAATTCTGTCCTGTTTCTAGTTGAACCGAGATGCCAGAAGATTCACGCTAGCTGTCTTCAACCTGTGACACAGGGCTCGAAACACTTCTGCATTTCTGTGACCATTATCTTGGGTCAAGTTGTTGACTGCTGAGGTTGTCTGCCTGACAACTTTCCACACATGGAAAGTAGAGTTCTACCCATGCTAGAGCCAAACCCATGTTTCTTTAAGCAGGTCTTTTGTCTAACTAGATCCTGGACTGTGGGGTCCAGAAATAAAGAGACAGCCAAATCATCCTGATCAGGGCCAGAGACTCCTTTTGATGACCAGGTCCCTTGAATTGAGAGGCTCTCCAGAAATGCTCCCCAGCCCAACAGGCGCAGGTAGTGATGGTGGGCAGGATAAATGGAAGTGTGTAAGTATGCATCCTTAATGTGAAATAAGGCCAGGGAATCACCCCAGATGAAGGAATGATATGACAGAATGGAAGGATTCTATCCAGAACTTTTGGACTTGCAGGAACCAGATGAGGATGTTCAGATCTAAAATATGATGAGCCACTTTCTTGGACTTGGGGCCAGTGAACAGAGTTGAATAGAACCCTAAAACCTTTCTGCCTCCAGTTGGGTACTATGACCCCATGAAAAAGGAGCTGATCCAATGCAGCAGAGAGATCAGCATATCCCTGGGGAAACTAGGACAGAGAAGAAAACAGAAAGGGGAGGTAGGGAACAAAACTCCAGCGAGGCATCTGGTATATCCTGGACCTAACAAGCGAGAAGGCTGACAGACGTCCCCCCCTTGATTGAAATTCGTATGAATTTGAATGTTTGATAACAAAATTCGGATACATATGAATTTCATTCAGAATGAAACGACAAGCGGGACATCTGTCATTTACCACTCTCTTGCTTCTCTGACTTGTATCCCGAATGAAAACAAAGTAACACGCTATTGTTACAAAATGTAAATAAAGAAGGAAGCCGAGAGATCTGCGTTCTTCTGTAACATAGTGTCACAGCGACCGGTTAGGTTGGATCTCAGCTGCGGACTTGATATGGAGGTGGTATGAGAGAAGGTGGTTCAGTCGGCGGCTCCCGTTACACTCAGTGCGGCGGGGATACCGTAGGCATCATATATCACCTGAATAAGACTAGGATAGGGTAGGACCTATCTAAGGCATATACAGGTGAAACTCGAATAATTAGAATATCGTGCAAAAGTAATTGCAGTAAGTTCTGCAAAAGTGGCCCAAACCAAGTACTGAGTACATATGCATGCTTGTACTTTTCAGAGGTCCGATATTGTTCTATGTACAATCCTTGTTTTATTGATTGCATGTAATAATCTACTTTTTTGAGGTTGTGGATTTGGGGTTCTTGGGGTTCTTGGGGTTTTCATGAGCTGTAAGCCATAATCATCACAATTATGACAAATCACAGCTTGAATTATCTTGCTTTGCATGTAATGAGTCTCTCTCATATATTAGTTTCACCTTTTAAGTTGCATTAGTGAAATAAATGAACTTTGCACGATATTCTAATTATTCGAGTTTCACCTGTATGGGTATATATCGATAAGGGAAGGAATGGAGGTACTGAAGGGTTACTGGTTGAGGAGGTAATGGTGTATTCACCTCTATTAGTATGTCCCAAGCATGCACAGCAATTCTGGTCAGAGTTCTTCTTAATTGTATCACAATACTAATATGGCATGAACCAGCAATTTTGGTCAGAGTTCTCCTTAATTGTATCACAATACTAATATGGCATAGATCAGCAATTCAGGTCGGAGTTCTCCTTAATTGCATCACAATACTAATACGGCAAAGAGCAGCATCTTGCAAACGGCAGTAACAGATGATTTGAAAAGACAGCAGTATAAGTTATGCCAAGGTTAGATCCTGAACAGGTGATCAATCAGGTACTACTGTGCTAGGTTAATGCATCCGGAGGGTAATGTGTGATAGACACCAAACAGTTCAGATATAGTACCAATGCAGAGACAACAAGCAGCTATCACAGCAATGAGGTTAAGCCAAGCAGCTGAAGCAACAGTCTGTTTGACTCCACAGAACCTGATACATGCGATTAGATGCGGTTCAGACTGCAGGGGAGAAGGAATGCCTCCTGGTTGGAACTGCTATGTTGGGTCTGGGTTCCAGTGGTGAGCCGGTGTCTGTGGCGGGGTCGTCTCCAGCCAGGGGGCAGACTGACAGGTTCGGGTATCGCAGAGCTTGCGGGGTTCACTGTTCGTCACTCGACGAACCAAATTAAGAGAACGCCAAGTGAACGAAACAGCTGCGTTTTTACGTGCGGGGCCACGCCCCTCGGGAGGAGGGCGGCGTGACGTCACCATAGAGACGGCACGCTGCGGGAGCGAAGAGACGCGCTGGCCGAATCCATGACACATAGTTACATAGTATTTGAGGCTGAATAAAGATTTTTATCTCCGCACCTCCAGCGTGAACATATTTACGTTTTGTAACCTTGTCTCATAGCTTTGGTCCTCCATCCCCTTAATTAGTTTAGTTGCCCTTCTCTGGACTCTTTCCAGCTCCATGATATCCTTTCTGTGTATTGGTGACCAAAACTGGACCGCATACTCCAGATGAGGCCGAACCAGCGATCTATAAAGTGGCAAGATTATAGATTTGTCTCTACAGTACATTCCCTGCTCGCTTTTTTTACCGCAGCCTGGGATTGCAAGCTTAATTCAATCCGTGGTCTACAATGACTCCCAGATGCTTTTCCATTTCTGACTTCCCTAGTGGAGTTCCCATTAATGTGTATTTTGCTTGCCCATTTTTAACCCCAAAAGTGCATTACTTTTATCGACATTAAACCTCATCTGCCATATAGTTGCCCACTCCCCTATTTTATCCAGGTCCTCCTGTAATGTTATAGTGTTTAATCCCGTGTCTATTACCCTCCCAATTTTAGTATCATCAGCAAACATGGAAACATGGCTATTCACGCCCTTCCCGATATCGTAAACAGATTCAATAATATGGGGCCTAGCACAGAAGCCTGAGGGACGCCACTCCTGACACTTGACCAATCTGAAAAGGAGCCATTTATAGATACTCTCTGGACACGTTACTGTAGCCAATTTTCTATCCATGTACTCACCATTTCATCTATGCCCATAGACCTCAGCTTGTGTAGTAAGCGTTTATGTGGTACTGTGTCAAATGCTTTAGAAAAAGCCAGATATACCACATCCACTGGCTTCCCTCTATCCAGATCTCTACTCACCTCTTCGTAGAATGTCAGTAGGTTGGTCTGGCAGGAACGGTCCTTCCTAAATCCATGTTGACTATCATTTATTATACCATTTTCATGAACAAACTCTACTAAATAGTCCTTTATCATTCCCTCTAACAGTTTGCATACTATTGATGTTAGACTGACTGGTCTGTAGTTCCCAGGTTAGCAACTTGACCCTTTTTTGATGATCGGTACTACCGCAGCTTTCTACCAGTCATTGAGAGTCCTTGAAAATGAGGAATAATGGTCTCGCTATAACCTGAGTTCTTCAAGTACCTTGGGGTGCAGGTTATCTGGTCCTAATGCTTTATTTGCATTAAGTTTTTCAAGTCTATGTTGAACCCCGGCTACCGTCAACCACTGTGGTATATTTTGCAATGAGCCACTCACATTCGTATCTACATTAAACCCATCTTTTTCCCGAGTGTATACTGAGGAGAATTTTTTTTCAACACCTCTGCCCTCTCCCTGTCGTTTGTGACTAATCTCCCGTCTTCATCCTTTATTGGGCCTATCTGTTCTTTTCTTACCTTTTTACTCTTTATATATTGGTAGAATTTTTTTTGGGTTCCACTTACTGAGTGTGGCGATATGCTTTTGACAGTCTATTTTAGATGCCCGAATTTCGTGTTTACATCTTTTATTAAATTCCTTGTACTTCTGGAATGCCAATGCCGTCCCCTCCATCTTATATTTTTTAAATGCCACACTCTTGTCCTTGATGTGTTGTTTTACTGTTTTATTTAGCCATGCAGGCTTAGTTTTTGATCTTTTATTTTTGTTCCCCAATGTATGCATTTGGTAATAGTTGTATGTACTGTATGCTTAAAACAATCCCACTTCTCGTCAGTGTTCAGTGTGAGAAAAAAGCTGTCCCATTTGGTGTCGCATACTAGCTGATGCAGCTTGTCAAAGTTTGCCTTTCTGAAGTTTAGTGTTCTTGTCCAACCCACACACTTCTCTTTTCTGTACCCAATATTAAAAGTAATCACATTGTGATCACTATTACCCAGTGTCTCCCTAATAGCAATGTCTTCAACTAACTCCGCATTATTGGAAATTATTAAATCAAGTATTGCATTTTTCCTAATTGGAACCTCAACCATTTGATCCATAAAATTGTCCCGCAGCAGGTTGAGTAAAACAGCCCGCCTTTATCGAATGAGAGGTTCCATTAGACCAGTTGATGTACGGATAATTAAAGTCACCCATTACAACAACGTTAGCCTGCTTCCCAGCTACTTCTATTTGGGAGTGTAGGTGAGCCTCCTCCTCTTCCCCTATGTTTGTTGGGTTTATAACGCACGCCCACAATTAGTTTACGACTGGCATCAGTCTTATCTAGTTCTAGCCACAATGACTCTACACCATCACGACTCTCTGCCGTGATATCATCCCGTATGTGCACAGTTAGATTTTTAACATGCATGCATATACCCCCCTTTCTCCCAACCCTGCCCCTCCTGAACAGGTTGTAGCCTTCTAAATTGATAGCCCAGTCATGCGTGCTGTCTAGCCAAGTTTCAGCTAGAAACTATATCAAAGTTCTCTTCAAGTAGCATAACTTCAAGCTCCTCCAATTTGTTTGCTAGACTTCTAGCATTGGTGTACATACATATGAGGTTGGTCCTATTTTCGGTTACAATTTTACTCAACTCCGGCGCCCCACTACTTTTTTTAAAATTAATAATGGTCCTTGGTACGGCTGATACCTTACTAATTTGATTAACTGGAGCGATTTGATTAACTATATTGACTGGAGCGAGCTCTCTGTCCCCCCTTGTATTACTGCCCTCTATTTTAATTGTTCCTCTAGTTACTTGTTCTATATATAGTTTATCTATTTTTATTCCCTACCCCCCATTATCTAGTTTAAAAGCTCCTCCAGTCTTTTAACCATTTTCCCCCCCAAAAAGTGCTGCACCTTCCCTGTTTTGCTTTGACATTGGTAACATTGGTGACTGGAGCAAGGCCACTATTTACCCCTCCATTACTTCCCTCTGTATTATTTGTATCCATGTTTACTTTTTCTCTATTTAATTTTTATAATTTTATTTTTATGCCCTCCCCCCATTATCTAGTTTAAAAGCTCCTCCAGTCTTTCTACCATTTTTCCCCCCAGAAACGCTGCACCTTCCTCATTAAGATGTAGCCCGTCTCGGCTGTAGAGCCAATAGCCGACTGAGAAGTCAGCCCAGTTCTCCAGGAAACCAAAGCCCTCTTTCCGACCCCAGTTCCGGAGCCACTTGTTAAGTTCCCTCAACACACGCTGTCTCTCTGGAATGGCTCTTGGCATCGGCAGTATCTCAGAGAATACTGCCGTGGAGGTCCTTTTCTTCAACCCTGAACTTGCTTTTTAGGACACTCCGTTTGCCTCCTATTTTGTCATTGGTACCGATGTGCACCATGACAGCTGGCTCATGCCCAACCCCATCCAGTAATCTGTCCATTTGTTCCGCAATGCGTCGAACACGAGCCCCCGGTAAGCAACAGACTGTTCGAACGCTCATGGTCACGATGGCAGATCACACTGTCTGTCCGTCTGATGATGGAATCCCCCACCACCAGAATTTGTCTTTCCTGACCTTCCATCCTGCTCCCATCCTTACTGGAGCAGTCACTCCCCCTGCGGATAGAAGAGGCGTCCTGCTCCAGCAATGCATCCCCTGAACTTATGCCAGGTTGCAGGATGTTGGGGATATATTTATTGGGGTGTATCAGTTCAGGGCTGGTGTCTGTCGAACTCTTCCCTCTACCCCTTCTTCTAATGGTAATCCAACTACCCACCTCGGGATCCTGCTCCTCCATACCCCCCTCCTCATCTAGGCCACCCTCCACCACAGCCTGGCGCGTCAAGTCCAGACTCTTTTACATGTTGGTTATGCTCCTTAGTGTTTGCAGTTTGTTGTTTAGATTCAGAATCTGGGCTTCCACACAAACAACTAGCTCACATCTGGCGCAGCAGTATTCCCCCACAAACGCATGTTCAAGAAACACATACATTGCGCATGATGTGCACCGGGTTGTATACCCATTCATGGAAGGTTTTTTTGAATATAAATTGATTAAGAAATTACTTTATGCCCAGTTGTACTTAAGTGGCTATTACACTGACCCAGCAGTTTTTACACTAGTGCCCGTGAGATATTAGACTACTACCCAGGTAAAATTACACTACTGCCCTAATGCCCAAGAGATGTTGCACTAGTGCCCTGGAGATCTCACACTACTGCCCAGGAGTTATTATAGTTGTTATACTTTTTTTTTCTTTATTATTTAATTCTTATCCTCTGCTTTGCAGTCAAACACCAACAATTTTTTTTTCAGCTCACCACTCGCACTCAGCCGCTGCATCCTCCAGCCACATGCATGTGTTCTCACTCCCCCTTCTCCTCTTCACTCAGCAGCCAGACCTTGTCACAGCCCAATCAATCAACTCCCCCACTCGCTCCTGTTTCTGTCAGTTCAGCTGCTTGTTTCTCGTTACTGGAGTCGCTCTATCTCTTTCTCTCTCTCCTCCTTTTGACGTTCAAGCAGATCTGACCCCGTTCAGCTCCAGCACCCCCCTCCTGCACGTGTCAAATTAAACAATCCCTCTGCTCTGCTTCACTCAGCTCTGCCTCGCAAAACGCCTGACAGCCAAGTAGCAACTTCTGCTTCTTTGCGGACACTTCAATCCCAAATTTCAATTTTAAATAGCCAATAGCAGGCTTTTGTTTATTTCTGCCCGATGTAAATATTGTAGATGAGCGCCCCTGCCCGCAGACCCCTACAACCATGAGGTCAGGCTTGTGGTGAAGAGGCCCTTGTCCCCATCAGCAGGCTTTGTTTATTTTTGCCCGATGTAAACATTGATTTGGGGACAAGGTGCTTTTCCAGGGGGTCCCCCTGGAAAAGCACCCTACCAATGCCGAGGGCATGCCACCTGGATTAAGGGTCTGGTAAGGGATTTTAGGGGGGCCCTAACGTTTTAATTTTTTTGGCGTTGGGATTCCCCTTAAAATTCCTACCAGACCTAAAATGTCTGGTATGAATCGAAGGGGAACCTCGCGCTGTTTTTTTTTTTTACATCAGGGCTCCTCCCTAATATTCCTACTAGACCTAAAGGCTCTGGAATGAATTGGGAGTGTGGACCCCATGGTGTTTTCTGTGGAGTGTCAGAAATTAAACAGAAACAAAGTAAACATTTAAAGTCCCTTTTTTTCAACAGATTTTCGTTCAAAATGATCATTTAACTCATCCAAAATTAACGATAATTCTGAGGATTTGGCGGGGAGAGCTTAGAGACCATAGCTTTAGACCAGTGGTGAACTCCACAGGTCAGTGTTAGGCCCTTACTGCATAATCTATTTCTAAATTATATAGAGTTTGGGATTAAAAGTAAAATTTCTGTGTTTGAAATAGAAATAGCTGGGAGGGAGGGCAATGTAGTCGTGATGGGCGACTTCAATTACCCGGACATCAATTGGACTAATGGCACCTCAGGTTCGACAAAGGTAGGCCGATTTCTGAACATGTTGCAAGACAATTTCATGGACCAGATGGTGGAGGTTCCAACTAGGAAAAATGCCATCCTAGATTTAATCGTTACTAATAATGCAGAGTTAATTGAGGCTATTGTAATTGGGGATACACTGGGTAATAGTGATCACAATGTGATTACTTTCAATATTGGATACAGGAAAGGGAAGTGAGCTGGACGGACAAGAACCCTAAATTTCAGAAGGGCCAACTTTGATAAGCTGTGCCACCTAGTGGGGGACATCAAATGGGAAAACTTATTTCACAACCTAAACTCGGACCAAAAGTGGGATTGTTTTAAGAACACATTACATATTGCTATTTCCAAGTGTATACCTTTGGGTAATAAAAGCAAAAGATCAAAGACTAAACCTATATGGCTAAATAAAACTGTAAAACAACACATCAAGGCCAAGAGAGTGGCATTTATAAAATATAAGATGGAGGGGACGGCATTGGCGTTCCTTAACTACAAAGAATGTAATAAAAGATGCAAACTAGTAATCCGGGCAGCTAAAATAGAGTGCGAAAAGCATATTGCCACAGTTAGTAAAAAACAACCCCAAAATTCTACCAATATATTAACAGCAAAAAGGAGCAGATAGGCCCAATAAAGGACGAAAACTGGAAGTTAGTCACAAATGACGAGAGGGCCGGGGCGCTGAACACTTTTTTCTCCTCAGTATACACTTAGGAGGGAAACGGGTTTGAGGTACATGATAAAACACATAGTTCAATACAAAACATACCTCAGTGGTTGACAGAAACCGGGATACAACAAAGACTTAAACTACTTAATGCAAATAAAGCAGTGGGACCAGATAATCTACACCCCAAGGTACTTAAGGAACTAAGCCAGGTTATAAAAAGACCATTATTCCTAATTTTTAAGGACCCCTCCTGGTAGAGTCCCAAGTAATTGGCGGAGGGCTACGGTAGTTCCAATATTCAAAAAAGGGGGCAAGATGCCAACCTGGGAACTATAGACTGCTCAATCTAACATCGGTAGTTTGTAAACTGCTAGAGGGAATGATTAAGGACTATTTGGTAGAATTTGTTCAGGATAATGGCATAGTTAATGACAATCAGCATGGGTTCAGGAAAGACCGTTCCTGCCAGACTAACTTGCTAACTTTTAATGAGGGGGTAAGTAGAGATCTGGATGGAGGGAGGCCGGTGGATGTGGTATATCCGGATTTCTCAAAGGCTTTTGATACGGTACCACACAAATGCTTACTACACAAGCTGAGATCTATGGGCATAGATGAAGTGGTGTGTACGTGGATAGAGAACAACTTGACGGTTTTAACCCCGGATCCAAGCTGGCCGAGTGAGACCCTGTGGGAGAACAAAGGACGCAAACCGAAGCGGCGGCCCTGGGGAAAACGAGCCGGGATTAGGAACAGGCTGAGAGCCCGTGCACACCGCACACCTCTGCCAAGCATCCTGCTTGCCAACGTCCAGTTGCTGGAAAACAAGCTCGATGACATCAGGGCCAGGGTAAAGTTTCAGAGAGACATTCGGGACTGCAATCTCCTCTGCTTCACCGAGACATGGCTAAGCCCAGCGGTACCGGATCATGCCATCCAGCCGGCCGAGTTCTTCACGGTTCACCGCATGGATAGAACTTTGGATTCGGGGAAGTCAAGGGGAGGTGGCGTGTGTCTAATGATGAACAGTAGCTGGTGTAACAGCGCGAATGTCGTTCCTCTCACACGCTCCTGCCCACCCAACCTGGAACTATTAGCAGTCAAATGTCGTCCTTTTTACCTTCCTCGGGAGTTTACATCGGTCATAGTCAGCGCTGTTTATATTCCACCCCAAGCAGACACGGACACTGCTTTATGCGAGCTGCATGAGGCACTCACACAGCACCAAACACAACACCGGGACGCTGCGCTTATTGTGGCAGGGGACTTTAACAGCGCCAACCTCAAACGCACGGCGCCAAACTTTTATCAGCACATCTCCTGCCCCACCAGGGGTGAAAGAACACTGGACTACTGTTACTCAACAGTCAAAGAGGGTTACAGGGCACAACCTGGCCCCCCGTTTGGGAAATCAGATCATATAGCCATCTTCCTCATGCCAAAATACATACAAAGGCTTAAACAGGAAGTTCCGGCTCAGAGGGAGGTTGCACGCTGGATGGACCAATTGGAGGCCGCTCTACAGGGCGCACTCGATGACGCAGACTGGGACATGTTCCGACGCAGCTCTGATGACATCAACGTGTTTACGGAAGCGGTTGTGGGATTTATTGGGAAACTGGTTGATGACATCATACCGAAAAAAAGCATCAGAATGTTGCCCAATCAGAAGCAGTGGGTGGATAAGACCATCCGCGATGCTCTAAGATCTCGTACCGCAGCCTATAATGCGGGACTTGAGTCGGGGGATATGGGCTCATTTAAGGCTGCGTCGTACAGGGTCCGAAAAGCGGTAAAAGAAGCGAAGCAGCGCTACGGAAGGAAACTGGAGGCACAGTTCCAACAGAGTGACTCTAGAAGCCTGTGGCAGGGACTAAGGACAATGACTGACTATAAAGCACCAACATCCGGCATGATGAATGCGGACGCGTCCTTGGCAGACGAGCTGAACACCTTCTTGGCTCGTTTCGAGGCTGCAGCTAACGGTAACAGCTGCAGACAGGAAGAAAATGCCAATTCTGGGAACGCGTTCGTAATTTCCGAGCATGACGTGAGAACAGCCTTCAGGAGAGTGAACACCAGGAAAGCAGCAGGACCGGACGGAATCTCAGGTTGTGTCCTCAGAGCCTGCGCTGACCAGCTAGCACCTGTGTTCACAGTAATATTCAATCTCTCGTTACACCAGTCGGTAACCCCCACGTGCTTTAAAAAGTCCATCATTGTTCCAGTCCCGAAGAAAATCCATCCTGCTTCCCTCAATGATTACCGCCCTGTGGCTCTGACCTCAATAGTAATTAAGTGCTTTGAGAGACTGGTCAGAGACTTCATCATCTCTTCACTACCAGACACACTAGATCCACTACAGTTCCCTTACCGGCCAAACCGTTCAACCGATGATGCCATTACCCATCTCCTTTACACATCACTCACTCACTTAGACACTAGAAAGGGCAACTATGTCAGGATGTTGTTTGTTGACTACAGTTCAGCGTTCAACACTATAATTCCCTCCATACTCACCACCAAGCTAAAACACCTGGGACTTAGCCCATCTATGTGTCAGTGGATCTCCAACTGTCTTACTGGCAGACCACAAGCAGTAAGAATGGGCAGACATGTATCAGCCTCCCTCACCCTTAGCACTGGAGCCCCTCAGGGTTGTGTTTTGAGCCCCCTGCTGTACTCATTGTACACATATGACTGCATGGCCTCTACCAACTCCACTACCATCATCAAGTTTGCTGATGATACCGCTGTGGTCGGACTGATTACCAGCAACAATGAGACGGCCTACCTGGAGGAGATTAGGAATCTGGAGAACTGGTGCCAGAGGAACAACCTCCTCCTCAATGTCAGCAAGACAAAGGAGTTGATAGTGGACTTTAGTAAAAAGCAGGAGAGGAGCTACAAGACCCCCATGATCAACGAGAGCCCAGTGGAGAGAGTGGATAGCTTCAGATACCTCGGTGTAAACATCTCGCAGGACTGGTCATGGTCCTGTCATATCAACACAGCGGTGAAAAAGGCTCGGCAGCGTCTCTTCCATCTTAGACGCTTGAGAGACTTCAGACTTAGGAATTTTTACCCCTGCACCATAGAGAGCATCCTGATGGCAAACACCACTACCTGGTTGGGGAACAGCAGCGTGCAGGACAGACGAGCTCTTCAGAGGGTGGTGCGATCAGCTGAGATTATCATCTGAACTAAACTCCCTGACCTGAATTCGATCTACAGCAAGCAGTGCTGGACCAAGGCCAGGAAGATCGTGAGGGACCCCAGCCATCCCAATAATGGACTTTTCTCTTTGTTGAGGTCTGGGAAGCGTTTTCGCTCCCTGACGGCCAACACAGAGAGACTGAGGAGAAGCTTCTTCCCTCAGGCTATACGGTCTCTCAATCAGATCTCTATATAGACATACATTCTACTGCCTGATTAGGTAAATGTTCTTACACTCACATTAACTGCACATCTGCACTTTAAAAAGAATGGTCAAAGAAAGGTCAATACACTGCTGGTCATCACCTTAATTCATTCACTCCGCACACTTTAAACTTCATACTGTATTTGCATTTTTAAATAATAACATTTTTTATTGATTTATCATAAATATCAGCATATAAACAGTAAGCAGCCATTTACATATATCCCTGTACATATGCATATTTCCCCCTTATACATGTCTACGTGTCTTTATAAATGCACTTGCATCCTGGATATCATATTATATCTCTTATAGTGTTATTCTCGCTCATTATGACTGCATACTTTAATATAATTCCTTTATATATCTATATTTACCCCCCCTCCCCACTTACTCCCCTATCCCCCTCCCCCTCCCCTAATACCCCTCTCCTCTGCATTCATGAAAACCTTTAATCTGATATTCTCCGTTATACTTCTATATTGCTTGAAGTGTCTCCTTTTAAGTCTTTAGATTTAAATATCTTTAAGTTCCTCCCTTTGTCATAGTCCTCCATCTACGTTCTTGTCCTTATATCTATTCCAGGGTTTCCACATGACCTCCCACTGAGAATGTCTTTCATTAATGTGTGCCGTTAGCTCTTCATATCTTTGTATCTTATTTGCATGTTTAGTCTAATTTAATTTTTAATATTTAAATTTTAACATTATATTTTATTTTGTGATGTAAAAGTCTTATATTATTATTGATTCTTCTCTCTACTTGTACTTCTCCCTCTCCTTCTTGCAGTCGTGTAAGCATTTCACTGCATATCATACTTGTACGATTATGTATGTGACAAATAAATAAATCTAGCTATCCATCTATCCTACACCCCAGTGCAATTGGGGGAGTCAATAACAGAGAAGGATCTTGCAGTTCTAGTAGACCATAGACTCAATAACAGCATGCAATGTCAAGCTGTAATTTCTAAAGCAAGCAAAATACTTTCTTTTTAATTATTTAAATGTTAATTAATTATTAAATGGGGTATAGACTCCAGACAAAGAAACATAACCCTGCCCCTGTAACAAAGTATTAGTGCAGGGCTTCTGTGCAGGTGGTGAGATTAGAGCTTCAGAGGAGGAGAGACTAAAGCTGGCCATACACCTGTCAATTTCTTTCATTTCAACCCACAGGCTGAAGAAATTGACAAAATTCCTCCATCAACACAAACAGCGTGTCGATCGAGGAATAACCGCTGTTTGCATTGTATTCTAGGTGCACAGGTGCAATACCCCGATCAGAGCGGGCAGCTCATTGGCTGCCGACTCTAATCATACGCAGATTGTCCAGCCGGCTCCTTTGATCAGTTGATCGAGGTATGCCGACTGAAAGGGAGCCTAATTTTGTCCGGTACATTAAAAACAGGCCGAAATTCGGCCAGTGTATGGGCACCTTTAGATCAGGTTGAACTGATTCCACAAGGTTGCCAGAGCATCTACTGCAAGAGCCTGAGGATCCCTGGTCCTGGCAACAAACCTGTCCCATTTGTTGTTGAATCTGGATGCCAGGAGCCCCATGTCTGGTGTCCCCCACCTACGACAAAAGGTTGGAAACCTCTCTGGGTGAAGGGACCATTCTCCAGTATGGCAGACAGGGACGAAACGCAACATTCTGCCCAATCTAGAACCAGGTTGGTTTCTCCCTGAGCTGTGTGACTACCTGTACCTCTTTGATGGTTGATGTAAACCACCACTGTGGCACTGCCTGAGGGGTCCAGCATTTGAGGTACAACTGATTTGCCCTGAATTCAAGGATGTTGATCAGGAGCTGAGATTTAGCCGATGCCCAAGTCCCTTGAATCGAGAGGATCTTTAGGACCCCTTCCTAGGTCAACAGGATCACATCAAGTCATGAGAGTCTACCATATCATCGGCAGGAAGGATTTTTCCAATTCCAGTGCTGGGCTGGAAATCCACCAAAGGGCAAGTCTGATTTTGCTAAACAGGCTGCTTGTCCCACGTGTCCAGAGAGTGAAGCTACAAAAGTCTGGAGGGAAACTGAGTATATGGTACAGCCTCAAAGGAGGCCATCAATAGACAAAAGTCAATAGTGAAAAGTGAACTCCTGGACCACAAGGTCTGAACATAAGAGTGGAGGGACCGGCGTTTTTCCTGGGAAAGGAACACTGTGGACAGGGCCATGTCCAAGACTAGGCCCAGGTATTCCTGTGATAAGAGGGTTCTAGGATTGACTTCTAGATCCATCTGAAGCTGTCTAGAGTTAATACCATCTTTATGCATGTTCACTGACAAGGCCTACGGTTCCCTGAGCAAAAAGTAATCCATGTATCTCAGTATTGGGATTCTACCATCTCCAGGATGGTGGCTATGACCACCCTGGTAAAATAGCTGCTTTAGGGCAGCGAGAAGGTTCACCTATCTTTTAGGAGACTTTGACAAATATGACAGAAGGGTCCCCTGGAAATGGCTGTCTGAATTCTGGCATTGGGCATATCCTGGGCTCAAGTGGCTGCAAAGGCCAAAAGACAACCCCCCTACTTTTAAAAGTTAGGAAAAGTGGGGGAGGCCTTTTATTGCAAAGTGGGCTTGTTCCTGGATTTTGCAGGCTTGGAGGATCAGGACTTGTGACAAAACTGTGTGCCTGGCCTGGACTTTGAACCTTAGGCCTAAAAGGGACAAAATGAACTATTCTAGCCAAAGAACCTTTCATGTGAACTGAAAGAAGATACAACCTGGAAATTCACCAGCCCACCAATGTGATAACATAGGGTCACAGGGAAGAGTTCTAACTGCTGGAGCACAGAAGGTTCTGATGGAATGGACCCAGGGTCCCTAGCCATAGATTTTGACCAGTTGGGAAGTGTCTAATAACAGTCATAGTGGCCTAAGCAGGTTGCATAACCAGGTCTGCAAGGGTAAAAAAGGCCTTAAAGTGGGCTTCTAACCTCTTGTTCACCTGGTTCCTACCTGGGCTGGGTTAACAAAACTAGATCAGCTTAATGGGGTGAGAAGACCTGCTTGCAGCTCCTGCAATCAAAGGCCTAAAAGAGGAAAGACATTTTCCCCATGAATTCAGCCAATACAGTGGCAATCACCACTCTGCACATAAAACACTTGAGGGTGCAGAGAAAGTCCCTGAGGCAGAGAGTTGCTCTAAAAAGGAGCAGTTGATAGGACTAGCAGAAGCAGTCCCACCAGAGTGAACAGAACATACCCCTCGAATTGTTGTTGGGAAGTGTAGTCACAAAGCTCTTAGAACCTATGCCACCCGAGTCTATGCTGAGGGTAAACCACAATATACTTATGACCTGTGGAATGTGCCTTGTGTACAAAAACTGTAAGCAGGTGACCTTGTGCATAGATATTGCATCACTTACTGTGCGCCGTTTGGCACGCTTTTGCGTGTTCGTTCTGTTTCGTGCGCGCAAGTCCCCGTTTCTCTCTAGTATGGAAAACAGGACCCTGCACATGCGCAGTAGCATATGGTATCTAAAACACAATCATAAATAAAATGTTCATTTTTAATACTTTGTCGAGAATCCTTCGCAGGCAGTGACTGCTTAAAGGTCTGGAATTCATGAACATCACCAACTACTGGGATTCCTCCTTTGTGATGCTTTGCCAGGCCTTTACTACAGCTGTCTACAGTTGTTGTTTGTTCATGGGTCTTTCTGCCTAAAGCTTTGTCTTCAGCAAGTGAAATGCATGCTCGATCGGGTTGATATTGGGTGACTGACTCAGCTATTGCAGAATATTCAACTTGTTTGCCTCAAACTCTTGGGTTGCTTTTGAAGTATTTTTTGGGTCATTGGCCATCTGTAAAATGAAGTGCCGTCCAATCAACTTCACTGAATTTGACTGAATCTGAGCAAACAATATATCCCTATACACTTCAGAAATCATCAGACTGCTTCTATCACATTATCAATAAACACGACTGACCCAATGCCATTAGAAGCCATGCATACCAATGCCACCACACTGCCTTCACTGTGTTTTACAGATGATGTGGATGCTTTGATGATGATGAGCCCTTCCAAGCCTTATCCATACTTTTTTATTCCCATCATTCTGGTGAAGGTTGATCTTAGTTTCATCTGTCCAAAGAATGCTGTTGCAGAATTGGGCTGGCTTTCTAGACATTTTTTGGCAAAGTCTAATCTGGCCTTTCTATTCATGAGGGTTATAACGGGTTTGCACCTTGTGGTGAACCCTCTGTATTTGCTCTTTTCCTTAAGGTAGACTTGGATGATATGCCCAGCTCCTGGAGTGTGTTCCTCACTTGGATGGATGTTGTGAAGGCATTTTTCTTTACCATGGACCGGATCCTCTGATTATCCACCACTGTGGTTTTCCGTGGACGTCCAAGCCTTTTTGAGTTGAAGAGCTCACCAGTGTGTTCCTCTTTTCTCAGAATGTACCAAACTGATGATCTGGCCACTCCTAATGTGTCTATAGTCTCTTTTTTTAATTTGTTTTCAGCTTAAGGATGCCCTATTTCACTTGCATTGGGAGCTTCTCTGAATGCATGTTGTGGGTTCACAGAAACAGCTTCCAAATACGAATGCCACAGCTGGAATCAACTCCAGACCTTTTAGCTGCTTAATTGATGATGCAATAATGATAGCCCACACTGGTCCATGAAAAAGCTTTTGAGTCATTTGTCCAATTACTTTTGGTCCCTTGAAAAAGAGGGGGCTTCATATTAAAGAGCTGTAATTCATAAAGTCTTCCTCCAATATGGATGTGTATACCCTCAAATACAAATCAAGCCGAGATATTGCACTTTAAGCTCAGATTGTTTAACAAAATATATGTATATATATAGGTAAACAGTCAAAATAACAAAACTTTTGTCAGTGTCCAATTATTTCCAGACCTAACTGTATGTTCACTCTTTATCAACCTTCAATTTTCATGTATGTAATGCATGAAAACAGAAAACCCCTCTATAAATGCACCAATATTGCCACAACAATAAAGAAAGAAATAAAGGAAATATCATGAGCTCAGTTTATGAAAGAAGTGTTGTGACATCCAGCCTGATATGTCAGTTAGTAAATTAGTGATACGCAAGGATATTGAAGGGGTGAGTTGTGGAGTGCAAAGATATATTTGAGTGTCGTTTGCATAGAGATGGTATTGGAAGCCATGTGAGGTTATCAACTGACCAAGGGAGGAGGTGTAGATAGAGAAGAGAAGGGGTTCAAGGACAGAGCCTTGGGGGACTCCTACAGAAAGAGGGAGAGGACGAGTTAGATTTGTCGGTGACACTAAAGGAACACTTAGATAGGTAGGAGGACAACCATGAGAGAGCAGAGTCTTGTAGACCAAGCTAGTGGGAGTTTTTGAGAAACAGAGGGTAATCAACTATGTTAAAAACAGCAGAAAGGTCTAATAGCAAGAGTAAGGAATAGTTGCCATTGTTTTTAGCAATTAGTAAGTCATTACTGAGTTTTAGGAGGATGATTTCAGTGAAGTGTGGGGAGCGAAAGTCATACTGTAAGGGGTGGAGGAGGTCATTAGTGAGGTGGCAGCTCAGGCGGTTTTAAATAAGGCATTCTAGGAGTTTGGAGGTGAATGGTAGTGAGGATTGGGAGTAAGGTCTGAGATTGTTAAGGTTGGTGGGGTCCAGTGAAGGTTGTTTGGGTATTGGGGTGACCAGTGCATGTTTTAGAGGGGAGGGAAAGATGCGGTAGAGAGGGAAAGATTGAAAATGTGAGTTGGAAATTGTAGGATAGAGCAAGAGGGTGAAGTAATAGGGTCCAGGGGGCAGGTGGTGAGGCGGGTGTCGGAGAGAAGCATTGTAAACTCCTCTGTGGTGACGGGGTAAAAAAGGAAAGTAACAAGTGTGATGGTGGATCTGATACATTATTAGGGGAAGGTGACTGCACAGTGGAGATCTCTTCCCGAATTGCATCTTTCTTATTTTTGAAATGAATGGCTATAATACATAAAAATGGTATGTACAGTACCTTCGAGACAAATCCATAATTTTTCTACTTTACAAAAAACTGGTTGGGCCTCATCTTGGGTATGTGGATCAGTGTTGGTCCCCAATCCACAGAAAGGATGTCATTAAACAGGAAAGAGTTAAGAAAAGTGCAATTAAACTAATAAAGGGGCTGGAGGATCTAAGCTATGAGGAAAGATTGCAAAAACTAAACTTGTCAACTCTGGAAATGAGGCGATTAAAACTGAACATGATTGGAATGTTCAAATTGTTTAATGGTGATGAAAATATCAGTAAAAAACATGTTCACTGTCCGTTCACTAGAGAAGACAAAAGGGCACCACCTGATATTGGGGAAAAAAGGTTTAACCTCAACTGTGAAAACTGTGAAGAGGATTCTTTTCTGTTAGAGAGGCAAAATTGTAGAACTCCCTTCTACAAGCAGTGGTATCAGCCAAGAGTATAGATCCATTCAAGATACTTTCCTCAGAGAACAACATACAGGGATACAGCTACTCTTAGTGACCTGTACACACATGCTCATGTAGGATGAACTCGATGGACCTGTGTCTTTATTCTACCTCAAATTCTATGTAACTACATTGTTGTATGACAAAATAATTACTGAAACCTGAAGGTAATGCAGGCTGGGACTCAAGTCATCCAAGGAAAACTCTACTTTTGTTAAAATAAAATGTTAATTAATAAGATTTCTTTTCTGAATATTATACATTACGAAATGTGACAACCTGGAGGAATGTACAACATTGGTGTACAGAATGCACCCAGAAATGTAATTTCCTGCTTTTGTGATTTGCTCACTAATGCTATGTGTTCTTGGCCCCATACATTTTAATGGGAATGCCTGAAAAATACACACAAGGCACTTTTTTTTTGTGCAATTTTGTATCCAACAACAATTTTCTCCTCCGTGTATATAGGTTTCCATTTCCTGAAGCCTGAATTGTGCCAATAAAACACCTGTCAGAACTATTGAGTGCTAAAAGGAATGAAACTATAAGGCCTATAATTATTATTCTACATAATACTGTATACAGTATTATTATTTGAAAGGAATGGTATTACCCATAATTTCAATTGTATTATTATCATATGAAGCATCTGAATATTTGCTTAATTTTGTAATTTTATATACAATATTCAAGCTATATACATTATATATTAATTGGTTGTACTTATTGACACATTAGTATATATTAACATGGTGTTTTTTTTTAAAGTACAAATAATTATGGTAGGTATATTGTTATTTTTGTAATCAGTGGAAGAATGTGAGTTAACCACTGTCTTAGTATAGATATAGAGAATATACAGGAGGACGGACACAGACACAGAAAGGAGAGATCTGAAGCTGATGGATGGGCTGCCAGTGGGAACTGAACTAAATAGAACCTGAACATCTCTTGTCCCTACACTGAAACAAAGCTGATATCTCTAAGCCAAAACAATTTAAAATTGTTGGTAAAATATATATTTGTATTTATCTGTAAGCAATTTACTAGCCATATAGATCTAACTACACCATTGTTAGCATCAGGATTGAATTGGAGTAAAATTTTATCTGCAGGAAAAATGGTCTCCCTTTCAATCTTGAGAGAAATATTTTTGGAGTCTCCTTGAAGCTGATTTCGGTTTCTAGTCAATGGTCTAGCTGTGATATATACATAAAAATAAAATAACTTAGTGAAAGTTTGTCTTTATCTCATATAGATTTTTGGCTGATTAGCCAGTCCTGTGCATAGTATTAGAAGTTAGTTAATGCGCAGTAGAACTTTGGGCTTTGAACATCTGTTTGGCTGGGATAGGTCACATGTTGAATCTGCACATTATTTTGTCATGTTCTGCTCAGCTACTGATAAGTTACTAATTGCATTCCAGGAGACAGTTTGGTTTCAATAATATTTGAAACTATATCCTGTGGTTTGATTCTTATTATTTTGGTTGATCAATACTATTGCAATTTTGATCCATATTCTTTATTGTCACCAGTTATATTTTGATCATTGATTTCACTTATTTTAGTGTAAATATATATATA